>NW_027207479.1:0-340720 GCF_963455315.2 Globicephala melas | reverse complement strand
CGGCCGGGCTGCGCCTAGGGCCGCGTGGGCGGGCAGGGCCGATGCCCAAGGGACCGCGGGCCCCGGGCCCTGAAGCCTCCGGGGCCACGTCCCTGTGAGCGACGTGCGGGATCTTGGGCGGGGCGCCAAGCGCCGAAGGGTTTGCTGGGTCACGGCCGCCCTGGGCTGGGAGGTGGTCGCCAAACCCTCCGCCGCCGCCCGATACCCGAGACCTCCGTTGCCCCTGCCTGGGCGGGCGAGGGGGCCCTGCCGGGGCGGGCCGGCCGCCAGGCTGGCGTTAAGGCGCCAGCGCCAGCGAAACTGGGCCTCAAGAGGCCGCCCGCGGCCCCCCGCCCCCGTCTACGGCCATACCACCCTGAACGCGCCCGATCTCGTCTGATCTCGGAAGCTAAGCAGGGTCGGGCCTGGTTAGTACTTGGATGGGAGACCGCCTGGGAATACCGGGTGCTGTAGGCTTTTTGCCTCCCGCTCCGCCCGCCTTCTCCTTTACTCGCCCGCGGCGGGGGCCGCCGGCTCCGCCCCCGCCGGGCCCCGCTGCAGGCCCCACCTCCTCAGGCCCCTCCCACCACGGCGCGCGCCGGCGGGGTCGCTCCCCGCCGGCCCGGCCGGCCAGGCGGCCAGAAGGCGGCCCTGGAAGGCAGGCGCACCCCAGACGCTCCCGGGGTGGCTGGCCCGGACCCAGACTCCGCCGCGGGCCCAGTTGCCGTCCTTTCGGCCCGCGAGCCCCTCGACCTGCACCTGGCCGCCCCCACCGGCGCCCAGCCCCGGCGCCGCCACCTGTGTGCCGGTGTGTCCCTCCACAGCTCCCTCCGACAAAAGCCCCCCCCCACCCCGCCCCTCTGGCGTGTCACCGCGGCCGGGTGCGGGAGCGGGATCGAGGGCAGGGGCCGCTTCCCCGGGCCTGCCGGCCACCAGGGGCGGGGTCCTGAGCTCGGCGGGGGGTGTGGGGGCAAGGGTGGCCTTGCCGGGGCTGAGGGGCCGTGGCGACTCAATGGTGGCTCCCGGTGGCTTCGGGCCAGCTGCTGTCGGGCAGGAGGGCCGGCCCGGGCTGCGGCCGGGCTGCGCCTAGGGCCGCGTGGGCGGGCAGGGCCGATGCCCAAGGGACCGCGGGCCCCGGGCCCTGAAGCCTCCGGGGCCACGTCCCTGTGAGCGACGTGCGGGATCTTGGGCGGGGCGCCAAGCGCCGAAGGGTTTGCTGGGTCACGGCCGCCCTGGGCTGGGAGGTGGTCGCCAAACCCTCCGCCGCCGCCCGATACCCGAGACCTCCGTTGCCCCTGCCTGGGCGGGCGAGGGGGCCCTGCCGGGGCGGGCCGGCCGCCAGGCTGGCGTTAAGGCGCCAGCGCCAGCGAAACTGGGCCTCAAGAGGCCGCCCGCGGCCCCCCGCCCCCGTCTACGGCCATACCACCCTGAACGCGCCCGATCTCGTCTGATCTCGGAAGCTAAGCAGGGTCGGGCCTGGTTAGTACTTGGATGGGAGACCGCCTGGGAATACCGGGTGCTGTAGGCTTTTTGCCTCCCGCTCCGCCCGCCTTCTCCTTTACTCGCCCGCGGCGGGGGCCGCCGGCTCCGCCCCCGCCGGGCCCCGCTGCAGGCCCCACCTCCTCAGGCCCCTCCCACCACGGCGCGCGCCGGCGGGGTCGCTCCCCGCCGGCCCGGCCGGCCAGGCGGCCAGAAGGCGGCCCTGGAAGGCAGGCGCACCCCAGACGCTCCCGGGGTGGCTGGCCCGGACCCAGACTCCGCCGCGGGCCCAGTTGCCGTCCTTTCGGCCCGCGAGCCCCTCGACCTGCACCTGGCCGCCCCCACCGGCGCCCAGCCCCGGCGCCGCCACCTGTGTGCCGGTGTGTCCCTCCACAGCTCCCTCCGACAAAAGCCCCCCCCCCACCCCGCCCCTCTGGCGTGTCACCGCGGCCGGGTGCGGGAGCGGGATCGAGGGCAGGGGCCGCTTCCCCGGGCCTGCCGGCCACCAGGGGCGGGGTCCTGAGCTCGGCGGGGGGTGTGGGGGCAAGGGTGGCCTTGCCGGGGCTGAGGGGCCGTGGCGACTCAATGGTGGCTCCCGGTGGCTTCGGGCCAGCTGCTGTCGGGCAGGAGGGCCGGCCCGGGCTGCGGCCGGGCTGCGCCTAGGGCCGCGTGGGCGGGCAGGGCCGATGCCCAAGGGACCGCGGGCCCCGGGCCCTGAAGCCTCCGGGGCCACGTCCCTGTGAGCGACGTGCGGGATCTTGGGCGGGGCGCCAAGCGCCGAAGGGTTTGCTGGGTCACGGCCGCCCTGGGCTGGGAGGTGGTCGCCAAACCCTCCGCCGCCGCCCGATACCCGAGACCTCCGTTGCCCCTGCCTGGGCGGGCGAGGGGGCCCTGCCGGGGCGGGCCGGCCGCCAGGCTGGCGTTAAGGCGCCAGCGCCAGCGAAACTGGGCCTCAAGAGGCCGCCCGCGGCCCCCCCGCCCCCGTCTACGGCCATACCACCCTGAACGCGCCCGATCTCGTCTGATCTCGGAAGCTAAGCAGGGTCGGGCCTGGTTAGTACTTGGATGGGAGACCGCCTGGGAATACCGGGTGCTGTAGGCTTTTTGCCTCCCGCTCCGCCCGCCTTCTCCTTTACTCGCCCGCGGCGGGGGCCGCCGGCTCCGCCCCCGCCGGGCCCCGCTGCAGGCCCCACCTCCTCAGGCCCCTCCCACCACGGCGCGCGCCGGCGGGGTCGCTCCCCGCCGGCCCGGCCGGGCCAGGCGGCCAGAAGGCGGCCCTGGAAGGCAGGCGCACCCCAGACGCTCCCGGGGTGGCTGGCCCGGACCCAGACTCCGCCGCGGGCCCAGTTGCCGTCCTTTCGGCCCGCGAGCCCCTCGACCTGCACCTGGCCGCCCCCACCGGCGCCCAGCCCCCGGCGCCGCCACCTGTGTGCCGGTGTGTCCCTCCACAGCTCCCTCCGACAAAAGCCCCCCCCCACCCCGCCCCTCTGGCGTGTCACCGCGGCCGGGTGCGGGAGCGGGATCGAGGGCAGGGGCCGCTTCCCCGGGCCTGCCGGCCACCAGGGGCGGGGTCCTGAGCTCGGCGGGGGGTGTGGGGGCAAGGGTGGCCTTGCCGGGGCTGAGGGGCCGTGGCGACTCATTGGTGGCTCCCGGTGGCTTCGGGCCAGCTGCTGTCGGGCAGGAGGGCCGGCCCGGGCTGCGGCCGGGCTGCGCCTAGGGCCGCGTGGGCGGGCAGGGCCGATGCCCAAGGGACCGCGGGCCCCGGGCCCTGAAGCCTCCGGGGCCACGTCCCTGTGAGCGACGTGCGGGATCTTGGGCGGGGCGCCAAGCGCCGAAGGGTTTGCTGGGTCACGGCCGCCCTGGGCTGGGAGGTGGTCGCCAAACCCTCCGCCGCCGCCCGATACCCGAGACCTCCGTTGCCCCTGCCTGGGCGGGCGAGGGGGCCCTGCCGGGGCGGGCCGGCCGCCAGGCTGGCGTTAAGGCGCCAGCGCCAGCGAAACTGGGCCTCAAGAGGCCGCCCGCGGCCCCCCGCCCCCGTCTACGGCCATACCACCCTGAACGCGCCCGATCTCGTCTGATCTCGGAAGCTAAGCAGGGTCGGGCCTGGTTAGTACTTGGATGGGAGACCGCCTGGGAATACCGGGTGCTGTAGGCTTTTTGCCTCCCGCTCCGCCCGCCTTCTCCTTTACTCGCCCGCGGCGGGGGCCGCCGGCTCCGCCCCCGCCGGGCCCCGCTGCAGGCCCCACCTCCTCAGGCCCCTCCCACCACGGCGCGCGCCGGCGGGGTCGCTCCCCGCCGGCCCGGCCGGCCAGGCGGCCAGAAGGCGGCCCTGGAAGGCAGGCGCACCCCAGACGCTCCCGGGGTGGCTGGCCCGGACCCAGACTCCGCCAGCGGGCCCAGTTGCCGTCCTTTCGGCCCGCGAGCCCCTCGACCTGCACCTGGCCGCCCCCACCGGCGCCCAGCCCCGGCGCCGCCACCTGTGTGCCGGTGTGTCCCTCCACAGCTCCCTCCGACAAAAGCCCCCCCCCACCCCGCCCCTCTGGCGTGTCACCGCGGCCGGGTGCGGGAGCGGGATCGAGGGCAGGGGCCGCTTCCCCGGGCCTGCCGGCCACCAGGGGCGGGGTCCTGAGCTCGGCGGGGGGTGTGGGGGCAAGGGTGGCCTTGCCGGGGCTGAGGGGCCGTGGCGACTCAATGGTGGCTCCCGGTGGCTTCGGGCCAGCTGCTGTCGGGCAGGAGGGCCGGCCCGGGCTGCGGCCGGGCTGCGCCTAGGGCCGCGTGGGCGGGCAGGGCCGATGCCCAAGGGACCGCGGGCCCCGGGCCCTGAAGCCTCCGGGGCCACGTCCCTGTGAGCGACGTGCGGGATCTTGGGCGGGGCGCCAAGCGCCGAAGGGTTTGCTGGGTCACGGCCGCCCTGGGCTGGGAGGTGGTCGCCAAACCCTCCGCCGCCGCCCGATACCCGAGACCTCCGTTGCCCCTGCCTGGGCGGGCGAGGGGGCCCTGCCGGGGCGGGCCGGCCGCCAGGCTGGCGTTAAGGCGCCAGCGCCAGCGAAACTGGGCCTCAAGAGGCCGCCCGCGGCCCCCCGCCCCCGTCTACGGCCATACCACCCTGAACGCGCCCGATCTCGTCTGATCTCGGAAGCTAAGCAGGGTCGGGCCTGGTTAGTACTTGGATGGGAGACCGCCTGGGAATACCGGGTGCTGTAGGCTTTTTGCCTCCCGCTCCGCCCGCCTTCTCCTTTACTCGCCCGCGGCGGGGGGCCGCCGGCTCCGCCCCCGCCGGGCCCCGCTGCAGGCCCCACCTCCTCAGGCCCCTCCCACCACGGCGCGCGCCGGCGGGGTCGCTCCCCGCCGGCCCGGCCGGCCAGGCGGCCAGAAGGCGGCCCTGGAAGGCAGGCGCACCCCAGACGCTCCCGGGGTGGCTGGCCCGGACCCAGACTCCGCCGCGGGCCCAGTTGCCGTCCTTTCGGCCCGCGAGCCCCTCGACCTGCACCTGGCCGCCCCCACCGGCGCCCAGCCCCGGCGCCGCCACCTGTGTGCCGGTGTGTCCCTCCACAGCTCCCTCTGACAAAAGCCCCCCCCCACCCCGCCCCTCTGGCGTGTCACCGCGGCCGGGTGCGGGAGCGGGATCGAGGGCAGGGGCCGCTTCCCCGGGCCTGCCGGCCACCAGGGGCGGGGTCCTGAGCTCGGCGGGGGGTGTGGGGGCAAGGGTGGCCTTGCCGGGGCTGAGGGGCCGTGGCGACTCAATGGTGGCTCCCGTGGCTTCGGGCCAGCTGCTGTCGGGCAGGAGGGCCGGCCCGGGCTGCGGCCGGGCTGCGCCTAGGGCCGCGTGGGCGGGCAGGGCCGATGCCCAAGGGACCGCGGGCCCCGGGCCCTGAAGCCTCCGGGGCCACGTCCCTGTGAGCGACGTGCGGGATCTTGGGCGGGGCGCCAAGCGCCGAAGGGTTTGCTGGGTCACGGCCGCCCTGGGCTGGGAGGTGGTCGCCAAACCCTCCGCCGCCGCCCGATACCCGAGACCTCCGTTGCCCCTGCCTGGGCGGGCGAGGGGGCCCTGCCGGGGCGGGCCGGCCGCCAGGCTGGCGTTAAGGCGCCAGCGCCAGCGAAACTGGGCCTCAAGAGGCCGCCCGCGGCCCCCCGCCCCCGTCTACGGCCATACCACCCTGAACGCGCCCGATCTCGTCTGATCTCGGAAGCTAAGCAGGGTCGGGCCTGGTTAGTACTTGGATGGGAGACCGCCTGGGAATACCGGGTGCTGTAGGCTTTTTGCCTCCCGCTCCGCCCGCCTTCTCCTTTACTCGCCCGCGGCGGGGGCCGCCGGCTCCGCCCCCGCCGGGCCCCGCTGCAGGCCCCACCTCCTCAGGCCCCTCCCACCACGGCGCGCGCCGGCGGGGGTCGCTCCCCGCCGGCCCGGCCGGCCAGGCGGCCAGAAGGCGGCCCTGGAAGGCAGGCGCACCCCAGACGCTCCCGGGGTGGCTGGCCCGGACCCAGACTCCGCCGCGGGCCCAGTTGCCGTCCTTTCGGCCCGCGAGCCCCTCGACCTGCACCTGGCCCGCCCCCACCGGCGCCAGCCCCGGCGCCGCCACCTGTGTGCCGGTGTGTCCCTCCACAGCTCCCTCCGACAAAAGCCCCCCCCCACCCCGCCCCTCTGGCGTGTCACCGCGGCCGGGTGCGGGAGGCGGGATCGAGGGCAGGGGCCGCTTCCCCGGGCCTGCCGGCCACCAGGGGCGGGGGTCCTGAGCTCGGCGGGGGGTGTGGGGGCAAGGGTGGCCTTGCCGGGGCTGAGGGGCCGTGGCGACTCATTGGTGGCTCCCGGTGGCTTCGGGCCAGCTGCTGTCGGGCAGGAGGGCCGGCCCGGGCTGCGGCCTGGGCTGCGCCTAGGGCCGCGTGGGCGGGCAGGGCCGATGCCCAAGGGACCGCGGGCCCCGGGCCCTGAAGCCTCCGGGGCCACGTCCCTGTGAGCGACGTGCGGGATCTTGGGCGGGGGGCCCAAGCGCCGAAGGGTTTGCTGGGTCACGGGCCGCCCTGGGCTGGGAGGTGGTCGCCAAACCCTCCGCCGCCGCCCGATACCCGAGACCTCCGTTGCCCCTGCCTGGCGGGCGAGGGGGCCCTGCCGGGGCGGGCCGGCCGCCAGGCTGGCGTTAAGGCGCCAGCGCCAGCGAAACTGGGCCTCAAGAGGCCGCCCGCGGCCCCCCGCCCCCGTCTACGGCCATACCACCCTGAACGCGCCCGATCTCGTCTGATCTCGGAAGCTAAGCAGGGTCGGGCCTGGTTAGTACTTGGATGGAGACCGCCTGGGAATACCGGGTGCTGTAGGCTTTTTGCCTCCCGCTCCCGCCCGCCTTCTCTTTACTCGCCCGCGGCGGGGGGGGCCGGCGCTCCGCCCCCGCCGAGCCCCGCTGCAGCAGTAGTCAAGGTGGGTTTACCTGCCCGAGCAGGAAGCTTGGGCGATGGCAGAAGTGGGAAGAAACTCTGAGCACAGGTTCTTGGATCCACGGAGCAGCGCATGCACATGCGATGGTGCCTACACAGCTGGCTTGCTTGTCTGTGGGGAAAGGCGAGATGGGTCAGGGCCTGGGTTCCTGAGGGGCTGAGAATCAAGGCAGGGATAGAAGAAAGGGGACAGGCCCACATCCCCTGAACCCACGCCGGCGCCCACTCACCTTTGTGGAAAATACGATTGAAAAGTGCCCGCAAGAATCTCTTCAGATGCCTCCAGAGTTGAGGCAAGAAGGGGAGGGGGGAGGCCGGGAGCAGGGTGAGCCCTGAAATCCAACCCTTGTCCGGTCACACCCCAGCAGCCCTCCCACCTCAGCCCCTTCAAGACCCCAGGGCTCCCCAAACCGCGCTGCACAGATCCTGCCCTGACCATAGTCACCATGTTGATCCCCACGTTGAGCAAGATGAAGCTGACCGGGATCAGAAGAATTGAGTATCCTTGCTCCTGGCATTTCCTGGGGATGGGGCCAGTGAACGGCTCGGCTCGGTAGTAGTTTCGCTCACCCATGGCCGTTGGTCCAGGACTGCCTTGGCCCTCTGCCCTCCAGTTTTAACTGGGAGCCAGACTGGGTCATAATGGGCAGGTGGTGAGGTCACAGTGAGGGAGGGGGATGAAAAGGAGGGCCCAGAGTGGCATTCCCTGGTAACCAGGGTCAGGTAAGCTGAGCCTGGACAGTCAAACAGGCCCGGTGGCCGGCATACATCCCTCGAGCGGTCATTCATTCGCTCACCGCCCGCTGACTCACTTGTTCAAATGACACATTGCGTCTCTTGGCCCCTCTTGAGACTAGGAAGACCTTGCCTCAGAGGCCTGCTGAAGGCCTGGCTGGAGTCCAGAGCCTCAGCCTTCTTCATGCCCTTCACTGGGCCTGGAGCTGACCTGCCCAGATGTGGAACCTCCCAGTTTGGAAGCAACTTCTTGTATGAGGCTCTCTGTGGACAGGGACAGCTGAGACACAGAGGAGGTGCCCAGAGACCAGGGGTTTGGAGTCTGCAGCTGCAGATGTACTTAGTGCATGGTATAGGACCAGGAGGGGCCTGCTGGCAGAACTGTGGCCACTAAACCAAAGGGACCCTCAGGCCAAGAAGGGGACACTGGCTTCTTATTGCAGGAAGCCAAGCGCAGGGACCCAGGCTGGCAGAAGGAGTGGCGCTTCCAAGCCACAGACCACCAATGTTTCCTGGACTCTGGCGCTCTTTATTCCTCTCTCCATGCCCTGCCGCCCCCTGCCCCTGCCCCCATTTGCTGCTGGTAAGTTCACTTTCCCAGTCTGGCTCCCGTGCAGAGAGGGCCTGGAGGCCGAGGTGGAAGGTAGCAGCGAGTTGGCCCGCGCTTGGCCCTCCTGCGGTTGCCGCTTCAGCACCAGACTGTCATACACCTGGTAGTTGGCATTGCCTCCCGGGTTCCGGCTGAGTGGCATGAAGGTGGGCGGGGGTGGAGGGTGCTCGGTAGCCTGGACGTCGGGCAGGAGGTGAGAGGGGCGGAGGAGCAGCGCTGAGCTGGGAGCCGGGGCCCGCTGGTCCAAGGCCTCGGCCAGTACCGTGAGGGAGGCGGAGGTGGCCACAGGGCGCCGCAAGGGCAGGATCTCAGCCCATTCGGCCGCCGGGTGCCGCACCTCGTGGGGATCGCGGGAGTAATCCAAGTGTCCCGTGGAGGGATGCAGGCTGCGGTTGGACTCGCTGTGAGCACAGCTGGGGAGGCTACGTCTGTGGGCCGGTGGGGTGTCGCGCTACCAGGCGTCGGGCCGGTAGACCCGAGGCAACAGAGCGGATGGAGGCTCAGAGCCCTCCAGACCCAGACTCCGCCATGGGCCCAGTTGCCGTCCTTTCGGCCCGCGAGCCCCTCGACCTGCACCTGGCCGCCCCCACCGGCGCCCAGCCCCGGCGCCGCCACCTGTGTGCCGGTATGTCCCTCCACAGCTCCCTCCGTCAAAAGCCCCCCCCCACCCCGCCCCTCTGGCGTGTCACCGCGGCCGGGTGCGGGAGCGGGATCGAGGGCAGGGGCCGCTTCCCCGGGCCTGCCGGCCACCAGGGGCGGGGTCCTGAGCTCGGCGGGGGGTGTGGGGGCAAGGGTGGCCTTGCCGGGGCTGAGGGGCCGTGGCGACTCAATGGTGGCTCCCGGTGGCTTCGGGCCAGCTGCTGTCGGGCAGGAGGGCCGGCCCGGGCTGCGGCCGGGCTGCGCCTAGGGCCGCGTGGGCGGGCAGGGCCGATGCCCAAGGGACCGCGGGCCCCGGGCCCTGAAGCCTCCGGGGCCACGTCCCTGTGAGCGACGTGCGGGATCTTGGGCGGGGCGCCAAGCGCCGAAGGGTTTGCTGGGTCACGGCCGCCCTGGGCTGGGAGGTGGTCGCCAAACCCTCCGCCGCCGCCCGATACCCGAGACCTCCGTTGCCCCTGCCTGGGCGGGCGAGGGGGCCCTGCCGGGGCGGGCCGGCCGCCAGGCTGGCGTTAAGGCGCCAGCGCCAGCGAAACTGGGCCTCAAGAGGCCGCCCGCGGCCCCCCGCCCCCGTCTACGGCCATACCACCCTGAACGCGCCCGATCTCGTCTGATCTCGGAAGCTAAGCAGGGTCGGGCCTGGTTAGTACTTGGATGGGAGACCGCCTGGGAATACCGGGTGCTGTAGGCTTTTTGCCTCCCGCTCCGCCCGCCTTCTCCTTTACTCGCCCGCGGCGGGGGCCGCCGGCTCCGCCCCCGCCGGGCCCCGCTGCAGGCCCCACCTCCTCAGGCCCCTCCCACCACGGCGCGCGCCGGCGGGGTCGCTCCCCGCCGGCCCGGCCGGCCAGGCGGCCAGAAGGCGGCCCTGGAAGGCAGCCGCACCCCAGACGCTCCCGGGGTGGCTGGCCCGGACCCAGACTCCGCCGCGGGCCCAGTTGCCGTCCTTTCGGCCCGCGAGCCCCTCGACCTGCACCTGGCCGCCCCCACCGGCGCCCAGCCCCGGCGCCGCCACCTGTGTGCCGGTGTGTCCCTCCACAGCTCCCTCTGACAAAAGCCCCCCCCCACCCCGCCCCTCTGGCGTGTCACCGCGGCCGGGTGCGGGAGCGGGATCGAGGGCAGGGGCCGCTTCCCCGGGCCTGCCGGCCACCAGGGGCGGGGTCCTGAGCTCGGCGGGGGGTGTGGGGGCAAGGGTGGCCTTGCCGGGGCTGAGGGGCCGTGGCGACTCAATGGTGGCTCCCGGTGGCTTCGGGCCAGCTGCTGTCGGGCAGGAGGGCCGGCCCGGGCTGCGGCCGGGCTGCGCCTAGGGCCGCGTGGGCGGGCAGGGCCGATGCCCAAGGGACCGCGGGCCCCGGGCCCTGAAGCCTCCGGGGCCACGTCCCTGTGAGCGACGTGCGGGATCTTGGGCGGGGCGCCAAGCGCCGAAGGGTTTGCTGGGTCACGGCCGCCCTGGGCTGGGAGGTGGTCGCCAAACCCTCCGCCGCCGCCCGATACCCGAGACCTCCGTTGCCCCTGCCTGGGCGGGCGAGGGGGCCCTGCCGGGGCGGGCCGGCCGCCAGGCTGGCGTTAAGGCGCCAGCGCCAGCGAAACTGGGCCTCAAGAGGCCGCCCGCGGCCCCCCGCCCCCGTCTACGGCCATACCACCCTGAACGCGCCCGATCTCGTCTGATCTCGGAAGCTAAGCAGGGTCGGGCCTGGTTAGTACTTGGATGGGAGACCGCCTGGGAATACCGGGTGCTGTAGGCTTTTTGCCTCCCGCTCCGCCCGCCTTCTCCTTTACTCGCCCGCGGCGGGGGCCGCCGGCTCCGCCCCCGCCGGGCCCCGCTGCAGGCCCCACCTCCTCAGGCCCCTCCCACCACGGCGCGCGCCGGCGGGGTCGCTCCCCGCCGGCCCGGCCGGCCAGGCGGCCAGAAGGCGGCCCTGGAAGGCAGGCGCACCCCAGACGCTCCCGGGGTGGCTGGCCCGGACCCAGACTCCGCCGCGGGCCCAGTTGCCGTCCTTTCGGCCCGCGAGCCCCTCGACCTGCACCTGGCCGCCCCCACCGGCGCCCAGCCCCGGCGCCGCCACCTGTGTGCCGGTGTGTCCCTCCACAGCTCCCTCCGACAAAAGCCCCCCCCCACCCCGCCCCTCTGGCGTGTCACCGCGGCCGGGTGCGGGAGCGGGATCGAGGGCAGGGGCCGCTTCCCCGGGCCTGCCGGCCACCAGGGGCGGGGTCCTGAGCTCGGCGGGGGGTGTGGGGGCAAGGGTGGCCTTGCCGGGGCTGAGGGGCCGTGGCGACTCATTGGTGGCTCCCGGTGGCTTCGGGCCAGCTGCTGTCGGGCAGGAGGGCCGGCCCGGGCTGCGGCCGGGCTGCGCCTAGGGCCGCGTGGGCGGGCAGGGCCGATGCCCAAGGGACCGCGGGCCCCGGGCCCTGAAGCCTCCGGGGCCACGTCCCTGTGAGCGACGTGCGGGATCTTGGGCGGGGCGCCAAGCGCCGAAGGGTTTGCTGGGTCACGGCCGCCCTGGGCTGGGAGGTGGTCGCCAAACCCTCCGCCGCCGCCCGATACCCGAGACCTCCGTTGCCCCTGCCTGGGCGGGCGAGGGGGCCCTGCCGGGGCGGGCCGGCCGCCAGGCTGGCGTTAAGGCGCCAGCGCCAGCGAAACTGGGCCTCAAGAGGCCGCCCGCGGCCCCCCGCCCCCGTCTACGGCCATACCACCCTGAACGCGCCCGATCTCGTCTGATCTCGGAAGCTAAGCAGGGTCGGGCCTGGTTAGTACTTGGATGGGAGACCGCCTGGGAATACCGGGTGCTGTAGGCTTTTTGCCTCCCGCTCCGCCCGCCTTCTCCTTTACTCGCCCGCGGCGGGGGCCGCCGGCTCCGCCCCCGCCGGGCCCCGCTGCAGGCCCCACCTCCTCAGGCCCCTCCCACCACGGCGCGCGCCGGCGGGGTCGCTCCCCGCCGGCCCGGCCGGCCAGGCGGCCAGAAGGCGGCCCTGGAAGGCAGCCGCACCCCAGACGCTCCCGGGGTGGCTGGCCCGGACCCAGACTCCGCCGCGGGCCCAGTTGCCGTCCTTTCGGCCCGCGAGCCCCTCGACCTGCACCTGGCCGCCCCCACCGGCGCCCAACCCCGGCGCCGCCACCTGTGTGCCGGTGTGTCCCTCCACAGCTCCCTCCGACAAAAGCCCCCCCCCACCCCGCCCCTCTGGCGTGTCACCGCGGCCGGGTGCGGGAGCGGGATCGAGGGCAGGGGCCGCTTCCCCGGGCCTGCCGGCCACCAGGGGCGGGGTCCTGAGCTCGGCGGGGGGTGTGGGGGCAAGGGTGGCCTTGCCGGGGCTGAGGGGCCGTGGCGACTCAATGGTGGCTCCCGGTGGCTTCGGGCCAGCTGCTGTCGGGCAGGAGGGCCGGCCCGGGCTGCGGCCGGGCTGCGCCTAGGGCCGCGTGGGCGGGCAGGGCCGATGCCCAAGGGACCGCGGGCCCCGGGCCCTGAAGCCTCCGGGGCCACGTCCCTGTGAGCGACGTGCGGGATCTTGGGCGGGGCGCCAAGCGCCGAAGGGTTTGCTGGGTCACGGCCGCCCTGGGCTGGGAGGTGGTCGCCAAACCCTCCGCCGCCGCCCGATACCCGAGACCTCCGTTGCCCCTGCCTGGGCGGGCGAGGGGGCCCTGCCGGGGCGGGCCGGCCGCCAGGCTGGCGTTAAGGCGCCAGCGCCAGCGAAACTGGGCCTCAAGAGGCCGCCCGCGGCCCCCCGCCCCCGTCTACGGCCATACCACCCTGAACGCGCCCGATCTCGTCTGATCTCGGAAGCTAAGCAGGGTCGGGCCTGGTTAGTACTTGGATGGGAGACCGCCTGGGAATACCGGGTGCTGTAGGCTTTTTGCCTCCCGCTCCGCCCGCCTTCTCCTTTACTCGCCCGCGGCGGGGGCCGCCGGCTCCGCCCCCGCCGGGCCCCGCTGCAGGCCCCACCTCCTCAGGCCCCTCCCACCACGGCGCGCGCCGGCGGGGTCGCTCCCCGCCGGCCCGGCCGGCCAGGCGGCCAGAAGGCGGCCCTGGAAGGCAGGCGCACCCCAGACGCTCCCGGGGTGGCTGGCCCGGACCCAGACTCCGCCGCGGGCCCAGTTGCCGTCCTTTCGGCCCGCGAGCCCCTCGACCTGCACCTGGCCGCCCCCACCGGCGCCCAGCCCCGGCGCCGCCACCTGTGTGCCGGTGTGTCCCTCCACAGCTCCCTCCGACAAAAGCCCCCCCCCACCCCGCCCCTCTGGCGTGTCACCGCGGCCGGGTGCGGGAGCGGGATCGAGGGCAGGGGCCGCTTCCCCGGGCCTGCCGGCCACCAGGGGCGGGGTCCTGAGCTCGGCGGGGGGTGTGGGGGCAAGGGTGGCCTTGCCGGGGCTGAGGGGCCGTGGCGACTCATTGGTGGCTCCCGGTGGCTTCGGGCCAGCTGCTGTCGGGCAGGAGGGCCGGCCCGGGCTGCGGCCGGGCTGCGCCTAGGGCCGCGTGGGCGGGCAGGGCCGATGCCCAAGGGACCGCGGGCCCCGGGCCCTGAAGCCTCCGGGGCCACGTCCCTGTGAGCGACGTGCGGGATCTTGGGCGGGGCGCCAAGCGCCGAAGGGTTTGCTGGGTCACGGCCGCCCTGGGCTGGGAGGTGGTCGCCAAACCCTCCGCCGCCGCCCGATACCCGAGACCTCCGTTGCCCCTGCCTGGGCGGGCGAGGGGGCCCTGCCGGGGCGGGCCGGCCGCCAGGCTGGCGTTAAGGCGCCAGCGCCAGCGAAACTGGGCCTCAAGAGGCCGCCCGCGGCCCCCCGCCCCCGTCTACGGCCATACCACCCTGAACGCGCCCGATCTCGTCTGATCTCGGAAGCTAAGCAGGGTCGGGCCTGGTTAGTACTTGGATGGGAGACCGCCTGGGAATACCGGGTGCTGTAGGCTTTTTGCCTCCCGCTCCGCCCGCCTTCTCCTTTACTCGCCCGCGGCGGGGGCCGCCGGCTCCGCCCCCGCCGGGCCCCGCTGCAGGCCCCACCTCCTCAGGCCCCTCCCACCACGGCGCGCGCCGGCGGGGTCGCTCCCCGCCGGCCCGGCCGGCCAGGCGGCCAGAAGGCGGCCCTGGAAGGCAGCCGCACCCCAGACGCTCCCGGGGTGGCTGGCCCGGACCCAGACTCCGCCGCGGGCCCAGTTGCCGTCCTTTCGGCCCGCGAGCCCCTCGACCTGCACCTGGCCGCCCCCACCGGCGCCCAACCCCGGCGCCGCCACCTGTGTGCCGGTGTGTCCCTCCACAGCTCCCTCCGACAAAAGCCCCCCCCCACCCCGCCCCTCTGGCGTGTCACCGCGGCCGGGTGCGGGAGCGGGATCGAGGGCAGGGGCCGCTTCCCCGGGCCTGCCGGCCACCAGGGGCGGGGTCCTGAGCTCGGCGGGGGGTGTGGGGGCAAGGGTGGCCTTGCCGGGGCTGAGGGGCCGTGGCGACTCAATGGTGGCTCCCGGTGGCTTCGGGCCAGCTGCTGTCGGGCAGGAGGGCCGGCCCGGGCTGCGGCCGGGCTGCGCCTAGGGCCGCGTGGGCGGGCAGGGCCGATGCCCAAGGGACCGCGGGCCCCGGGCCCTGAAGCCTCCGGGGCCACGTCCCTGTGAGCGACGTGCGGGATCTTGGGCGGGGCGCCAAGCGCCGAAGGGTTTGCTGGGTCACGGCCGCCCTGGGCTGGGAGGTGGTCGCCAAACCCTCCGCCGCCGCCCGATACCCGAGACCTCCGTTGCCCCTGCCTGGGCGGGCGAGGGGGCCCTGCCGGGGCGGGCCGGCCGCCAGGCTGGCGTTAAGGCGCCAGCGCCAGCGAAACTGGGCCTCAAGAGGCCGCCCGCGGCCCCCCGCCCCCGTCTACGGCCATACCACCCTGAACGCGCCCGATCTCGTCTGATCTCGGAAGCTAAGCAGGGTCGGGCCTGGTTAGTACTTGGATGGGAGACCGCCTGGGAATACCGGGTGCTGTAGGCTTTTTGCCTCCCGCTCCGCCCGCCTTCTCCTTTACTCGCCCGCGGCGGGGGCCGCCGGCTCCGCCCCCGCCGGGCCCCGCTGCAGGCCCCACCTCCTCAGGCCCCTCCCACCACGGCGCGCGCCGGCGGGGTCGCTCCCCGCCGGCCCGGCCGGCCAGGCGGCCAGAAGGCGGCCCTGGAAGGCAGGCGCACCCCAGACGCTCCCGGGGTGGCTGGCCCGGACCCAGACTCCGCCGCGGGCCCAGTTGCCGTCCTTTCGGCCCGCGAGCCCCTCGACCTGCACCTGGCCGCCCCCACCGGCGCCCAGCCCCGGCGCCGCCACCTGTGTGCCGGTGTGTCCCTCCACAGCTCCCTCTGACAAAAGCCCCCCCCCACCCCGCCCCTCTGGCGTGTCACCGCGGCCGGGTGCGGGAGCGGGATCGAGGGCAGGGGCCGCTTCCCCGGGCCTGCCGGCCACCAGGGGCGGGGTCCTGAGCTCGGCGGGGGGTGTGGGGGCAAGGGTGGCCTTGCCGGGGCTGAGGGGCCGTGGCGACTCAATGGTGGCTCCCGGTGGCTTCGGGCCAGCTGCTGTCGGGCAGGAGGGCCGGCCCGGGCTGCGGCCGGGCTGCGCCTAGGGCCGCGTGGGCGGGCAGGGCCGATGCCCAAGGGACCGCGGGCCCCGGGCCCTGAAGCCTCCGGGGCCACGTCCCTGTGAGCGACGTGCGGGATCTTGGGCGGGGCGCCAAGCGCCGAAGGGTTTGCTGGGTCACGGCCGCCCTGGGCTGGGAGGTGGTCGCCAAACCCTCCGCCGCCGCCCGATACCCGAGACCTCCGTTGCCCCTGCCTGGGCGGGCGAGGGGGCCCTGCCGGGGCGGGCCGGCCGCCAGGCTGGCGTTAAGGCGCCAGCGCCAGCGAAACTGGGCCTCAAGAGGCCGCCCGCGGCCCCCCGCCCCCGTCTACGGCCATACCACCCTGAACGCGCCCGATCTCGTCTGATCTCGGAAGCTAAGCAGGGTCGGGCCTGGTTAGTACTTGGATGGGAGACCGCCTGGGAATACCGGGTGCTGTAGGCTTTTTGCCTCCCGCTCCGCCCGCCTTCTCCTTTACTCGCCCGCGGCGGGGGCCGCCGGCTCCGCCCCCGCCGGGCCCCGCTGCAGGCCCCACCTCCTCAGGCCCCTCCCACCACGGCGCGCGCCGGCGGGGTCGCTCCCCGCCGGCCCGGCCGGCCAGGCGGCCAGAAGGCGGCCCTGGAAGGCAGGCGCACCCCAGACGCTCCCGGGGTGGCTGGCCCGGACCCAGACTCCGCCGCGGGCCCAGTTGCCGTCCTTTCGGCCCGCGAGCCCCTCGACCTGCACCTGGCCGCCCCCACCGGCGCCCAGCCCCGGCGCCGCCACCTGTGTGCCGGTGTGTCCCTCCACAGCTCCCTCCGACAAAAGCCCCCCCCCACCCCGCCCCTCTGGCGTGTCACCGCGGCCGGGTGCGGGAGCGGGATCGAGGGCAGGGGCCGCTTCCCCGGGCCTGCCGGCCACCAGGGGCGGGGTCCTGAGCTCGGCGGGGGGTGTGGGGGCAAGGGTGGCCTTGCCGGGGCTGAGGGGCCGTGGCGACTCATTGGTGGCTCCCGGTGGCTTCGGGCCAGCTGCTGTCGGGCAGGAGGGCCGGCCCGGGCTGCGGCCGGGCTGCGCCTAGGGCCGCGTGGGCGGGCAGGGCCGATGCCCAAGGGACCGCGGGCCCCGGGCCCTGAAGCCTCCGGGGCCACGTCCCTGTGAGCGACGTGCGGGATCTTGGGCGGGGCGCCAAGCGCCGAAGGGTTTGCTGGGTCACGGCCGCCCTGGGCTGGGAGGTGGTCGCCAAACCCTCCGCCGCCGCCCGATACCCGAGACCTCCGTTGCCCCTGCCTGGGCGGGCGAGGGGGCCCTGCCGGGGCGGGCCGGCCGCCAGGCTGGCGTTAAGGCGCCAGCGCCAGCGAAACTGGGCCTCAAGAGGCCGCCCGCGGCCCCCCGCCCCCGTCTACGGCCATACCACCCTGAACGCGCCCGATCTCGTCTGATCTCGGAAGCTAAGCAGGGTCGGGCCTGGTTAGTACTTGGATGGGAGACCGCCTGGGAATACCGGGTGCTGTAGGCTTTTTGCCTCCCGCTCCGCCCGCCTTCTCCTTTACTCGCCCGCGGCGGGGGCCGCCGGCTCCGCCCCCGCCGGGCCCCGCTGCAGGCCCCACCTCCTCAGGCCCCTCCCACCACGGCGCGCGCCGGCGGGGTCGCTCCCCGCCGGCCCGGCCGGCCAGGCGGCCAGAAGGCGGCCCTGGAAGGCAGCCGCACCCCAGACGCTCCCGGGGTGGCTGGCCCGGACCCAGACTCCGCCGCGGGCCCAGTTGCCGTCCTTTCGGCCCGCGAGCCCCTCGACCTGCACCTGGCCGCCCCCACCGGCGCCCAACCCCGGCGCCGCCACCTGTGTGCCGGTGTGTCCCTCCACAGCTCCCTCCGACAAAAGCCCCCCCCCACCCCGCCCCTCTGGCGTGTCACCGCGGCCGGGTGCGGGAGCGGGATCGAGGGCAGGGGCCGCTTCCCCGGGCCTGCCGGCCACCAGGGGCGGGGTCCTGAGCTCGGCGGGGGGTGTGGGGGCAAGGGTGGCCTTGCCGGGGCTGAGGGGCCGTGGCGACTCAATGGTGGCTCCCGGTGGCTTCGGGCCAGCTGCTGTCGGGCAGGAGGGCCGGCCCGGGCTGCGGCCGGGCTGCGCCTAGGGCCGCGTGGGCGGGCAGGGCCGATGCCCAAGGGACCGCGGGCCCCGGGCCCTGAAGCCTCCGGGGCCACGTCCCTGTGAGCGACGTGCGGGATCTTGGGCGGGGCGCCAAGCGCCGAAGGGTTTGCTGGGTCACGGCCGCCCTGGGCTGGGAGGTGGTCGCCAAACCCTCCGCCGCCGCCCGATACCCGAGACCTCCGTTGCCCCTGCCTGGGCGGGCGAGGGGGCCCTGCCGGGGCGGGCCGGCCGCCAGGCTGGCGTTAAGGCGCCAGCGCCAGCGAAACTGGGCCTCAAGAGGCCGCCCGCGGCCCCCCGCCCCCGTCTACGGCCATACCACCCTGAACGCGCCCGATCTCGTCTGATCTCGGAAGCTAAGCAGGGTCGGGCCTGGTTAGTACTTGGATGCGAGACCGCCTGGGAATACCGGGTGCTGTAGGCTTTTTGCCTCCCGCTCCGCCCGCCTTCTCCTTTACTCGCCCGCGGCGGGGGCCGCCGGCTCCGCCCCCGCCGGGCCCCGCTGCAGGCCCCACCTCCTCAGGCCCCTCCCACCACGGCGCGCGCCGGCGGGGTCGCTCCCCGCCGGCCCGGCCGGCCAGGCGGCCAGAAGGCGGCCCTGGAAGGCAGGCGCACCCCAGACGCTCCCGGGGTGGCTGGCCCGGACCCAGACTCCGCCGCGGGCCCAGTTGCCGTCCTTTCGGCCCGCGAGCCCCTCGACCTGCACCTGGCCGCCCCCACCGGCGCCCAGCCCCGGCGCCGCCACCTGTGTGCCGGTGTGTCCCTCCACAGCTCCCTCTGACAAAAGCCCCCCCCCACCCCGCCCCTCTGGCGTGTCACCGCGGCCGGGTGCGGGAGCGGGATCGAGGGCAGGGGCCGCTTCCCCGGGCCTGCCGGCCACCAGGGGCGGGGTCCTGAGCTCGGCGGGGGGTGTGGGGGCAAGGGTGGCCTTGCCGGGGCTGAGGGGCCGTGGCGACTCAATGGTGGCTCCCGGTGGCTTCGGGCCAGCTGCTGTCGGGCAGGAGGGCCGGCCCGGGCTGCGGCCGGGCTGCGCCTAGGGCCGCGTGGGCGGGCAGGGCCGATGCCCAAGGGACCGCGGGCCCCGGGCCCTGAAGCCTCCGGGGCCACGTCCCTGTGAGCGACGTGCGGGATCTTGGGCGGGGCGCCAAGCGCCGAAGGGTTTGCTGGGTCACGGCCGCCCTGGGCTGGGAGGTGGTCGCCAAACCCTCCGCCGCCGCCCGATACCCGAGACCTCCGTTGCCCCTGCCTGGGCGGGCGAGGGGGCCCTGCCGGGGCGGGCCGGCCGCCAGGCTGGCGTTAAGGCGCCAGCGCCAGCGAAACTGGGCCTCAAGAGGCCGCCCGCGGCCCCCCGCCCCCGTCTACGGCCATACCACCCTGAACGCGCCCGATCTCGTCTGATCTCGGAAGCTAAGCAGGGTCGGGCCTGGTTAGTACTTGGATGGGAGACCGCCTGGGAATACCGGGTGCTGTAGGCTTTTTGCCTCCCGCTCCGCCCGCCTTCTCCTTTACTCGCCCGCGGCGGGGTCGCCGGCTCCGCCCCCGCCGGGCCCCGCTGCAGGCCCCACCTCCTCAGGCCCCTCCCACCACGGCGCGCGCCGGCGGGGTCGCTCCCCGCCGGCCCGGCCGGCCAGGCGGCCAGAAGGCGGCCCTGGAAGGCAGCCGCACCCCAGACGCTCCCGGGGTGGCTGGCCCGGACCCAGACTCCGCCGCGGGCCCAGTTGCCGTCCTTTCGGCCCGCGAGCCCCTCGACCTGCACCTGGCCGCCCCCACCGGCGCCCAACCCCGGCGCCGCCACCTGTGTGCCGGTGTGTCCCTCCACAGCTCCCTCCGACAAAAGCCCCCCCCCACCCCGCCCCTCTGGCGTGTCACCGCGGCCGGGTGCGGGAGCGGGATCGAGGGCAGGGGCCGCTTCCCCGGGCCTGCCGGCCACCAGGGGCGGGGTCCTGAGCTCGGCGGGGGGTGTGGGGGCAAGGGTGGCCTTGCCGGGGCTGAGGGGCCGTGGCGACTCAATGGTGGCTCCCGGTGGCTTCGGGCCAGCTGCTGTCGGGCAGGAGGGCCGGCCCGGGCTGCGGCCGGGCTGCGCCTAGGGCCGCGTGGGCGGGCAGGGCCGATGCCCAAGGGACCGCGGGCCCCGGGCCCTGAAGCCTCCGGGGCCACGTCCCTGTGAGCGACGTGCGGGATCTTGGGCGGGGCGCCAAGCGCCGAAGGGTTTGCTGGGTCACGGCCGCCCTGGGCTGGGAGGTGGTCGCCAAACCCTCCGCCGCCGCCCGATACCCGAGACCTCCGTTGCCCCTGCCTGGGCGGGCGAGGGGGCCCTGCCGGGGCGGGCCGGCCGCCAGGCTGGCGTTAAGGCGCCAGCGCCAGCGAAACTGGGCCTCAAGAGGCCGCCCGCGGCCCCCCGCCCCCGTCTACGGCCATACCACCCTGAACGCGCCCGATCTCGTCTGATCTCGGAAGCTAAGCAGGGTCGGGCCTGGTTAGTACTTGGATGGGAGACCGCCTGGGAATACCGGGTGCTGTAGGCTTTTTGCCTCCCGCTCCGCCCGCCTTCTCCTTTACTCGCCCGCGGCGGGGGCCGCCGGCTCCGCCCCCGCCGGGCCCCGCTGCAGGCCCCACCTCCTCAGGCCCCTCCCACCACGGCGCGCGCCGGCGGGGTCGCTCCCCGCCGGCCCGGCCGGCCAGGCGGCCAGAAGGCGGCCCTGGAAGGCAGGCGCACCCCAGACGCTCCCGGGGTGGCTGGCCCGGACCCAGACTCCGCCGCGGGCCCAGTTGCCGTCCTTTCGGCCCGCGAGCCCCTCGACCTGCACCTGGCCGCCCCCACCGGCGCCCAGCCCCGGCGCCGCCACCTGTGTGCCGGTGTGTCCCTCCACAGCTCCCTCCGACAAAAGCCCCCCCCCACCCCGCCCCTCTGGCGTGTCACCGCGGCCGGGTGCGGGAGCGGGATCGAGGGCAGGGGCCGCTTCCCCGGGCCTGCCGGCCACCAGGGGCGGGGTCCTGAGCTCGGCGGGGGGTGTGGGGGC
The DNA here is from genome assembly GCF_963455315.2 of Globicephala melas. Classification (NCBI taxonomy): domain Eukaryota; kingdom Metazoa; phylum Chordata; class Mammalia; order Artiodactyla; family Delphinidae; genus Globicephala; species Globicephala melas. Next base: position 320,141 of record NW_027207479.1, on the reverse strand, counting down.
AAGGGTGGCCTTGCCGGGGCTGAGGGGCCGTGGCGACTCATTGGTGGCTCCCGGTGGCTTCGGGCCAGCTGCTGTCGGGCAGGAGGGCCGGCCCGGGCTGCGGCCGGGCTGCGCCTAGGGCCGCGTGGGCGGGCAGGGCCGATGCCCAAGGGACCGCGGGCCCCGGGCCCTGAAGCCTCCGGGGCCACGTCCCTGTGAGCGACGTGCGGGATCTTGGGCGGGGCGCCAAGCGCCGAAGGGTTTGCTGGGTCACGGCCGCCCTGGGCTGGGAGGTGGTCGCCAAACCCTCCGCCGCCGCCCGATACCCGAGACCTCCGTTGCCCCTGCCTGGGCGGGCGAGGGGGCCCTGCCGGGGCGGGCCGGCCGCCAGGCTGGCGTTAAGGCGCCAGCGCCAGCGAAACTGGGCCTCAAGAGGCCGCCCGCGGCCCCCCGCCCCCGTCTACGGCCATACCACCCTGAACGCGCCCGATCTCGTCTGATCTCGGAAGCTAAGCAGGGTCGGGCCTGGTTAGTACTTGGATGGGAGACCGCCTGGGAATACCGGGTGCTGTAGGCTTTTTGCCTCCCGCTCCGCCCACCTTCTCCTTTACTCGCCCGCGGCGGGGGCCGCCGGCTCCGCCCCCGCCGGGCCCCGCTGCAGGCCCCACCTCCTCAGGCCCCTCCCACCACGGCGCGCGCCGGCGGGGTCGCTCCCCGCCGGCCCGGCCGGCCAGGCGGCCAGAAGGCGGCCCTGGAAGGCAGGCGCACCCCAGACGCTCCCGGGGTGGCTGGCCCGGACCCAGACTCCGCCGCGGGCCCAGTTGCCGTCCTTTCGGCCCGCGAGCCCCTCGACCTGCACCTGGCCGCCCCCACCGGCGCCCAGCCCCGGCGCCGCCACCTGTGTGCCGGTGTGTCCCTCCACAGCTCCCTCCGACAAAAGCCCCCCCCCACCCCGCCCCTCTGGCGTGTCACCGCGGCCGGGTGCGGGAGCGGGATCGAGGGCAGGGGCCGCTTCCCCGGGCCTGCCGGCCACCAGGGGCGGGGTCCTGAGCTCGGCGGGGGGTGTGGGGGCAAGGGTGGCCTTGCCGGGGCTGAGGGGCCGTGGCGACTCATTGGTGGCTCCCGGTGGCTTCGGGCCAGCTGCTGTCGGGCAGGAGGGCCGGCCCGGGCTGCGGCCGGGCTGCGCCTAGGGCCGCGTGGGCGGGCAGGGCCGATGCCCAAGGGACCGCGGGCCCCGGGCCCTGAAGCCTCCGGGGCCACGTCCCTGTGAGCGACGTGCGGGATCTTGGGCGGGGCGCCAAGCGCCGAAGGGTTTGCTGGGTCACGGCCGCCCTGGGCTGGGAGGTGGTCGCCAAACCCTCCGCCGCCGCCCGATACCCGAGACCTCCGTTGCCCCTGCCTGGGCGGGCGAGGGGGCCCTGCCGGGGCGGGCCGGCCGCCAGGCTGGCGTTAAGGCGCCAGCGCCAGCGAAACTGGGCCTCAAGAGGCCGCCCGCGGCCCCCCGCCCCCGTCTACGGCCATACCACCCTGAACGCGCCCGATCTCGTCTGATCTCGGAAGCTAAGCAGGGTCGGGCCTGGTTAGTACTTGGATGGGAGACCGCCTGGGAATACCGGGTGCTGTAGGCTTTTTGCCTCCCGCTCCGCCCGCCTTCTCCTTTACTCGCCCGCGGCGGGGGCCGCCGGCTCCGCCCCCGCCGGGCCCCGCTGCAGGCCCCACCTCCTCAGGCCCCTCCCACCACGGCGCGCGCCGGCGGGGTCGCTCCCCGCCGGCCCGGCCGGCCAGGCGGCCAGAAGGCGGCCCTGGAAGGCAGCCGCACCCCAGACGCTCCCGGGGTGGCTGGCCCGGACCCAGACTCCGCCGCGGGCCCAGTTGCCGTCCTTTCGGCCCGCGAGCCCCTCGACCTGCACCTGGCCGCCCCCACCGGCGCCCAACCCCGGCGCCGCCACCTGTGTGCCGGTGTGTCCCTCCACAGCTCCCTCCGACAAAAGCCCCCCCCCACCCCGCCCCTCTGGCGTGTCACCGCGGCCGGGTGCGGGAGCGGGATCGAGGGCAGGGGCCGCTTCCCCGGGCCTGCCGGCCACCAGGGGCGGGGTCCTGAGCTCGGCGGGGGGTGTGGGGGCAAGGGTGGCCTTGCCGGGGCTGAGGGGCCGTGGCGACTCAATGGTGGCTCCCGGTGGCTTCGGGCCAGCTGCTGTCGGGCAGGAGGGCCGGCCCGGGCTGCGGCCGGGCTGCGCCTAGGGCCGCGTGGGCGGGCAGGGCCGATGCCCAAGGGACCGCGGGCCCCGGGCCCTGAAGCCTCCGGGGCCACGTCCCTGTGAGCGACGTGCGGGATCTTGGGCGGGGCGCCAAGCGCCGAAGGGTTTGCTGGGTCACGGCCGCCCTGGGCTGGGAGGTGGTCGCCAAACCCTCCGCCGCCGCCCGATACCCGAGACCTCCGTTGCCCCTGCCTGGGCGGGCGAGGGGGCCCTGCCGGGGCGGGCCGGCCGCCAGGCTGGCGTTAAGGCGCCAGCGCCAGCGAAACTGGGCCTCAAGAGGCCGCCCGCGGCCCCCCGCCCCCGTCTACGGCCATACCACCCTGAACGCGCCCGATCTCGTCTGATCTCGGAAGCTAAGCAGGGTCGGGCCTGGTTAGTACTTGGATGGGAGACCGCCTGGGAATACCGGGTGCTGTAGGCTTTTTGCCTCCCGCTCCGCCCGCCTTCTCCTTTACTCGCCCGCGGCGGGGGCCGCCGGCTCCGCCCCCGCCGGGCCCCGCTGCAGGCCCCACCTCCTCAGGCCCCTCCCACCACGGCGCGCGCCGGCGGGGTCGCTCCCCGCCGGCCCGGCCGGCCAGGCGGCCAGAAGGCGGCCCTGGAAGGCAGGCGCACCCCAGACGCTCCCGGGGTGGCTGGCCCGGACCCAGACTCCGCCGCGGGCCCAGTTGCCGTCCTTTCGGCCCGCGAGCCCCTCGACCTGCACCTGGCCGCCCCCACCGGCGCCCAGCCCCGGCGCCGCCACCTGTGTGCCGGTGTGTCCCTCCACAGCTCCCTCTGACAAAAGCCCCCCCCCACCCCGCCCCTCTGGCGTGTCACCGCGGCCGGGTGCGGGAGCGGGATCGAGGGCAGGGGCCGCTTCCCCGGGCCTGCCGGCCACCAGGGGCGGGGTCCTGAGCTCGGCGGGGGGTGTGGGGGCAAGGGTGGCCTTGCCGGGGCTGAGGGGCCGTGGCGACTCAATGGTGGCTCCCGGTGGCTTCGGGCCAGCTGCTGTCGGGCAGGAGGGCCGGCCCGGGCTGCGGCCGGGCTGCGCCTAGGGCCGCGTGGGCGGGCAGGGCCGATGCCCAAGGGACCGCGGGCCCCGGGCCCTGAAGCCTCCGGGGCCACGTCCCTGTGAGCGACGTGCGGGATCTTGGGCGGGGCGCCAAGCGCCGAAGGGTTTGCTGGGTCACGGCCGCCCTGGGCTGGGAGGTGGTCGCCAAACCCTCCGCCGCCGCCCGATACCCGAGACCTCCGTTGCCCCTGCCTGGGCGGGCGAGGGGGCCCTGCCGGGGCGGGCCGGCCGCCAGGCTGGCGTTAAGGCGCCAGCGCCAGCGAAACTGGGCCTCAAGAGGCCGCCCGCGGCCCCCCGCCCCCGTCTACGGCCATACCACCCTGAACGCGCCCGATCTCGTCTGATCTCGGAAGCTAAGCAGGGTCGGGCCTGGTTAGTACTTGGATGGGAGACCGCCTGGGAATACCGGGTGCTGTAGGCTTTTTGCCTCCCGCTCCGCCCGCCTTCTCCTTTACTCGCCCGCGGCGGGGTCGCCGGCTCCGCCCCCGCCGGGCCCCGCTGCAGGCCCCACCTCCTCAGGCCCCTCCCACCACGGCGCGCGCCGGCGGGGTCGCTCCCCGCCGGCCCGGCCGGCCAGGCGGCCAGAAGGCGGCCCTGGAAGGCAGCCGCACCCCAGACGCTCCCGGGGTGGCTGGCCCGGACCCAGACTCCGCCGCGGGCCCAGTTGCCGTCCTTTCGGCCCGCGAGCCCCTCGACCTGCACCTGGCCGCCCCCACCGGCGCCCAACCCCGGCGCCGCCACCTGTGTGCCGGTGTGTCCCTCCACAGCTCCCTCCGACAAAAGCCCCCCCCCACCCCGCCCCTCTGGCGTGTCACCGCGGCCGGGTGCGGGAGCGGGATCGAGGGCAGGGGCCGCTTCCCCGGGCCTGCCGGCCACCAGGGGCGGGGTCCTGAGCTCGGCGGGGGGTGTGGGGGCAAGGGTGGCCTTGCCGGGGCTGAGGGGCCGTGGCGACTCAATGGTGGCTCCCGGTGGCTTCGGGCCAGCTGCTGTCGGGCAGGAGGGCCGGCCCGGGCTGCGGCCGGGCTGCGCCTAGGGCCGCGTGGGCGGGCAGGGCCGATGCCCAAGGGACCGCGGGCCCCGGGCCCTGAAGCCTCCGGGGCCACGTCCCTGTGAGCGACGTGCGGGATCTTGGGCGGGGCGCCAAGCGCCGAAGGGTTTGCTGGGTCACGGCCGCCCTGGGCTGGGAGGTGGTCGCCAAACCCTCCGCCGCCGCCCGATACCCGAGACCTCCGTTGCCCCTGCCTGGGCGGGCGAGGGGGCCCTGCCGGGGCGGGCCGGCCGCCAGGCTGGCGTTAAGGCGCCAGCGCCAGCGAAACTGGGCCTCAAGAGGCCGCCCGCGGCCCCCCGCCCCCGTCTACGGCCATACCACCCTGAACGCGCCCGATCTCGTCTGATCTCGGAAGCTAAGCAGGGTCGGGCCTGGTTAGTACTTGGATGGGAGACCGCCTGGGAATACCGGGTGCTGTAGGCTTTTTGCCTCCCGCTCCGCCCGCCTTCTCCTTTACTCGCCCGCGGCGGGGGCCGCCGGCTCCGCCCCCGCCGGGCCCCGCTGCAGGCCCCACCTCCTCAGGCCCCTCCCACCACGGCGCGCGCCGGCGGGGTCGCTCCCCGCCGGCCCGGCCGGCCAGGCGGCCAGAAGGCGGCCCTGGAAGGCAGGCGCACCCCAGACGCTCCCGGGGTGGCTGGCCCGGACCCAGACTCCGCCGCGGGCCCAGTTGCCGTCCTTTCGGCCCGCGAGCCCCTCGACCTGCACCTGGCCGCCCCCACCGGCGCCCAGCCCCGGCGCCGCCACCTGTGTGCCGGTGTGTCCCTCCACAGCTCCCTCCGACAAAAGCCCCCCCCCACCCCGCCCCTCTGGCGTGTCACCGCGGCCGGGTGCGGGAGCGGGATCGAGGGCAGGGGCCGCTTCCCCGGGCCTGCCGGCCACCAGGGGCGGGGTCCTGAGCTCGGCGGGGGGTGTGGGGGCAAGGGTGGCCTTGCCGGGGCTGAGGGGCCGTGGCGACTCATTGGTGGCTCCCGGTGGCTTCGGGCCAGCTGCTGTCGGGCAGGAGGGCCGGCCCGGGCTGCGGCCGGGCTGCGCCTAGGGCCGCGTGGGCGGGCAGGGCCGATGCCCAAGGGACCGCGGGCCCCGGGCCCTGAAGCCTCCGGGGCCACGTCCCTGTGAGCGACGTGCGGGATCTTGGGCGGGGCGCCAAGCGCCGAAGGGTTTGCTGGGTCACGGCCGCCCTGGGCTGGGAGGTGGTCGCCAAACCCTCCGCCGCCGCCCGATACCCGAGACCTCCGTTGCCCCTGCCTGGGCGGGCGAGGGGGCCCTGCCGGGGCGGGCCGGCCGCCAGGCTGGCGTTAAGGCGCCAGCGCCAGCGAAACTGGGCCTCAAGAGGCCGCCCGCGGCCCCCCGCCCCCGTCTACGGCCATACCACCCTGAACGCGCCCGATCTCGTCTGATCTCGGAAGCTAAGCAGGGTCGGGCCTGGTTAGTACTTGGATGGGAGACCGCCTGGGAATACCGGGTGCTGTAGGCTTTTTGCCTCCCGCTCCGCCCGCCTTCTCCTTTACTCGCCCGCGGCGGGGGCCGCCGGCTCCGCCCCCGCCGGGCCCCGCTGCAGGCCCCACCTCCTCAGGCCCCTCCCACCACGGCGCGCGCCGGCGGGGTCGCTCCCCGCCGGCCCGGCCGGCCAGGCGGCCAGAAGGCGGCCCTGGAAGGCAGGCGCACCCCAGACGCTCCCGGGGTGGCTGGCCCGGACCCAGACTCCGCCGCGGGCCCAGTTGCCGTCCTTTCGGCCCGCGAGCCCCTCGACCTGCACCTGGCCGCCCCCACCGGCGCCCAGCCCCGGCGCCGCCACCTGTGTGCCGGTGTGTCCCTCCACAGCTCCCTCTGACAAAAGCCCCCCCCCACCCCGCCCCTCTGGCGTGTCACCGCGGCCGGGTGCGGGAGCGGGATCGAGGGCAGGGGCCGCTTCCCCGGGCCTGCCGGCCACCAGGGGCGGGGTCCTGAGCTCGGCGGGGGGTGTGGGGGCAAGGGTGGCCTTGCCGGGGCTGAGGGGCCGTGGCGACTCAATGGTGGCTCCCGGTGGCTTCGGGCCAGCTGCTGTCGGGCAGGAGGGCCGGCCCGGGCTGCGGCCGGGCTGCGCCTAGGGCCGCGTGGGCGGGCAGGGCCGATGCCCAAGGGACCGCGGGCCCCGGGCCCTGAAGCCTCCGGGGCCACGTCCCTGTGAGCGACGTGCGGGATCTTGGGCGGGGCGCCAAGCGCCGAAGGGTTTGCTGGGTCACGGCCGCCCTGGGCTGGGAGGTGGTCGCCAAACCCTCCGCCGCCGCCCGATACCCGAGACCTCCGTTGCCCCTGCCTGGGCGGGCGAGGGGGCCCTGCCGGGGCGGGCCGGCCGCCAGGCTGGCGTTAAGGCGCCAGCGCCAGCGAAACTGGGCCTCAAGAGGCCGCCCGCGGCCCCCCGCCCCCGTCTACGGCCATACCACCCTGAACGCGCCCGATCTCGTCTGATCTCGGAAGCTAAGCAGGGTCGGGCCTGGTTAGTACTTGGATGGGAGACCGCCTGGGAATACCGGGTGCTGTAGGCTTTTTGCCTCCCGCTCCGCCCGCCTTCTCCTTTACTCGCCCGCGGCGGGGGCCGCCGGCTCCGCCCCCGCCGGGCCCCGCTGCAGGCCCCACCTCCTCAGGCCCCTCCCACCACGGCGCGCGCCGGCGGGGTCGCTCCCCGCCGGCCCGGCCGGCCAGGCGGCCAGAAGGCGGCCCTGGAAGGCAGGCGCACCCCAGACGCTCCCGGGGTGGCTGGCCCGGACCCAGACTCCGCCGCGGGCCCAGTTGCCGTCCTTTCGGCCCGCGAGCCCCTCGACCTGCACCTGGCCGCCCCCACCGGCGCCCAGCCCCGGCGCCGCCACCTGTGTGCCGGTGTGTCCCTCCACAGCTCCCTCCGACAAAAGCCCCCCCCCACCCCGCCCCTCTGGCGTGTCACCGCGGCCGGGTGCGGGAGCGGGATCGAGGGCAGGGGCCGCTTCCCCGGGCCTGCCGGCCACCAGGGGCGGGGTCCTGAGCTCGGCGGGGGGTGTGGGGGCAAGGGTGGCCTTGCCGGGGCTGAGGGGCCGTGGCGACTCATTGGTGGCTCCCGGTGGCTTCGGGCCAGCTGCTGTCGGGCAGGAGGGCCGGCCCGGGCTGCGGCCGGGCTGCGCCTAGGGCCGCGTGGGCGGGCAGGGCCGATGCCCAAGGGACCGCGGGCCCCGGGCCCTGAAGCCTCCGGGGCCACGTCCCTGTGAGCGACGTGCGGGATCTTGGGCGGGGCGCCAAGCGCCGAAGGGTTTGCTGGGTCACGGCCGCCCTGGGCTGGGAGGTGGTCGCCAAACCCTCCGCCGCCGCCCGATACCCGAGACCTCCGTTGCCCCTGCCTGGGCGGGCGAGGGGGCCCTGCCGGGGCGGGCCGGCCGCCAGGCTGGCGTTAAGGCGCCAGCGCCAGCGAAACTGGGCCTCAAGAGGCCGCCCGCGGCCCCCCGCCCCCGTCTACGGCCATACCACCCTGAACGCGCCCGATCTCGTCTGATCTCGGAAGCTAAGCAGGGTCGGGCCTGGTTAGTACTTGGATGGGAGACCGCCTGGGAATACCGGGTGCTGTAGGCTTTTTGCCTCCCGCTCCGCCCGCCTTCTCCTTTACTCGCCCGCGGCGGGGGCCGCCGGCTCCGCCCCCGCCGGGCCCCGCTGCAGGCCCCACCTCCTCAGGCCCCTCCCACCACGGCGCGCGCCGGCGGGGTCGCTCCCCGCCGGCCCGGCCGGCCAGGCGGCCAGAAGGCGGCCCTGGAAGGCAGGCGCACCCCAGACGCTCCCGGGGTGGCTGGCCCGGACCCAGACTCCGCCGCGGGCCCAGTTGCCGTCCTTTCGGCCCGCGAGCCCCTCGACCTGCACCTGGCCGCCCCCACCGGCACCCAGTCCCGGCGCCGCCACCTGTGTGCCGGTGTGTCCCTCCACAGCTCCCTCTGACAAAAGCCCCCCCCCACCCCGCCCCTCTGGCGTGTCACCGCGGCCGGGTGCGGGAGCGGGATCGAGGGCAGGGGCCGCTTCCCCGGGCCTGCCGGCCACCAGGGGCGGGGTCCTGAGCTCGGCGGGGGGTGTGGGGGCAAGGGTGGCCTTGCCGGGGCTGAGGGGCCGTGGCGACTCAATGGTGGCTCCCGGTGGCTTCGGGCCAGCTGCTGTCGGGCAGGAGGGCCGGCCCGGGCTGCGGCCGGGCTGCGCCTAGGGCCGCGTGGGCGGGCAGGGCCGATGCCCAAGGGACCGCGGGCCCCGGGCCCTGAAGCCTCCGGGGCCACGTCCCTGTGAGCGACGTGCGGGATCTTGGGCGGGGCGCCAAGCGCCGAAGGGTTTGCTGGGTCACGGTCGCCCTGGGCTGGGAGGTGGTCGCCAAACCCTCCGCCGCCGCCCGATACCCGAGACCTCCGTTGCCCCTGCCTGGGCGGGCGAGGGGGCCCTGCCGGGGCGGGCCGGCCGCCAGGCTGGCGTTAAGGCGCCAGCGCCAGCGAAACTGGGCCTCAAGAGGCCGCCCGCGGCCCCCCGCCCCCGTCTACGGCCATACCACCCTGAACGCGCCCGATCTCGTCTGATCTCGGAAGCTAAGCAGGGTCGGGCCTGGTTAGTACTTGGATGGGAGACCGCCTGGGAATACCGGGTGCTGTAGGCTTTTTGCCTCCCGCTCCGCCCGCCTTCTCCTTTACTCGCCCGCGGCGGGGTCGCCGGCTCCGCCCCCGCCGGGCCCCGCTGCAGGCCCCACCTCCTCAGGCCCCTCCCACCACGGCGCGCGCCGGCGGGGTCGCTCCCCGCCGGCCCGGCCGGCCAGGCGGCCAGAAGGCGGCCCTGGAAGGCAGCCGCACCCCAGACGCTCCCGGGGTGGCTGGCCCGGACCCAGACTCCGCCGCGGGCCCAGTTGCCGTCCTTTCGGCCCGCGAGCCCCTCGACCTGCACCTGGCCGCCCCCACCGGCGCCCAACCCCGGCGCCGCCACCTGTGTGCCGGTGTGTCCCTCCACAGCTCCCTCCGACAAAAGCCCCCCCCCACCCCGCCCCTCTGGCGTGTCACCGCGGCCGGGTGCGGGAGCGGGATCGAGGGCAGGGGCCGCTTCCCCGGGCCTGCCGGCCACCAGGGGCGGGGTCCTGAGCTCGGCGGGGGGTGTGGGGGCAAGGGTGGCCTTGCCGGGGCTGAGGGGCCGTGGCGACTCAATGGTGGCTCCCGGTGGCTTCGGGCCAGCTGCTGTCGGGCAGGAGGGCCGGCCCGGGCTGCGGCCGGGCTGCGCCTAGGGCCGCGTGGGCGGGCAGGGCCGATGCCCAAGGGACCGCGGGCCCCGGGCCCTGAAGCCTCCGGGGCCACGTCCCTGTGAGCGACGTGCGGGATCTTGGGCGGGGCGCCAAGCGCCGAAGGGTTTGCTGGGTCACGGCCGCCCTGGGCTGGGAGGTGGTCGCCAAACCCTCCGCCGCCGCCCGATACCCGAGACCTCCGTTGCCCCTGCCTGGGCGGGCGAGGGGGCCCTGCCGGGGCGGGCCGGCCGCCAGGCTGGCGTTAAGGCGCCAGCGCCAGCGAAACTGGGCCTCAAGAGGCCGCCCGCGGCCCCCCGCCCCCGTCTACGGCCATACCACCCTGAACGCGCCCGATCTCGTCTGATCTCGGAAGCTAAGCAGGGTCGGGCCTGGTTAGTACTTGGATGGGAGACCGCCTGGGAATACCGGGTGCTGTAGGCTTTTTGCCTCCCGCTCCGCCCGCCTTCTCCTTTACTCGCCCGCGGCGGGGGCCGCCGGCTCCGCCCCCGCCGGGCCCCGCTGCAGGCCCCACCTCCTCAGGCCCCTCCCACCACGGCGCGCGCCGGCGGGGTCGCTCCCCGCCGGCCCGGCCGGCCAGGCGGCCAGAAGGCGGCCCTGGAAGGCAGGCGCACCCCAGACGCTCCCGGGGTGGCTGGCCCGGACCCAGACTCCGCCGCGGGCCCAGTTGCCGTCCTTTCGGCCCGCGAGCCCCTCGACCTGCACCTGGCCGCCCCCACCGGCGCCCAGCCCCGGCGCCGCCACCTGTGTGCCGGTGTGTCCCTCCACAGCTCCCTCCGACAAAAGCCCCCCCCCACCCCGCCCCTCTGGCGTGTCACCGCGGCCGGGTGCGGGAGCGGGATCGAGGGCAGGGGCCGCTTCCCCGGGCCTGCCGGCCACCAGGGGCGGGGTCCTGAGCTCGGCGGGGGGTGTGGGGGCAAGGGTGGCCTTGCCGGGGCTGAGGGGCCGTGGCGACTCAATGGTGGCTCCCGGTGGCTTCGGGCCAGCTGCTGTCGGGCAGGAGGGCCGGCCCGGGCTGCGGCCGGGCTGCGCCTAGGGCCGCGTGGGCGGGCAGGGCCGATGCCCAAGGGACCGCGGGCCCCGGGCCCTGAAGCCTCCGGGGCCACGTCCCTGTGAGCGACGTGCGGGATCTTGGGCGGGGCGCCAAGCGCCGAAGGGTTTGCTGGGTCACGGCCGCCCTGGGCTGGGAGGTGGTCGCCAAACCCTCCGCCGCCGCCCGATACCCGAGACCTCCGTTGCCCCTGCCTGGGCGGGCGAGGGGGCCCTGCCGGGGCGGGCCGGCCGCCAGGCTGGCGTTAAGGCGCCAGCGCCAGCGAAACTGGGCCTCAAGAGGCCGCCCGCGGCCCCCCGCCCCCGTCTACGGCCATACCACCCTGAACGCGCCCGATCTCGTCTGATCTCGGAAGCTAAGCAGGGTCGGGCCTGGTTAGTACTTGGATGGGAGACCGCCTGGGAATACCGGGTGCTGTAGGCTTTTTGCCTCCCGCTCCGCCCGCCTTCTCCTTTACTCGCCCGCGGCGGGGGCCGCCGGCTCCGCCCCCGCCGGGCCCCGCTGCAGGCCCCACCTCCTCAGGCCCCTCCCACCACGGCGCGCGCCGGCGGGGTCGCTCCCCGCCGGCCCGGCCGGCCAGGCGGCCAGAAGGCGGCCCTGGAAGGCAGGCGCACCCCAGACGCTCCCGGGGTGGCTGGCCCGGACCCAGACTCCGCCGCGGGCCCAGTTGCCGTCCTTTCGGCCCGCGAGCCCCTCGACCTGCACCTGGCCGCCCCCACCGGCGCCCAGCCCCGGCGCCGCCACCTGTGTGCCGGTGTGTCCCTCCACAGCTCCCTCTGACAAAAGCCCCCCCCCACCCCGCCCCTCTGGCGTGTCACCGCGGCCGGGTGCGGGAGCGGGATCGAGGGCAGGGGCCGCTTCCCCGGGCCTGCCGGCCACCAGGGGCGGGGTCCTGAGCTCGGCGGGGGGTGTGGGGGCAAGGGTGGCCTTGCCGGGGCTGAGGGGCCGTGGCGACTCAATGGTGGCTCCCGGTGGCTTCGGGCCAGCTGCTGTCGGGCAGGAGGGCCGGCCCGGGCTGCGGCCGGGCTGCGCCTAGGGCCGCGTGGGCGGGCAGGGCCGATGCCCAAGGGACCGCGGGCCCCGGGCCCTGAAGCCTCCGGGGCCACGTCCCTGTGAGCGACGTGCGGGATCTTGGGCGGGGCGCCAAGCGCCGAAGGGTTTGCTGGGTCACGGCCGCCCTGGGCTGGGAGGTGGTCGCCAAACCCTCCGCCGCCGCCCGATACCCGAGACCTCCGTTGCCCCTGCCTGGGCGGGCGAGGGGGCCCTGCCGGGGCGGGCCGGCCGCCAGGCTGGCGTTAAGGCGCCAGCGCCAGCGAAACTGGGCCTCAAGAGGCCGCCCGCGGCCCCCCGCCCCCGTCTACGGCCATACCACCCTGAACGCGCCCGATCTCGTCTGATCTCGGAAGCTAAGCAGGGTCGGGCCTGGTTAGTACTTGGATGGGAGACCGCCTGGGAATACCGGGTGCTGTAGGCTTTTTGCCTCCCGCTCCGCCCGCCTTCTCCTTTACTCGCCCGCGGCGGGGGCCGCCGGCTCCGCCCCCGCCGGGCCCCGCTGCAGGCCCCACCTCCTCAGGCCCCTCCCACCACGGCGCGCGCCGGCGGGGTCGCTCCCCGCCGGCCCGGCCGGCCAGGCGGCCAGAAGGCGGCCCTGGAAGGCAGGCGCACCCCAGACGCTCCCGGGGTGGCTGGCCCGGACCCAGACTCCGCCGCGGGCCCAGTTGCCGTCCTTTCGGCCCGCGAGCCCCTCGACCTGCACCTGGCCGCCCCCACCGGCGCCCAGCCCCGGCGCCGCCACCTGTGTGCCGGTGTGTCCCTCCACAGCTCCCTCCGACAAAAGCCCCCCCCCACCCCGCCCCTCTGGCGTGTCACCGCGGCCGGGTGCGGGAGCGGGATCGAGGGCAGGGGCCGCTTCCCCGGGCCTGCCGGCCACCAGGGGCGGGGTCCTGAGCTCGGCGGGGGGTGTGGGGGCAAGGGTGGCCTTGCCGGGGCTGAGGGGCCGTGGCGACTCATTGGTGGCTCCCGGTGGCTTCGGGCCAGCTGCTGTCGGGCAGGAGGGCCGGCCCGGGCTGCGGCCGGGCTGCGCCTAGGGCCGCGTGGGCGGGCAGGGCCGATGCCCAAGGGACCGCGGGCCCCGGGCCCTGAAGCCTCCGGGGCCACGTCCCTGTGAGCGACGTGCGGGATCTTGGGCGGGGCGCCAAGCGCCGAAGGGTTTGCTGGGTCACGGCCGCCCTGGGCTGGGAGGTGGTCGCCAAACCCTCCGCCGCCGCCCGATACCCGAGACCTCCGTTGCCCCTGCCTGGGCGGGCGAGGGGGCCCTGCCGGGGCGGGCCGGCCGCCAGGCTGGCGTTAAGGCGCCAGCGCCAGCGAAACTGGGCCTCAAGAGGCCGCCCGCGGCCCCCCGCCCCCGTCTACGGCCATACCACCCTGAACGCGCCCGATCTCGTCTGATCTCGGAAGCTAAGCAGGGTCGGGCCTGGTTAGTACTTGGATGGGAGACCGCCTGGGAATACCGGGTGCTGTAGGCTTTTTGCCTCCCGCTCCGCCCGCCTTCTCCTTTACTCGCCCGCGGCGGGGTCGCCGGCTCCGCCCCCGCCGGGCCCCGCTGCAGGCCCCACCTCCTCAGGCCCCTCCCACCACGGCGCGCGCCGGCGGGGTCGCTCCCCGCCGGCCCGGCCGGCCAGGCGGCCAGAAGGCGGCCCTGGAAGGCAGCCGCACCCCAGACGCTCCCGGGGTGGCTGGCCCGGACCCAGACTCCGCCGCGGGCCCAGTTGCCGTCCTTTCGGCCCGCGAGCCCCTCGACCTGCACCTGGCCGCCCCCACCGGCGCCCAACCCCGGCGCCGCCACCTGTGTGCCGGTGTGTCCCTCCACAGCTCCCTCCGACAAAAGCCCCCCCCCACCCCGCCCCTCTGGCGTGTCACCGCGGCCGGGTGCGGGAGCGGGATCGAGGGCAGGGGCCGCTTCCCCGGGCCTGCCGGCCACCAGGGGCGGGGTCCTGAGCTCGGCGGGGGGTGTGGGGGCAAGGGTGGCCTTGCCGGGGCTGAGGGGCCGTGGCGACTCAATGGTGGCTCCCGGTGGCTTCGGGCCAGCTGCTGTCGGGCAGGAGGGCCGGCCCGGGCTGCGGCCGGGCTGCGCCTAGGGCCGCGTGGGCGGGCAGGGCCGATGCCCAAGGGACCGCGGGCCCCGGGCCCTGAAGCCTCCGGGGCCACGTCCCTGTGAGCGACGTGCGGGATCTTGGGCGGGGCGCCAAGCGCCGAAGGGTTTGCTGGGTCACGGCCGCCCTGGGCTGGGAGGTGGTCGCCAAACCCTCCGCCGCCGCCCGATACCCGAGACCTCCGTTGCCCCTGCCTGGGCGGGCGAGGGGGCCCTGCCGGGGCGGGCCGGCCGCCAGGCTGGCGTTAAGGCGCCAGCGCCAGCGAAACTGGGCCTCAAGAGGCCGCCCGCGGCCCCCCGCCCCCGTCTACGGCCATACCACCCTGAACGCGCCCGATCTCGTCTGATCTCGGAAGCTAAGCAGGGTCGGGCCTGGTTAGTACTTGGATGGGAGACCGCCTGGGAATACCGGGTGCTGTAGGCTTTTTGCCTCCCGCTCCGCCCGCCTTCTCCTTTACTCGCCCGCGGCGGGGGCCGCCGGCTCCGCCCCCGCCGGGCCCCGCTGCAGGCCCCACCTCCTCAGGCCCCTCCCACCACGGCGCGCGCCGGCGGGGTCGCTCCCCGCCGGCCCGGCCGGCCAGGCGGCCAGAAGGCGGCCCTGGAAGGCAGGCGCACCCCAGACGCTCCCGGGGTGGCTGGCCCGGACCCAGACTCCGCCGCGGGCCCAGTTGCCGTCCTTTCGGCCCGCGAGCCCCTCGACCTGCACCTGGCCGCCCCCACCGGCGCCCAGCCCCGGCGCCGCCACCTGTGTGCCGGTGTGTCCCTCCACAGCTCCCTCTGACAAAAGCCCCCCCCCACCCCGCCCCTCTGGCGTGTCACCGCGGCCGGGTGCGGGAGCGGGATCGAGGGCAGGGGCCGCTTCCCCGGGCCTGCCGGCCACCAGGGGCGGGGTCCTGAGCTCGGCGGGGGGTGTGGGGGCAAGGGTGGCCTTGCCGGGGCTGAGGGGCCGTGGCGACTCAATGGTGGCTCCCGGTGGCTTCGGGCCAGCTGCTGTCGGGCAGGAGGGCCGGCCCGGGCTGCGGCCGGGCTGCGCCTAGGGCCGCGTGGGCGGGCAGGGCCGATGCCCAAGGGACCGCGGGCCCCGGGCCCTGAAGCCTCCGGGGCCACGTCCCTGTGAGCGACGTGCGGGATCTTGGGCGGGGCGCCAAGCGCCGAAGGGTTTGCTGGGTCACGGCCGCCCTGGGCTGGGAGGTGGTCGCCAAACCCTCCGCCGCCGCCCGATACCCGAGACCTCCGTTGCCCCTGCCTGGGCGGGCGAGGGGGCCCTGCCGGGGCGGGCCGGCCGCCAGGCTGGCGTTAAGGCGCCAGCGCCAGCGAAACTGGGCCTCAAGAGGCCGCCCGCGGCCCCCCGCCCCCGTCTACGGCCATACCACCCTGAACGCGCCCGATCTCGTCTGATCTCGGAAGCTAAGCAGGGTCGGGCCTGGTTAGTACTTGGATGGGAGACCGCCTGGGAATACCGGGTGCTGTAGGCTTTTTGCCTCCCGCTCCGCCCGCCTTCTCCTTTACTCGCCCGCGGCGGGGGCCGCCGGCTCCGCCCCCGCCGGGCCCCGCTGCAGGCCCCACCTCCTCAGGCCCCTCCCACCACGGCGCGCGCCGGCGGGGTCGCTCCCCGCCGGCCCGGCCGGCCAGGCGGCCAGAAGGCGGCCCTGGAAGGCAGGCGCACCCCAGACGCTCCCGGGGTGGCTGGCCCGGACCCAGACTCCGCCGCGGGCCCAGTTGCCGT
This sequence comes from Globicephala melas, assembly GCF_963455315.2. NCBI lineage: Eukaryota > Metazoa > Chordata > Mammalia > Artiodactyla > Delphinidae > Globicephala > Globicephala melas. The sequence continues at coordinate 304,623 of NW_027207479.1, read as the reverse complement.
CCTTTCGGCCCGCGAGCCCCTCGACCTGCACCTGGCCGCCCCCACCGGCGCCCAGCCCCGGCGCCGCCACCTGTGTGCCGGTGTGTCCCTCCACAGCTCCCTCCGACAAAAGCCCCCCCCCACCCCGCCCCTCTGGCGTGTCACCGCGGCCGGGTGCGGGAGCGGGATCGAGGGCAGGGGCCGCTTCCCCGGGCCTGCCGGCCACCAGGGGCGGGGTCCTGAGCTCGGCGGGGGGTGTGGGGGCAAGGGTGGCCTTGCCGGGGCTGAGGGGCCGTGGCGACTCATTGGTGGCTCCCGGTGGCTTCGGGCCAGCTGCTGTCGGGCAGGAGGGCCGGCCCGGGCTGCGGCCGGGCTGCGCCTAGGGCCGCGTGGGCGGGCAGGGCCGATGCCCAAGGGACCGCGGGCCCCGGGCCCTGAAGCCTCCGGGGCCACGTCCCTGTGAGCGACGTGCGGGATCTTGGGCGGGGCGCCAAGCGCCGAAGGGTTTGCTGGGTCACGGCCGCCCTGGGCTGGGAGGTGGTCGCCAAACCCTCCGCCGCCGCCCGATACCCGAGACCTCCGTTGCCCCTGCCTGGGCGGGCGAGGGGGCCCTGCCGGGGCGGGCCGGCCGCCAGGCTGGCGTTAAGGCGCCAGCGCCAGCGAAACTGGGCCTCAAGAGGCCGCCCGCGGCCCCCCGCCCCCGTCTACGGCCATACCACCCTGAACGCGCCCGATCTCGTCTGATCTCGGAAGCTAAGCAGGGTCGGGCCTGGTTAGTACTTGGATGGGAGACCGCCTGGGAATACCGGGTGCTGTAGGCTTTTTGCCTCCCGCTCCGCCCGCCTTCTCCTTTACTCGCCCGCGGCGGGGTCGCCGGCTCCGCCCCCGCCGGGCCCCGCTGCAGGCCCCACCTCCTCAGGCCCCTCCCACCACGGCGCGCGCCGGCGGGGTCGCTCCCCGCCGGCCCGGCCGGCCAGGCGGCCAGAAGGCGGCCCTGGAAGGCAGCCGCACCCCAGACGCTCCCGGGGTGGCTGGCCCGGACCCAGACTCCGCCGCGGGCCCAGTTGCCGTCCTTTCGGCCCGCGAGCCCCTCGACCTGCACCTGGCCGCCCCCACCGGCGCCCAACCCCGGCGCCGCCACCTGTGTGCCGGTGTGTCCCTCCACAGCTCCCTCCGACAAAAGCCCCCCCCCACCCCGCCCCTCTGGCGTGTCACCGCGGCCGGGTGCGGGAGCGGGATCGAGGGCAGGGGCCGCTTCCCCGGGCCTGCCGGCCACCAGGGGCGGGGTCCTGAGCTCGGCGGGGGGTGTGGGGGCAAGGGTGGCCTTGCCGGGGCTGAGGGGCCGTGGCGACTCAATGGTGGCTCCCGGTGGCTTCGGGCCAGCTGCTGTCAGGCAGGAGGGCCGGCCCGGGCTGCGGCCGGGCTGCGCCTAGGGCCGCGTGGGCGGGCAGGGCCGATGCCCAAGGGACCGCGGGCCCCGGGCCCTGAAGCCTCCGGGGCCACGTCCCTGTGAGCGACGTGCGGGATCTTGGGCGGGGCGCCAAGCGCCGAAGGGTTTGCTGGGTCACGGCCGCCCTGGGCTGGGAGGTGGTCGCCAAACCCTCCGCCGCCGCCCGATACCCGAGACCTCCGTTGCCCCTGCCTGGGCGGGCGAGGGGGCCCTGCCGGGGCGGGCCGGCCGCCAGGCTGGCGTTAAGGCGCCAGCGCCAGCGAAACTGGGCCTCAAGAGGCCGCCCGCGGCCCCCCGCCCCCGTCTACGGCCATACCACCCTGAACGCGCCCGATCTCGTCTGATCTCGGAAGCTAAGCAGGGTCGGGCCTGGTTAGTACTTGGATGGGAGACCGCCTGGGAATACCGGGTGCTGTAGGCTTTTTGCCTCCCGCTCCGCCCGCCTTCTCCTTTACTCGCCCGCGGCGGGGGCCGCCGGCTCCGCCCCCGCCGGGCCCCGCTGCAGGCCCCACCTCCTCAGGCCCCTCCCACCACGGCGCGCGCCGGCGGGGTCGCTCCCCGCCGGCCCGGCCGGCCAGGCGGCCAGAAGGCGGCCCTGGAAGGCAGGCGCACCCCAGACGCTCCCGGGGTGGCTGGCCCGGACCCAGACTCCGCCGCGGGCCCAGTTGCCGTCCTTTCGGCCCGCGAGCCCCTCGACCTGCACCTGGCCGCCCCCACCGGCGCCCAGCCCCGGCGCCGCCACCTGTGTGCCGGTGTGTCCCTCCACAGCTCCCTCCGACAAAAGCCCCCCCCCACCCCGCCCCTCTGGCGTGTCACCGCGGCCGGGTGCGGGAGCGGGATCGAGGGCAGGGGCCGCTTCCCCGGGCCTGCCGGCCACCAGGGGCGGGGTCCTGAGCTCGGCGGGGGGTGTGGGGGCAAGGGTGGCCTTGCCGGGGCTGAGGGGCCGTGGCGACTCAATGGTGGCTCCCGGTGGCTTCGGGCCAGCTGCTGTCGGGCAGGAGGGCCGGCCCGGGCTGCGGCCGGGCTGCGCCTAGGGCCGCGTGGGCGGGCAGGGCCGATGCCCAAGGGACCGCGGGCCCCGGGCCCTGAAGCCTCCGGGGCCACGTCCCTGTGAGCGACGTGCGGGATCTTGGGCGGGGCGCCAAGCGCCGAAGGGTTTGCTGGGTCACGGCCGCCCTGGGCTGGGAGGTGGTCGCCAAACCCTCCGCCGCCGCCCGATACCCGAGACCTCCGTTGCCCCTGCCTGGGCGGGCGAGGGGGCCCTGCCGGGGCGGGCCGGCCGCCAGGCTGGCGTTAAGGCGCCAGCGCCAGCGAAACTGGGCCTCAAGAGGCCGCCCGCGGCCCCCCGCCCCCGTCTACGGCCATACCACCCTGAACGCGCCCGATCTCGTCTGATCTCGGAAGCTAAGCAGGGTCGGGCCTGGTTAGTACTTGGATGGGAGACCGCCTGGGAATACCGGGTGCTGTAGGCTTTTTGCCTCCCGCTCCGCCCGCCTTCTCCTTTACTCGCCCGCGGCGGGGGCCGCCGGCTCCGCCCCCGCCGGGCCCCGCTGCAGGCCCCACCTCCTCAGGCCCCTCCCACCACGGCGCGCGCCGGCGGGGTCGCTCCCCGCCGGCCCGGCCGGCCAGGCGGCCAGAAGGCGGCCCTGGAAGGCAGGCGCACCCCAGACGCTCCCGGGGTGGCTGGCCCGGACCCAGACTCCGCCGCGGGCCCAGTTGCCGTCCTTTCGGCCCGCGAGCCCCTCGACCTGCACCTGGCCGCCCCCACCGGCGCCCAGCCCCGGCGCCGCCACCTGTGTGCCGGTGTGTCCCTCCACAGCTCCCTCCGACAAAAGCCCCCCCCCACCCCGCCCCTCTGGCGTGTCACCGCGGCCGGGTGCGGGAGCGGGATCGAGGGCAGGGGCCGCTTCCCCGGGCCTGCCGGCCACCAGGGGCGGGGTCCTGAGCTCGGCGGGGGGTGTGGGGGCAAGGGTGGCCTTGCCGGGGCTGAGGGGCCGTGGCGACTCATTGGTGGCTCCCGGTGGCTTCGGGCCAGCTGCTGTCGGGCAGGAGGGCCGGCCCGGGCTGCGGCCGGGCTGCGCCTAGGGCCGCGTGGGCGGGCAGGGCCGATGCCCAAGGGACCGCGGGCCCCGGGCCCTGAAGCCTCCGGGGCCACGTCCCTGTGAGCGACGTGCGGGATCTTGGGCGGGGCGCCAAGCGCCGAAGGGTTTGCTGGGTCACGGCCGCCCTGGGCTGGGAGGTGGTCGCCAAACCCTCCGCCGCCGCCCGATACCCGAGACCTCCGTTGCCCCTGCCTGGGCGGGCGAGGGGGCCCTGCCGGGGCGGGCCGGCCGCCAGGCTGGCGTTAAGGCGCCAGCGCCAGCGAAACTGGGCCTCAAGAGGCCGCCCGCGGCCCCCCGCCCCCGTCTACGGCCATACCACCCTGAACGCGCCCGATCTCGTCTGATCTCGGAAGCTAAGCAGGGTCGGGCCTGGTTAGTACTTGGATGGGAGACCGCCTGGGAATACCGGGTGCTGTAGGCTTTTTGCCTCCCGCTCCGCCCGCCTTCTCCTTTACTCGCCCGCGGCGGGGTCGCCGGCTCCGCCCCCGCCGGGCCCCGCTGCAGGCCCCACCTCCTCAGGCCCCTCCCACCACGGCGCGCGCCGGCGGGGTCGCTCCCCGCCGGCCCGGCCGGCCAGGCGGCCAGAAGGCGGCCCTGGAAGGCAGCCGCACCCCAGACGCTCCCGGGGTGGCTGGCCCGGACCCAGACTCCGCCGCGGGCCCAGTTGCCGTCCTTTCGGCCCGCGAGCCCCTCGACCTGCACCTGGCCGCCCCCACCGGCGCCCAACCCCGGCGCCGCCACCTGTGTGCCGGTGTGTCCCTCCACAGCTCCCTCCGACAAAAGCCCCCCCCCACCCCGCCCCTCTGGCGTGTCACCGCGGCCGGGTGCGGGAGCGGGATCGAGGGCAGGGGCCGCTTCCCCGGGCCTGCCGGCCACCAGGGGCGGGGTCCTGAGCTCGGCGGGGGGTGTGGGGGCAAGGGTGGCCTTGCCGGGGCTGAGGGGCCGTGGCGACTCAATGGTGGCTCCCGGTGGCTTCGGGCCAGCTGCTGTCGGGCAGGAGGGCCGGCCCGGGCTGCGGCCGGGCTGCGCCTAGGGCCGCGTGGGCGGGCAGGGCCGATGCCCAAGGGACCGCGGGCCCCGGGCCCTGAAGCCTCCGGGGCCACGTCCCTGTGAGCGACGTGCGGGATCTTGGGCGGGGCGCCAAGCGCCGAAGGGTTTGCTGGGTCACGGCCGCCCTGGGCTGGGAGGTGGTCGCCAAACCCTCCGCCGCCGCCCGATACCCGAGACCTCCGTTGCCCCTGCCTGGGCGGGCGAGGGGGCCCTGCCGGGGCGGGCCGGCCGCCAGGCTGGCGTTAAGGCGCCAGCGCCAGCGAAACTGGGCCTCAAGAGGCCGCCCGCGGCCCCCCGCCCCCGTCTACGGCCATACCACCCTGAACGCGCCCGATCTCGTCTGATCTCGGAAGCTAAGCAGGGTCGGGCCTGGTTAGTACTTGGATGGGAGACCGCCTGGGAATACCGGGTGCTGTAGGCTTTTTGCCTCCCGCTCCGCCCGCCTTCTCCTTTACTCGCCCGCGGCGGGGTTGCCGGCTCCGCCCCCGCCGGGCCCCGCTGCAGGCCCCACCTCCTCAGGCCCCTCCCACCACGGCGCGCGCCGGCGGGGTCGCTCCCCGCCGGCCCGGCCGGCCAGGCGGCCAGAAGGCGGCCCTGGAAGGCAGCCGCACCCCAGACGCTCCCGGGGTGGCTGGCCCGGACCCAGACTCCGCCGCGGGCCCAGTTGCCGTCCTTTCGGCCCGCGAGCCCCTCGACCTGCACCTGGCCGCCCCCACCGGCGCCCAACCCCGGCGCCGCCACCTGTGTGCCGGTGTGTCCCTCCACAGCTCCCTCCGACAAAAGCCCCCCCCCACCCCGCCCCTCTGGCGTGTCACCGCGGCCGGGTGCGGGAGCGGGATCGAGGGCAGGGGCCGCTTCCCCGGGCCTGCCGGCCACCAGGGGCGGGGTCCTGAGCTCGGCGGGGGGTGTGGGGGCAAGGGTGGCCTTGCCGGGGCTGAGGGGCCGTGGCGACTCAATGGTGGCTCCCGGTGGCTTCGGGCCAGCTGCTGTCGGGCAGGAGGGCCGGCCCGGGCTGCGGCCGGGCTGCGCCTAGGGCCGCGTGGGCGGGCAGGGCCGATGCCCAAGGGACCGCGGGCCCCGGGCCCTGAAGCCTCCGGGGCCACGTCCCTGTGAGCGACGTGCGGGATCTTGGGCGGGGCGCCAAGCGCCGAAGGGTTTGCTGGGTCACGGCCGCCCTGGGCTGGGAGGTGGTCGCCAAACCCTCCGCCGCCGCCCGATACCCGAGACCTCCGTTGCCCCTGCCTGGGCGGGCGAGGGGGCCCTGCCGGGGCGGGCCGGCCGCCAGGCTGGCGTTAAGGCGCCAGCGCCAGCGAAACTGGGCCTCAAGAGGCCGCCCGCGGCCCCCCGCCCCCGTCTACGGCCATACCACCCTGAACGCGCCCGATCTCGTCTGATCTCGGAAGCTAAGCAGGGTCGGGCCTGGTTAGTACTTGGATGGGAGACCGCCTGGGAATACCGGGTGCTGTAGGCTTTTTGCCTCCCGCTCCGCCCGCCTTCTCCTTTACTCGCCCGCGGCGGGGGCCGCCGGCTCCGCCCCCGCCGGGCCCCGCTGCAGGCCCCACCTCCTCAGGCCCCTCCCACCACGGCGCGCGCCGGCGGGGTCGCTCCCCGCCGGCCCGGCCGGCCAGGCGGCCAGAAGGCGGCCCTGGAAGGCAGGCGCACCCCAGACGCTCCCGGGGTGGCTGGCCCGGACCCAGACTCCGCCGCGGGCCCAGTTGCCGTCCTTTCGGCCCGCGAGCCCCTCGACCTGCACCTGGCCGCCCCCACCGGCGCCCAGCCCCGGCGCCGCCACCTGTGTGCCGGTGTGTCCCTCCACAGCTCCCTCCGACAAAAGCCCCCCCCCACCCCGCCCCTCTGGCGTGTCACCGCGGCCGGGTGCGGGAGCGGGATCGAGGGCAGGGGCCGCTTCCCCGGGCCTGCCGGCCACCAGGGGCGGGGTCCTGAGCTCGGCGGGGGGTGTGGGGGCAAGGGTGGCCTTGCCGGGGCTGAGGGGCCGTGGCGACTCATTGGTGGCTCCCGGTGGCTTCGGGCCAGCTGCTGTCGGGCAGGAGGGCCGGCCCGGGCTGCGGCCGGGCTGCGCCTAGGGCCGCGTGGGCGGGCAGGGCCGATGCCCAAGGGACCGCGGGCCCCGGGCCCTGAAGCCTCCGGGGCCACGTCCCTGTGAGCGACGTGCGGGATCTTGGGCGGGGCGCCAAGCGCCGAAGGGTTTGCTGGGTCACGGCCGCCCTGGGCTGGGAGGTGGTCGCCAAACCCTCCGCCGCCGCCCGATACCCGAGACCTCCGTTGCCCCTGCCTGGGCGGGCGAGGGGGCCCTGCCGGGGCGGGCCGGCCGCCAGGCTGGCGTTAAGGCGCCAGCGCCAGCGAAACTGGGCCTCAAGAGGCCGCCCGCGGCCCCCCGCCCCCGTCTACGGCCATACCACCCTGAACGCGCCCGATCTCGTCTGATCTCGGAAGCTAAGCAGGGTCGGGCCTGGTTAGTACTTGGATGGGAGACCGCCTGGGAATACCGGGTGCTGTAGGCTTTTTGCCTCCCGCTCCGCCCGCCTTCTCCTTTACTCGCCGGCGGCGGGGTCGCCGGCTCCGCCCCCGCCGGGCCCCGCTGCAGGCCCCACCTCCTCAGGCCCCTCCCACCACGGCGCGCGCCGGCGGGGTCGGTCCCCGCCGGCCCGGCCGGCCAGGCGGCCAGAAGGCGGCCCTGGAAGGCAGCCGCACCCCAGACGCTCCCGGGGTGGCTGGCCCGGACCCAGACTCCGCCGCGGGCCCAGTTGCCGTCCTTTCGGCCCGCGAGCCCCTCGACCTGCACCTGGCCGCCCCCACCGGCGCCCAGCCCCGGCGCCGCCACCTGTGTGCCGGTGTGTCCCTCCACAGCTCCCTCCGACAAAAGCCCCCCCCCACCCCGCCCCTCTGGCGTGTCACCGCGGCCGGGTGCGGGAGCGGGATCGAGGGCAGGGGCCGCTTCCCCGGGCCTGCCGGCCACCAGGGGCGGGGTCCTGAGCTCGGCGGGGGGTGTGGGGGCAAGGGTGGCCTTGCCGGGGCTGAGGGGCCGTGGCGACTCAATGGTGGCTCCCGGTGGCTTCGGGCCAGCTGCTGTCGGGCAGGAGGGCCGGCCCGGGCTGCGGCCGGGCTGCGCCTAGGGCCGCGTGGGCGGGCAGGGCCGATGCCCAAGGGACCGCGGGCCCCGGGCCCTGAAGCCTCCGGGGCCACGTCCCTGTGAGCGACGTGCGGGATCTTGGGCGGGGCGCCAAGCGCCGAAGGGTTTGCTGGGTCACGGCCGCCCTGGGCTGGGAGGTGGTCGCCAAACCCTCCGCCGCCGCCCGATACCCGAGACCTCCGTTGCCCCTGCCTGGGCGGGCGAGGGGGCCCTGCCGGGGCGGGCCGGCCGCCAGGCTGGCGTTAAGGCGCCAGCGCCAGCGAAACTGGGCCTCAAGAGGCCGCCCGCGGCCCCCCGCCCCCGTCTACGGCCATACCACCCTGAACGCGCCCGATCTCGTCTGATCTCGGAAGCTAAGCAGGGTCGGGCCTGGTTAGTACTTGGATGGGAGACCGCCTGGGAATACCGGGTGCTGTAGGCTTTTTGCCTCCCGCTCCGCCCGCCTTCTCCTTTACTCGCCCGCGGCGGGGGCCGCCGGCTCCGCCCCCGCCGGGCCCCGCTGCAGGCCCCACCTCCTCAGGCCCCTCCCACCACGGCGCGCGCCGGCGGGGTCGCTCCCCGCCGGCCCGGCCGGCCAGGCGGCCAGAAGGCGGCCCTGGAAGGCAGGCGCACCCCAGACGCTCCCGGGGTGGCTGGCCCGGACCCAGACTCCGCCGCGGGCCCAGTTGCCGTCCTTTCGGCCCGCGAGCCCCTCGACCTGCACCTGGCCGCCCCCACCGGCGCCCAGCCCCGGCGCCGCCACCTGTGTGCCGGTGTGTCCCTCCACAGCTCCCTCTGACAAAAGCCCCCCCCCACCCCGCCCCTCTGGCGTGTCACCGCGGCCGGGTGCGGGAGCGGGATCGAGGGCAGGGGCCGCTTCCCCGGGCCTGCCGGCCACCAGGGGCGGGGTCCTGAGCTCGGCGGGGGGTGTGGGGGCAAGGGTGGCCTTGCCGGGGCTGAGGGGCCGTGGCGACTCAATGGTGGCTCCCGGTGGCTTCGGGCCAGCTGCTGTCGGGCAGGAGGGCCGGCCCGGGCTGCGGCCGGGCTGCGCCTAGGGCCGCGTGGGCGGGCAGGGCCGATGCCCAAGGGACCGCGGGCCCCGGGCCCTGAAGCCTCCGGGGCCACGTCCCTGTGAGCGACGTGCGGGATCTTGGGCGGGGCGCCAAGCGCCGAAGGGTTTGCTGGGTCACGGCCGCCCTGGGCTGGGAGGTGGTCGCCAAACCCTCCGCCGCCGCCCGATACCCGAGACCTCCGTTGCCCCTGCCTGGGCGGGCGAGGGGGCCCTGCCGGGGCGGGCCGGCCGCCAGGCTGGCGTTAAGGCGCCAGCGCCAGCGAAACTGGGCCTCAAGAGGCCGCCCGCGGCCCCCCGCCCCCGTCTACGGCCATACCACCCTGAACGCGCCCGATCTCGTCTGATCTCGGAAGCTAAGCAGGGTCGGGCCTGGTTAGTACTTGGATGGGAGACCGCCTGGGAATACCGGGTGCTGTAGGCTTTTTGCCTCCCGCTCCGCCCGCCTTCTCCTTTACTCGCCCGCGGCGGGGGCCGCCGGCTCCGCCCCCGCCGGGCCCCGCTGCAGGCCCCACCTCCTCAGGCCCCTCCCACCACGGCGCGCGCCGGCGGGGTCGCTCCCCGCCGGCCCGGCCGGCCAGGCGGCCAGAAGGCGGCCCTGGAAGGCAGGCGCACCCCAGACGCTCCCGGGGTGGCTGGCCCGGACCCAGACTCCGCCGCGGGCCCAGTTGCCGTCCTTTCGGCCCGCGAGCCCCTCGACCTGCACCTGGCCGCCCCCACCGGCGCCCAGCCCCGGCGCCGCCACCTGTGTGCCGGTGTGTCCCTCCACAGCTCCCTCCGACAAAAGCCCCCCCCCACCCCGCCCCTCTGGCGTGTCACCGCGGCCGGGTGCGGGAGCGGGATCGAGGGCAGGGGCCGCTTCCCCGGGCCTGCCGGCCACCAGGGGCGGGGTCCTGAGCTCGGCGGGGGGTGTGGGGGCAAGGGTGGCCTTGCCGGGGCTGAGGGGCCGTGGCGACTCATTGGTGGCTCCCGGTGGCTTCGGGCCAGCTGCTGTCGGGCAGGAGGGCCGGCCCGGGCTGCGGCCGGGCTGCGCCTAGGGCCGCGTGGGCGGGCAGGGCCGATGCCCAAGGGACCGCGGGCCCCGGGCCCTGAAGCCTCCGGGGCCACGTCCCTGTGAGCGACGTGCGGGATCTTGGGCGGGGCGCCAAGCGCCGAAGGGTTTGCTGGGTCACGGCCGCCCTGGGCTGGGAGGTGGTCGCCAAACCCTCCGCCGCCGCCCGATACCCGAGACCTCCGTTGCCCCTGCCTGGGCGGGCGAGGGGGCCCTGCCGGGGCGGGCCGGCCGCCAGGCTGGCGTTAAGGCGCCAGCGCCAGCGAAACTGGGCCTCAAGAGGCCGCCCGCGGCCCCCCGCCCCCGTCTACGGCCATACCACCCTGAACGCGCCCGATCTCGTCTGATCTCGGAAGCTAAGCAGGGTCGGGCCTGGTTAGTACTTGGATGGGAGACCGCCTGGGAATACCGGGTGCTGTAGGCTTTTTGCCTCCCGCTCCGCCCGCCTTCTCCTTTACTCGCCGGCGGCGGGGTCGCCGGCTCCGCCCCCGCCGGGCCCCGCTGCAGGCCCCACCTCCTCAGGCCCCTCCCACCACGGCGCGCGCCGGCGGGGTCGCTCCCCGCCGGCCCGGCCGGCCAGGCGGCCAGAAGGCGGCCCTGGAAGGCAGCCGCACCCCAGACGCTCCCGGGGTGGCTGGCCCGGACCCAGACTCCGCCGCGGGCCCAGTTGCCGTCCTTTCGGCCCGCGAGCCCCTCGACCTGCACCTGGCCGCCCCCACCGGCGCCCAGCCCCGGCGCCGCCACCTGTGTGCCGGTGTGTCCCTCCACAGCTCCCTCCGACAAAAGCCCCCCCCCACCCCGCCCCTCTGGCGTGTCACCGCGGCCGGGTGCGGGAGCGGGATCGAGGGCAGGGGCCGCTTCCCCGGGCCTGCCGGCCACCAGGGGCGGGGTCCTGAGCTCGGCGGGGGGTGTGGGGGCAAGGGTGGCCTTGCCGGGGCTGAGGGGCCGTGGCGACTCAATGGTGGCTCCCGGTGGCTTCGGGCCAGCTGCTGTCGGGCAGGAGGGCCGGCCCGGGCTGCGGCCGGGCTGCGCCTAGGGCCGCGTGGGCGGGCAGGGCCGATGCCCAAGGGACCGCGGGCCCCGGGCCCTGAAGCCTCCGGGGCCACGTCCCTGTGAGCGACGTGCGGGATCTTGGGCGGGGCGCCAAGCGCCGAAGGGTTTGCTGGGTCACGGCCGCCCTGGGCTGGGAGGTGGTCGCCAAACCCTCCGCCGCCGCCCGATACCCGAGACCTCCGTTGCCCCTGCCTGGGCGGGCGAGGGGGCCCTGCCGGGGCGGGCCGGCCGCCAGGCTGGCGTTAAGGCGCCAGCGCCAGCGAAACTGGGCCTCAAGAGGCCGCCCGCGGCCCCCCGCCCCCGTCTACGGCCATACCACCCTGAACGCGCCCGATCTCGTCTGATCTCGGAAGCTAAGCAGGGTCGGGCCTGGTTAGTACTTGGATGGGAGACCGCCTGGGAATACCGGGTGCTGTAGGCTTTTTGCCTCCCGCTCCGCCCGCCTTCTCCTTTACTCGCCCGCGGCGGGGGCCGCCGGCTCCGCCCCCGCCGGGCCCCGCTGCAGGCCCCACCTCCTCAGGCCCCTCCCACCACGGCGCGCGCCGGCGGGGTCGCTCCCCGCCGGCCCGGCCGGCCAGGCGGCCAGAAGGCGGCCCTGGAAGGCAGGCGCACCCCAGACGCTCCCGGGGTGGCTGGCCCGGACCCAGACTCCGCCGCGGGCCCAGTTGCCGTCCTTTCGGCCCGCGAGCCCCTCGACCTGCACCTGGCCGCCCCCACCGGCGCCCAGCCCCGGCGCCGCCACCTGTGTGCCGGTGTGTCCCTCCACAGCTCCCTCTGACAAAAGCCCCCCCCCACCCCGCCCCTCTGGCGTGTCACCGCGGCCGGGTGCGGGAGCGGGATCGAGGGCAGGGGCCGCTTCCCCGGGCCTGCCGGCCACCAGGGGCGGGGTCCTGAGCTCGGCGGGGGGTGTGGGGGCAAGGGTGGCCTTGCCGGGGCTGAGGGGCCGTGGCGACTCAATGGTGGCTCCCGGTGGCTTCGGGCCAGCTGCTGTCGGGCAGGAGGGCCGGCCCGGGCTGCGGCCGGGCTGCGCCTAGGGCCGCGTGGGCGGGCAGGGCCGATGCCCAAGGGACCGCGGGCCCCGGGCCCTGAAGCCTCCGGGGCCACGTCCCTGTGAGCGACGTGCGGGATCTTGGGCGGGGCGCCAAGCGCCGAAGGGTTTGCTGGGTCACGGCCGCCCTGGGCTGGGAGGTGGTCGCCAAACCCTCCGCCGCCGCCCGATACCCGAGACCTCCGTTGCCCCTGCCTGGGCGGGCGAGGGGGCCCTGCCGGGGCGGGCCGGCCGCCAGGCTGGCGTTAAGGCGCCAGCGCCAGCGAAACTGGGCCTCAAGAGGCCGCCCGCGGCCCCCCGCCCCCGTCTACGGCCATACCACCCTGAACGCGCCCGATCTCGTCTGATCTCGGAAGCTAAGCAGGGTCGGGCCTGGTTAGTACTTGGATGGGAGACCGCCTGGGAATACCGGGTGCTGTAGGCTTTTTGCCTCCCGCTCCGCCCGCCTTCTCCTTTACTCGCCCGCGGCGGGGGCCGCCGGCTCCGCCCCCGCCGGGCCCCGCTGCAGGCCCCACCTCCTCAGGCCCCTCCCACCACGGCGCGCGCCGGCGGGGTCGCTCCCCGCCGGCCTGGCCGGCCAGGCGGCCAGAAGGCGGCCCTGGAAGGCAGGCGCACCCCAGACGCTCCCGGGGTGGCTGGCCCGGACCCAGACTCCGCCGCGGGCCCAGTTGCCGTCCTTTCGGCCCGCGAGCCCCTCGACCTGCACCTGGCCGCCCCCACCGGCGCCCAGCCCCGGCGCCGCCACCTGTGTGCCGGTGTGTCCCTCCACAGCTCCCTCCGACAAAAGCCCCCCCCCACCCCGCCCCTCTGGCGTGTCACCGCGGCCGGGTGCGGGAGCGGGATCGAGGGCAGGGGCCGCTTCCCCGGGCCTGCCGGCCACCAGGGGCGGGGTCCTGAGCTCGGCGGGGGGTGTGGGGGCAAGGGTGGCCTTGCCGGGGCTGAGGGGCCGTGGCGACTCATTGGTGGCTCCCGGTGGCTTCGGGCCAGCTGCTGTCGGGCAGGAGGGCCGGCCCGGGCTGCGGCCGGGCTGCGCCTAGGGCCGCGTGGGCGGGCAGGGCCAATGCCCAAGGGACCACGGGCCCCGGGCCCTGAAGCCTCCGGGGCCACGTCCCTGTGAGCGACGTGCGGGATCTTGGGCGGGGCGCCAAGCGCCGAAGGGTTTGCTGGGTCACGGCCGCCCTGGGCTGGGAGGTGGTCGCCAAACCCTCCGCCGCCGCCCGATACCCGAGACCTCCGTTGCCCCTGCCTGGGCGGGCGAGGGGGCCCTGCCGGGGCGGGCCGGCCGCCAGGCTGGCGTTAAGGCGCCAGCGCCAGCGAAACTGGGCCTCAAGAGGCCGCCCGCGGCCCCCCGCCCCCGTCTACGGCCATACCACCCTGAACGCGCCCGATCTCGTCTGATCTCGGAAGCTAAGCAGGGTCGGGCCTGGTTAGTACTTGGATGGGAGACCGCCTGGGAATACCGGGTGCTGTAGGCTTTTTGCCTCCCGCTCCGCCCGCCTTCTCCTTTACTCGCCCGCGGCGGGGGGGCCGCCGGCTCCGCCCCCGCCGAGCCCCGCTGCAGGCAGTAGTCAAGGTGGGTTTACCTGCCCGAGCAGGAAGCTTGGGCGATGGCAGAAGTGGGAAGAAACTCTTGAGCACAGGTTCTTGGGATCCACGGAGCAGCGCATGCACATGCGATGGGTGCCTACACAGCTGGCTTGCTTGTCTGTGGGGAAAGGCGAGATGGGTCAGGGCCTGGGTTCCTGAGGGGCTGAGAATCAAGGCAGGGATAGAAGAAAGGGGACAGGCCCACATCCCCTGAACCCACGCCGGCGCCCACTCACCTTTGTGGAAAATACGATTGAAAAGTGCCCGCAAGAATCTCTTCAGATGCCTCCAGAGTTGAGGCAAGAAGGGGAGGGGGGAGGCCGGGAGCAGGGTGAGCCCTGAAATCCAACCCTTGTCCCGGTCACACCCCAGCAGCCCTCCCACCTCAGCCCCTTCAAGACCCCAGGGCTCCCCCAACCGCGCTGCACAGATCCTGCCCTGACCATAGTCACCATGTTGATCCCCACGTTGAGCAAGATGAAGCTGACCGGGATCAGAAGAATTGAGTATCCTTGCTCCTGGCATTTCCTGGGGATGGGGCCAGTGAACGGCTCGGCTCGGTAGTAGTTTCGCTCACCCATGGCCGTTGGTCCCAGGACTGCCTGGGCCCTCTGCCCTCCAGTTTTAACTGGGAGCCAGACTGGGTCATAATGGGGCAGGTGGTGAGGTCACAGTGAGGGAGGGGGATGAAAAGGAGGGCCCAGAGTGGCATTCCCTGGTAACCAGGGTCAGGTAAGCTGAGCCTGGACAGTCAAACAGGGCCCGGTGGCCGGCATACATCCCCTCGAGCGGTCATTCATTCGCTCACCGCCCGCTGACTCACTTGTTCAAATGACACATTGCGTCTCTTGGCCCCTCTTGAGACTAGGAAGACCTTGGCCTCAGAGGCCTGCTGAAGGCCTGGCTGGAGTCCAGAGCCTCAGCCTTCTTCATGCCCTTCACTGGGCCTGGAGCTGGACCTGCCCAGATGTGGAACCTCCCAGTTTGGAAGCAACTTCTTGTATGAGGCTCTCTGTGGACAGGGACAGCTGAGACACAGAGGAGGTGCCCAGAGACCAGGGGTTTGGAGTCTGCAGCTGCAGATGTACTTAGTGCATGGTATAGGACCAGGAGGGGCCTGCTGGCAGAACTGTGGCCACTAAACCAAAGGGACCCTCAGGCCAAGAAGGGGACACTGGCTTCTTATTGCAGGAAGCCAAGCGCAGGGACCCAGGCTGGCAGAAGGAGTGGCGCTTCCAAGCCACAGACCACCAATGTTTCCTGGACTCTGGCGCTCTTTATTCCTCTCTCCATGCCCTGCCGCCCCCTGCCCCTGCCCCCATTTGCTGCTGGTAAGTTCACTTTCCCAGTCTGGCTCCCGTGCAGAGAGGGCCTGGAGGCCGAGGTGGAAGGTAGCAGCGAGTTGGCCCGCGCTTGGCCCTCCTGCGGTTGCCGCTTCAGCACCAGACTGTCATACACCTGGTAGTTGGCATTGCCTCCCGGGTTCCGGCTGAGTGGCATGAAGGTGGGCGGGGGTGGAGGGTGCTCGGTAGCCTGGACGTCGGGCAGGAGGTGAGAGGGGCGGAGGAGCAGCGCTGAGCTGGGAGCCGGGGCCCGCTGGTCCAAGGCCTCGGCCAGTACCGTGAGGGAGGCGGAGGTGGCCACAGGGCGCCGCAAGGGCAGGATCTCAGCCCATTCGGCCGCCGGGTGCCGCACCTCGTGGGGATCGCGGGAGTAATCCAAGTGTCCCGTGGAGGGATGCAGGCTGCGGTTGGACTCGCTGTGAGCACAGCTGGGGAGGCTACGTCTGTGGGCCGGTGGGGTGTCGCGCTACCAGGCGTCGGGCCGGTAGACCCGAGGCAACAGAGCGGATGGAGGCTCAGAGCCCTCCAGACCCAGACTCCGCCATGGGCCCAGTTGCCGTCCTTTCGGCCCGCGAGCCCCTCGACCTGCACCTGGCCGCCCCCACCGGCGCCCAGCCCCGGCGCCGCCACCTGTGTGCCGGTATGTCCCTCCACAGCTCCCTCCGTCAAAAGCCCCCCCCCACCCCGCCCCTCTGGCGTGTCACCGCGGCCGGGTGCGGGAGCGGGATCGAGGGCAGGGGCCGCTTCCCCGGGCCTGCCGGCCACCAGGGGCGGGGTCCTGAGCTCGGCGGGGGGTGTGGGGGCAAGGGTGGCCTTGCCGGGGCTGAGGGGCCGTGGCGACTCAATGGTGGCTCCCGGTGGCTTCGGGCCAGCTGCTGTCGGGCAGGAGGGCCGGCCCGGGCTGCGGCCGGGCTGCGCCTAGGGCCGCGTGGGCGGGCAGGGCCGATGCCCAAGGGACCGCGGGCCCCGGGCCCTGAAGCCTCCGGGGCCACGTCCCTGTGAGCGACGTGCGGGATCTTGGGCGGGGCGCCAAGCGCCGAAGGGTTTGCTGGGTCACGGCCGCCCTGGGCTGGGAGGTGGTCGCCAAACCCTCCGCCGCCGCCCGATACCCGAGACCTCCGTTGCCCCTGCCTGGGCGGGCGAGGGGGCCCTGCCGGGGCGGGCCGGCCGCCAGGCTGGCGTTAAGGCGCCAGCGCCAGCGAAACTGGGCCTCAAGAGGCCGCCCGCGGCCCCCCGCCCCCGTCTACGGCCATACCACCCTGAACGCGCCCGATCTCGTCTGATCTCGGAAGCTAAGCAGGGTCGGGCCTGGTTAGTACTTGGATGGGAGACCGCCTGGGAATACCGGGTGCTGTAGGCTTTTTGCCTCCCGCTCCGCCCGCCTTCTCCTTTACTCGCCCGCGGCGGGGGCCGCCGGCTCCGCCCCCGCCGGGCCCCGCTGCAGGCCCCACCTCCTCAGGCCCCTCCCACCACGGCGCGCGCCGGCGGGGTCGCTCCCCGCCGGCCCGGCCGGCCAGGCGGCCAGAAGGCGGCCCTGGAAGGCAGCCGCACCCCAGACGCTCCCGGGGTGGCTGGCCCGGACCCAGACTCCGCCGCGGGCCCAGTTGCCGTCCTTTCGGCCCGCGAGCCCCTCGACCTGCACCTGGCCGCCCCCACCGGCGCCCAACCCCGGCGCCGCCACCTGTGTGCCGGTGTGTCCCTCCACAGCTCCCTCCGACAAAAGCCCCCCCCCACCCCGCCCCTCTGGCGTGTCACCGCGGCCGGGTGCGGGAGCGGGATCGAGGGCAGGGGCCGCTTCCCCGGGCCTGCCGGCCACCAGGGGCGGGGTCCTGAGCTCGGCGGGGGGTGTGGGGGCAAGGGTGGCCTTGCCGGGGCTGAGGGGCCGTGGCGACTCAATGGTGGCTCCCGGTGGCTTCGGGCCAGCTGCTGTCGGGCAGGAGGGCCGGCCCGGGCTGCGGCCGGGCTGCGCCTAGGGCCGCGTGGGCGGGCAGGGCCGATGCCCAAGGGACCGCGGGCCCCGGGCCCTGAAGCCTCCGGGGCCACGTCCCTGTGAGCGACGTGCGGGATCTTGGGCGGGGCGCCAAGCGCCGAAGGGTTTGCTGGGTCACGGCCGCCCTGGGCTGGGAGGTGGTCGCCAAACCCTCCGCCGCCGCCCGATACCCGAGACCTCCGTTGCCCCTGCCTGGGCGGGCGAGGGGGCCCTGCCGGGGCGGGCCGGCCGCCAGGCTGGCGTTAAGGCGCCAGCGCCAGCGAAACTGGGCCTCAAGAGGCCGCCCGCGGCCCCCCGCCCCCGTCTACGGCCATACCACCCTGAACGCGCCCGATCTCGTCTGATCTCGGAAGCTAAGCAGGGTCGGGCCTGGTTAGTACTTGGATGGGAGACCGCCTGGGAATACCGGGTGCTGTAGGCTTTTTGCCTCCCGCTCCGCCCGCCTTCTCCTTTACTCGCCCGCGGCGGGGGCCGCCGGCTCCGCCCCCGCCGGGCCCCGCTGCAGGCCCCACCTCCTCAGGCCCCTCCCACCACGGCGCGCGCCGGCGGGGTCGCTCCCCGCCGGCCCGGCCGGCCAGGCGGCCAGAAGGCGGCCCTGGAAGGCAGGCGCACCCCAGACGCTCCCGGGGTGGCTGGCCCGGACCCAGACTCCGCCGCGGGCCCAGTTGCCGTCCTTTCGGCCCGCGAGCCCCTCGACCTGCACCTGGCCGCCCCCACCGGCGCCCAGCCCCGGCGCCGCCACCTGTGTGCCGGTGTGTCCCTCCACAGCTCCCTCTGACAAAAGCCCCCCCCCACCCCGCCCCTCTGGCGTGTCACCGCGGCCGGGTGCGGGAGCGGGATCGAGGGCAGGGGCCGCTTCCCCGGGCCTGCCGGCCACCAGGGGCGGGGTCCTGAGCTCGGCGGGGGGTGTGGGGGCAAGGGTGGCCTTGCCGGGGCTGAGGGGCCGTGGCGACTCAATGGTGGCTCCCGGTGGCTTCGGGCCAGCTGCTGTCGGGCAGGAGGGCCGGCCCGGGCTGCGGCCGGGCTGCGCCTAGGGCCGCGTGGGCGGGCAGGGCCGATGCCCAAGGGACCGCGGGCCCCGGGCCCTGAAGCCTCCGGGGCCACGTCCCTGTGAGCGACGTGCGGGATCTTGGGCGGGGCGCCAAGCGCCGAAGGGTTTGCTGGGTCACGGCCGCCCTGGGCTGGGAGGTGGTCGCCAAACCCTCCGCCGCCGCCCGATACCCGAGACCTCCGTTGCCCCTGCCTGGGCGGGCGAGGGGGCCCTGCCGGGGCGGGCCGGCCGCCAGGCTGGCGTTAAGGCGCCAGCGCCAGCGAAACTGGGCCTCAAGAGGCCGCCCGCGGCCCCCCGCCCCCGTCTACGGCCATACCACCCTGAACGCGCCCGATCTCGTCTGATCTCGGAAGCTAAGCAGGGTCGGGCCTGGTTAGTACTTGGATGGGAGACCGCCTGGGAATACCGGGTGCTGTAGGCTTTTTGCCTCCCGCTCCGCCCGCCTTCTCCTTTACTCGCCCGCGGCGGGGGCCGCCGGCTCCGCCCCCGCCGGGCCCCGCTGCAGGCCCCACCTCCTCAGGCCCCTCCCACCACGGCGCGCGCCGGCGGGGTCGCTCCCCGCCGGCCCGGCCGGCCAGGCGGCCAGAAGGCGGCCCTGGAAGGCAGGCGCACCCCAGACGCTCCCGGGGTGGCTGGCCCGGACCCAGACTCCGCCGCGGGCCCAGTTGCCGTCCTTTCGGCCCGCGAGCCCCTCGACCTGCACCTGGCCGCCCCCACCGGCGCCCAGCCCCGGCGCCGCCACCTGTGTGCCGGTGTGTCCCTCCACAGCTCCCTCCGACAAAAGCCCCCCCCCACCCCGCCCCTCTGGCGTGTCACCGCGGCCGGGTGCGGGAGCGGGATCGAGGGCAGGGGCCGCTTCCCCGGGCCTGCCGGCCACCAGGGGCGGGGTCCTGAGCTCGGCGGGGGGTGTGGGGGCAAGGGTGGCCTTGCCGGGGCTGAGGGGCCGTGGCGACTCAATGGTGGCTCCCGGTGGCTTCGGGCCAGCTGCTGTCGGGCAGGAGGGCCGGCCCGGGCTGCGGCCGGGCTGCGCCTAGGGCCGCGTGGGCGGGCAGGGCCGATGCCCAAGGGACCGCGGGCCCCGGGCCCTGAAGCCTCCGGGGCCACGTCCCTGTGAGCGACGTGCGGGATCTTGGGCGGGGCGCCAAGCGCCGAAGGGTTTGCTGGGTCACGGCCGCCCTGGGCTGGGAGGTGGTCGCCAAACCCTCCGCCGCCGCCCGATACCCGAGACCTCCGTTGCCCCTGCCTGGGCGGGCGAGGGGGCCCTGCCGGGGCGGGCCGGCCGCCAGGCTGGCGTTAAGGCGCCAGCGCCAGCGAAACTGGGCCTCAAGAGGCCGCCCGCGGCCCCCCGCCCCCGTCTACGGCCATACCACCCTGAACGCGCCCGATCTCGTCTGATCTCGGAAGCTAAGCAGGGTCGGGCCTGGTTAGTACTTGGATGGGAGACCGCCTGGGAATACCGGGTGCTGTAGGCTTTTTGCCTCCCGCTCCGCCCGCCTTCTCCTTTACTCGCCCGCGGCGGGGGGGCCGCCGGCTCCGCCCCCGCCGAGCCCCGCTGCAGGCAGTAGTCAAGGTGGGTTTACCTGCCCGAGCAGGAAGCTTGGGCGATGGCAGAAGTGGGAAGAAACTCTTGAGCACAGGTTCTTGGGATCCACGGAGCAGCGCATGCACATGCGATGGGTGCCTACACAGCTGGCTTGCTTGTCTGTGGGGAAAGGCGAGATGGGTCAGGGCCTGGGTTCCTGAGGGGCTGAGAATCAAGGCAGGGATAGAAGAAAGGGGACAGGCCCACATCCCCTGAACCCACGCCGGCGCCCACTCACCTTTGTGGAAAATACGATTGAAAAGTGCCCGCAAGAATCTCTTCAGATGCCTCCAGAGTTGAGGCAAGAAGGGGAGGGGGGAGGCCGGGAGCAGGGTGAGCCCTGAAATCCAACCCTTGTCCCGGTCACACCCCAGCAGCCCTCCCACCTCAGCCCCTTCAAGACCCCAGGGCTCCCCCAACCGCGCTGCACAGATCCTGCCCTGACCATAGTCACCATGTTGATCCCCACGTTGAGCAAGATGAAGCTGACCGGGATCAGAAGAATTGAGTATCCTTGCTCCTGGCATTTCCTGGGGATGGGGCCAGTGAACGGCTCGGCTCGGTAGTAGTTTCGCTCACCCATGGCCGTTGGTCCCAGGACTGCCTGGGCCCTCTGCCCTCCAGTTTTAACTGGGAGCCAGACTGGGTCATAATGGGGCAGGTGGTGAGGTCACAGTGAGGGAGGGGGATGAAAAGGAGGGCCCAGAGTGGCATTCCCTGGTAACCAGGGTCAGGTAAGCTGAGCCTGGACAGTCAAACAGGGCCCGGTGGCCGGCATACATCCCCTCGAGCGGTCATTCATTCGCTCACCGCCCGCTGACTCACTTGTTCAAATGACACATTGCGTCTCTTGGCCCCTCTTGAGACTAGGAAGACCTTGGCCTCAGAGGCCTGCTGAAGGCCTGGCTGGAGTCCAGAGCCTCAGCCTTCTTCATGCCCTTCACTGGGCCTGGAGCTGGACCTGCCCAGATGTGGAACCTCCCAGTTTGGAAGCAACTTCTTGTATGAGGCTCTCTGTGGACAGGGACAGCTGAGACACAGAGGAGGTGCCCAGAGACCAGGGGTTTGGAGTCTGCAGCTGCAGATGTACTTAGTGCATGGTATAGGACCAGGAGGGGCCTGCTGGCAGAACTGTGGCCACTAAACCAAAGGGACCCTCAGGCCAAGAAGGGGACACTGGCTTCTTATTGCAGGAAGCCAAGCGCAGGGACCCAGGCTGGCAGAAGGAGTGGCGCTTCCAAGCCACAGACCACCAATGTTTCCTGGACTCTGGCGCTCTTTATTCCTCTCTCCATGCCCTGCCGCCCCCTGCCCCTGCCCCCATTTGCTGCTGGTAAGTTCACTTTCCCAGTCTGGCTCCCGTGCAGAGAGGGCCTGGAGGCCGAGGTGGAAGGTAGCAGCGAGTTGGCCCGCGCTTGGCCCTCCTGCGGTTGCCGCTTCAGCACCAGACTGTCATACACCTGGTAGTTGGCATTGCCTCCCGGGTTCCGGCTGAGTGGCATGAAGGTGGGCGGGGGTGGAGGGTGCTCGGTAGCCTGGACGTCGGGCAGGAGGTGAGAGGGGCGGAGGAGCAGCGCTGAGCTGGGAGCCGGGGCCCGCTGGTCCAAGGCCTCGGCCAGTACCGTGAGGGAGGCGGAGGTGGCCACAGGGCGCCGCAAGGGCAGGATCTCAGCCCATTCGGCCGCCGGGTGCCGCACCTCGTGGGGATCGCGGGAGTAATCCAAGTGTCCCGTGGAGGGATGCAGGCTGCGGTTGGACTCGCTGTGAGCACAGCTGGGGAGGCTACGTCTGTGGGCCGGTGGGGTGTCGCGCTACCAGGCGTCGGGCCGGTAGACCCGAGGCACCAGAGCGGATGGAGGCTCAGAGCCCTCCAGACCCAGACTCCGCCGCGGGCCCAGTTGCCGTCCTTTCGGCCCGCGAGCCCCTCGACCTGCACCTGGCCGCCCCCACCGGCGCCCAGCCCCGGCGCCGCCACCTGTGTGCCGGTGTGTCCCTCCACAGCTCCCTCTGACAAAAGCCCCCCCCCACCCCGCCCCTCTGGCGTGTCACCGCGGCCGGGTGCGGGAGCGGGATCGAGGGCAGGGGCCGCTTCCCCGGGCCTGCCGGCCACCAGGGGCGGGGTCCTGAGCTCGGCGGGGGGTGTGGGGGCAAGGGTGGCCTTGCCGGGGCTGAGGGGCCGTGGCGACTCAATGGTGGCTCCCGGTGGCTTCGGGCCAGCTGCTGTCGGGCAGGAGGGCCGGCCCGGGCTGCGGCCGGGCTGCGCCTAGGGCCGCGTGGGCGGGCAGGGCCGATGCCCAAGGGACCGCGGGCCCCGGGCCCTGAAGCCTCCGGGGCCACGTCCCTGTGAGCGACGTGCGGGATCTTGGGCGGGGCGCCAAGCGCCGAAGGGTTTGCTGGGTCACGGCCGCCCTGGGCTGGGAGGTGGTCGCCAAACCCTCCGCCGCCGCCCGATACCCGAGACCTCCGTTGCCCCTGCCTGGGCGGGCGAGGGGGCCCTGCCGGGGCGGGCCGGCCGCCAGGCTGGCGTTAAGGCGCCAGCGCCAGCGAAACTGGGCCTCAAGAGGCCGCCCGCGGCCCCCCGCCCCCGTCTACGGCCATACCACCCTGAACGCGCCCGATCTCGTCTGATCTCGGAAGCTAAGCAGGGTCGGGCCTGGTTAGTACTTGGATGGGAGACCGCCTGGGAATACCGGGTGCTGTAGGCTTTTTGCCTCCCGCTCCGCCCGCCTTCTCCTTTACTCGCCCGCGGCGGGGGCCGCCGGCTCCGCCCCCGCCGGGCCCCGCTGCAGGCCCCACCTCCTCAGGCCCCTCCCACCACGGCGCGCGCCGGCGGGGTCGCTCCCCGCCGGCCTGGCCGGCCAGGCGGCCAGAAGGCGGCCCTGGAAGGCAGGCGCACCCCAGACGCTCCCGGGGTGGCTGGCCCGGACCCAGACTCCGCCGCGGGCCCAGTTGCCGTCCTTTCGGCCCGCGAGCCCCTCGACCTGCACCTGGCCGCCCCCACCGGCGCCCAGCCCCGGCGCCGCCACCTGTGTGCCGGTGTGTCCCTCCACAGCTCCCTCCGACAAAAGCCCCCCCCCACCCCGCCCCTCTGGCGTGTCACCGCGGCCGGGTGCGGGAGCGGGATCGAGGGCAGGGGCCGCTTCCCCGGGCCTGCCGGCCACCAGGGGCGGGGTCCTGAGCTCGGCGGGGGGTGTGGGGGCAAGGGTGGCCTTGCCGGGGCTGAGGGGCCGTGGCGACTCATTGGTGGCTCCCGGTGGCTTCGGGCCAGCTGCTGTCGGGCAGGAGGGCCGGCCCGGGCTGCGGCCGGGCTGCGCCTAGGGCCGCGTGGGCGGGCAGGGCCAATGCCCAAGGGACCACGGGCCCCGGGCCCTGAAGCCTCCGGGGCCACGTCCCTGTGAGCGACGTGCGGGATCTTGGGCGGGGCGCCAAGCGCCGAAGGGTTTGCTGGGTCACGGCCGCCCTGGGCTGGGAGGTGGTCGCCAAACCCTCCGCCGCCGCCCGATACCCGAGACCTCCGTTGCCCCTGCCTGGGCGGGCGAGGGGGCCCTGCCGGGGCGGGCCGGCCGCCAGGCTGGCGTTAAGGCGCCAGCGCCAGCGAAACTGGGCCTCAAGAGGCCGCCCGCGGCCCCCCGCCCCCGTCTACGGCCATACCACCCTGAACGCGCCCGATCTCGTCTGATCTCGGAAGCTAAGCAGGGTCGGGCCTGGTTAGTACTTGGATGGGAGACCGCCTGGGAATACCGGGTGCTGTAGGCTTTTTGCCTCCCGCTCCGCCCGCCTTCTCCTTTACTCGCCCGCGGCGGGGGGGCCGCCGGCTCCGCCCCCGCCGAGCCCCGCTGCAGGCAGTAGTCAAGGTGGGTTTACCTGCCCGAGCAGGAAGCTTGGGCGATGGCAGAAGTGGGAAGAAACTCTTGAGCACAGGTTCTTGGGATCCACGGAGCAGCGCATGCACATGCGATGGGTGCCTACACAGCTGGCTTGCTTGTCTGTGGGGAAAGGCGAGATGGGTCAGGGCCTGGGTTCCTGAGGGGCTGAGAATCAAGGCAGGGATAGAAGAAAGGGGACAGGCCCACATCCCCTGAACCCACGCCGGCGCCCACTCACCTTTGTGGAAAATACGATTGAAAAGTGCCCGCAAGAATCTCTTCAGATGCCTCCAGAGTTGAGGCAAGAAGGGGAGGGGGGAGGCCGGGAGCAGGGTGAGCCCTGAAATCCAACCCTTGTCCCGGTCACACCCCAGCAGCCCTCCCACCTCAGCCCCTTCAAGACCCCAGGGCTCCCCCAACCGCGCTGCACAGATCCTGCCCTGACCATAGTCACCATGTTGATCCCCACGTTGAGCAAGATGAAGCTGACCGGGATCAGAAGAATTGAGTATCCTTGCTCCTGGCATTTCCTGGGGATGGGGCCAGTGAACGGCTCGGCTCGGTAGTAGTTTCGCTCACCCATGGCCGTTGGTCCCAGGACTGCCTGGGCCCTCTGCCCTCCAGTTTTAACTGGGAGCCAGACTGGGTCATAATGGGGCAGGTGGTGAGGTCACAGTGAGGGAGGGGGATGAAAAGGAGGGCCCAGAGTGGCATTCCCTGGTAACCAGGGTCAGGTAAGCTGAGCCTGGACAGTCAAACAGGGCCCGGTGGCCGGCATACATCCCCTCGAGCGGTCATTCATTCGCTCACCGCCCGCTGACTCACTTGTTCAAATGACACATTGCGTCTCTTGGCCCCTCTTGAGACTAGGAAGACGAAGACCTTGGCCTCAGAGGCCTGCTGAAGGCCTGGCTGGAGTCCAGAGCCTCAGCCTTCTTCATGCCCTTCACTGGGCCTGGAGCTGGACCTGCCCAGATGTGGAACCTCCCAGTTTGGAAGCAACTTCTTGTATGAGGCTCTCTGTGGACAGGGACAGCTGAGACACAGAGGAGGTGCCCAGAGACCAGGGGTTTGGAGTCTGCAGCTGCAGATGTACTTAGTGCATGGTATAGGACCAGGAGGGGCCTGCTGGCAGAACTGTGGCCACTAAACCAAAGGGACCCTCAGGCCAAGAAGGGGACACTGGCTTCTTATTGCAGGAAGCCAAGCGCAGGGACCCAGGCTGGCAGAAGGAGTGGCGCTTCCAAGCCACAGACCACCAATGTTTCCTGGACTCTGGCGCTCTTATTCCTCTCTCCATGCCCTGCCGCCCCCTGCCCCTGCCCCCATTTGCTGCTGGTAAGTTCACTTTCCCAGTCTGGCTCCCGTGCAGAGAGGGCCTGGAGGCCGAGGTGGAAGGTAGCAGCGAGTTGGCCCGCGCTTGGCCCTCCTGCGGTTTGCCGCTTCAGCACCAGACTGTCATACACCTGGTAGTTGGCATTGCCTCCCGGTTCCGGCTGAGTGGCATGAAGGTGGGCGGGGGTGGAGGGTGCTCGGTAGCCTGGACGTCGGGCAGGAGGTGAGAGGGGCGGAGGAGCAGCGCTGAGCTGGGAGCCGGGGCCCGCTGGTCCAAGGCCTCGGCCAGTACCGTGAGGGAGGCGGAGGTGGCCACAGGGCGCCGCAAGGGCAGGATCTCAGCCCATTCGGCCGCCGGGTGCCGCACCTCGTGGGGATCGCGGGAGTAATCCAAGTGTCCCGTGGAGGGATGCAGGCTGCGGTTGGACTCGCTGTGAGCACAGCTGGGAGGCTACGTCTGTGGGCCGGTGGGTGTCGCGCTACCAGGCGTCGGGCCGGTAGACCCGAGGCAACAGAGCGGATGGAGGCTCAGAGCCCTCCAGACCCAGACTCCGCCATGGGCCCAGTTGCCGTCCTTTCGGCCCGCGAGCCCCTCGACCTGCACCTGGCCGCCCCCACCGGCGCCCAGCCCCGGCGCCGCCACCTGTGTGCCGGTATGTCCTCCACAGCTCCCTCCGTCAAAAGCCCCCCCCCACCCCGCCCCTCTGGCGTGTCACCGCGGCCGGGGTGCGGGAGCGGGATCGAGGGCAGGGGCCGCTTCCCCGGGCCTGCCGGCCACCAGGGGCGGGGTCCTGAGCTCGGCGGGGGGTGTGGGGGCAAGGGTGGCCTTGCCGGGGCTGAGGGGCCGTGGCGACTCAATGGTGGCTCCCGGTGGCTTCGGGCCAGCTGCTGTCGGGCAGGAGGGCCGGCCCGGGCTGCGGCCGGGCTGCGCCTAGGGCCGCGTGGGCGGGCAGGGCCGATGCCCAAGGGACCGCGGGCCCCGGGCCCTGAAGCCTCCGGGGCCACGTCCCTGTGAGCGACGTGCGGGATCTTGGGCGGGGCGCCAAGCGCCGAAGGGTTTGCTGGGTCACGGCCGCCCTGGGCTGGAGGTGGTCGCCAAACCCTCCGCCGCCGCCCGATACCCGAGACCTCCGTTGCCCCTGCCTGGGCGGGCGAGGGGGCCCTGCCGGGGCGGGCCGGCCGCCAGGCTGGCGTTAAGGCGCCAGCGCCAGCGAAACTGGGCCTCAAGAGGCCGCCCGCGGCCCCCCGCCCCCGTCTACGGCCATACCACCCTGAACGCGCCCGATCTCGTCTGATCTCGGAAGCTAAGCAGGGTCGGGCCTGGTTAGTACTTGGATGGGAGACCGCCTGGGAATACCGGGTGCTGTAGGCTTTTTGCCTCCCGCTCCGCCCGCCTTCTCCTTTACTCGCCCGCGGCGGGGGCCGCCGCTCCGCCCCCGCCGGGCCCCGCTGCAGGCCCCACCTCTCAGGCCCCTCCCACCACGGCGCGCGCCGGCGGGGGTCGCTCCCCGCCGGCCCGGCGGCCAGGCGGCCAGAAGGCGGCCCTGGAAGGCAGCCGCACCCCAGACGCTCCCGGGGTGGCTGGCCCGGACCCAGACTCCGCCGCGGGCCCAGTTGCCGTCCTTTCGGCCCGCGAGCCCCTCGACCTGCACCTGGCCGCCCCCACCGGCGCCCCAACCCCGGCGCCGCCACCTGTGTGCCGGTGTGTCCCTCCACAGCTCCCTCCGACAAAAGCCCCCCCCCACCCCGCCCCTCTGGCGTGTCACCGCGGCCGGGTGCGGGAGCGGGATCGAGCGAGACAGCCTGGGCCCGCTTCCCCGGGCCTGCCGGCCACCAGGGGCGGGGTCCTGAGCTCGGCGGGGGGTGTGGGGCAAGGGTGGCCTTGCCGGGGCTGAGGGGCCGTGGCGACTCAATGGTGGCTCCCGGTGGCTTCGGGCCAGCTGCTGTCGGGCAGGAGGGCCGGCCCGGGCTGCGGCCGGGCTGCGCCTAGGGCCGCGTGGGCGGGCAGGGCCGATGCCCAAGGGACCGCGGGCCCCGGGCCCTGAAGCCTCCGGGGGCCACGTCCCTGTGAGCGACGTGCGGGATCTTGGGCGGGGCGCCAAGCGCCGAAGGGTTTGCTGGGTCACGGCCGCCCTGGGCTGGGAGGTGGTCGCCAAACCCTCCGCCGCCGCCCGATACCCGAGACCTCCGTTGCCCCTGCCTGGGCGGGCGAGGGGGCCCTGCCGGGGCGGGCCGGCCGCCAGGCTGGCGTTAAGGCGCCAGCGCCAGCGAAACTGGGCCTCAAGAGGCCGCCCGCGGCCCCCCGCCCCCGTCTACGGCCATACCACCCTGAACGCGCCCGATCTCGTCTGATCTCGGAAGCTAAGCAGGGTCGGGCCTGGTTAGTACTTGGATGGGAGACCGCCTGGGAATACCGGGTGCTGTAGGCTTTTGCCTCCCGCTCCGCCCGCCTTCTCCTTTACTCGCCCGCGGCGGGGGCCGCCGGCTCCGCCCCCGCCGGGCCCCGCTGCAGGCCCCACCTCCTCAGGCCCCTCCCACCACGGCGCGCGCCGGCGGGGTCGCTCCCCGCCGGCCCGGCCGGCCAGGCGGCCAGAAGGCGGCCCTGGAAGGCAGGCGCACCCCAGACGCTCCCGGGGTGGCTGGCCCGGACCCAGACTCCGCCGCGGGCCCAGTTGCCGTCCTTTCGGCCCGCGAGCCCCTCGACCTGCACCTGGCCGCCCCCACCGGCGCCCAGCCCCGGCGCCGCCACCTGTGTGCCGGTGTGTCCCTCCACAGCTCCCTCTGACAAAAGCCCCCCCCCACCCCGCCCCTCTGGCGTGTCACCGCGGCCGGGTGCGGGAGCGGGATCGAGGGCAGGGGCCGCTTCCCGGGCCTGCCGGCCACCAGGGGCGGGGTCCTGAGCTCGGCGGGGGTGTGGGGGCAAGGGTGGCCTTGCCGGGGCTGAGGGGCCGTGGCGACTCAATGGTGGCTCCCGGTGGCTTCGGGCCAGCTGCTGTCGGGCAGGAGGGCCGGCCCGGGCTGCGGCCGGGCTGCGCCTAGGGCCGCGTGGGCGGGCAGGGCCGATGCCCAAGGGACCGCGGGCCCCGGGCCCTGAAGCCTCCGGGGCCACGTCCCTGTGAGCGACGTGCGGGATCTTGGGCGGGGCGCCAAGCGCCGAAGGGTTTGCTGGGTCACGGCCGCCCTGGGCTGGGAGGTGGTCGCCAAACCCTCCGCCGCCGCCCGATACCCGAGACCTCCGTTGCCCCTGCCTGGGCGGGCGAGGGGGCCCTGCCGGGGCGGGCCGGCCGCCAGGCTGGCGTTAAGGCGCCAGCGCCAGCGAAACTGGGCCTCAAGAGGCCGCCCGCGGCCCCCCGCCCCCGTCTACGGCCATACCACCTGAACGCGCCCGATCTCGTCTGATCTCGGAAGCTAAGCAGGGTCGGGCCTGGTTAGTACTTGGATGGGAGACCGCCTGGAATACCGGGTGCTGTAGGCTTTTTGCCTCCCGCTCCGCCCGCCTTCTCCTTTACTCGCCCGCGGCGGGGGCCGCCGGCTCCGCCCCGCCGGGCCCCGCTGCAGGCCCCACCTCCTCAGGCCCCTCCCACCACGGCGCGCGCCGGCGGGGTCGCTCCCCGCCGGCCCGGCCGGCCAGGCGGCCAGAAGGCGGCCCTGGAAGGCAGGCGCACCCCAGACGCTCCCGGGGTGGCTGGCCCGGACCCAGACTCCGCCGCGGGCCCAGTTGCCGTCCTTTCGGCCCGCGAGCCCCTCGACCTGCACCTGGCCGCCCCCACCGGCGCCCAGCCCCGGCGCCGCCACCTGTGTGCCGGTGTGTCCCTCCACAGCTCCCTCCGACAAAAGCCCCCCCCCACCCCGCCCCTCTGGCGTGTCACCGCGGCCGGGTGCGGGAGCGGGATCGAGGGCAGGGGCCGCTTCCCCGGGCCTGCCGGCCACCAGGGGCGGGGTCCTGAGCTCGGCGGGGGGTGTGGGGGCAAGGGTGGCCTTGCCGGGGCTGAGGGGCCGTGGCGACTCAATGGTGGCTCCCGGTGGCTTCGGGCCAGCTGCTGTCGGGCAGGAGGGCCGGCCCGGGCTGCGGCCGGGCTGCGCCTAGGGCCGCGTGGGCGGGCAGGGCCGATGCCCAAGGGACCGCGGGCCCCGGGCCCTGAAGCCTCCGGGGCCACGTCCCTGTGAGCGACGTGCGGGATCTTGGGCGGGGCGCCAAGCGCCGAAGGGTTTGCTGGGTCACGGCCGCCCTGGGCTGGGAGGTGGTCGCCAAACCCTCCGCCGCCGCCCGATACCCGAGACCTCCGTTGCCCCTGCCTGGGCGGGCGAGGGGGCCCTGCCGGGGCGGGCCGGCCGCCAGGCTGGCGTTAAGGCGCCAGCGCCAGCGAAACTGGGCCTCAAGAGGCCGCCCGCGGCCCCCCGCCCCCGTCTACGGCCATACCACCCTGAACGCGCCCGATCTCGTCTGATCTCGGAAGCTAAGCAGGGTCGGGCCTGGTTAGTACTTGGATGGGAGACCGCCTGGGAATACCGGGTGCTGTAGGCTTTTTGCCTCCCGCTCCGCCCGCCTTCTCCTTTACTCGCCCGCGGCGGGGGGGCCGCCGGCTCCGCCCCGCCGAGCCCCGCTGCAGGCAGTAGTCAAGGTGGTTTACCTGCCCGAGCAGGAAGCTTGGGCGATGGCAGAAGTGGGAAGAAACTCTTGAGCACAGGTTCTTGGGATCCACGGAGCAGCGCATGCACATGCGATGGGTGCCTACACAGCTGGCTTGCTTGTCTGTGGGGAAAGGCGAGATGGGTCAGGGCCTGGGTTCCTGAGGGGCTGAGAATCAAGGCAGGGATAGAAGAAAGGGGACAGGCCCACATCCCCTGAACCCACGCCGGCGCCCACTCACCTTTGTGGAAAATACGATTGAAAAGTGCCCGCAAGAATCTCTTCAGATGCCTCCAGAGTTGAGGCAAGAAGGGGAGGGGGGAGGCCGGGAGCAGGGTGAGCCCTGAAATCCAACCCTTGTCCCGGTCACACCCCAGCAGCCCTCCCACCTCAGCCCCTTCAAGACCCCAGGGCTCCCCCAACCGCGCTGCACAGATCCTGCCCTGACCATAGTCACCATGTTGATCCCCACGTTGAGCAAGATGAAGCTGACCGGGATCAGAAGAATTGAGTATCCTTGCTCCTGGCATTTCCTGGGGATGGGGCCAGTGAACGGCTCGGCTCGGTAGTAGTTTCGCTCACCCATGGCCGTTGGTCCCAGGACTGCCTGGGCCCTCTGCCCTCCAGTTTTAACTGGGAGCCAGACTGGGTCATAATGGGGCAGGTGGTGAGGTCACAGTGAGGGAGGGGGATGAAAAGGAGGGCCCAGAGTGGCATTCCCTGGTAACCAGGGTCAGGTAAGCTGAGCCTGGACAGTCAAACAGGGCCCGGTGGCCGGCATACATCCCCTCGAGCGGTCATTCATTCGCTCACCGCCCGCTGACTCACTTGTTCAAATGACACATTGCGTCTCTTGGCCCCTCTTGAGACTAGGAAGACCTTGGCCTCAGAGGCCTGCTGAAGGCCTGGCTGGAGTCCAGAGCCTCAGCCTTCTTCATGCCCTTCACTGGGCCTGGAGCTGGACCTGCCCAGATGTGGAACCTCCCAGTTTGGAAGCAACTTCTTGTATGAGGCTCTCTGTGGACAGGGACAGCTGAGACACAGAGGAGGTGCCCAGAGACCAGGGGTTTGGAGTCTGCAGCTGCAGATGTACTTAGTGCATGGTATAGGACCAGGAGGGGCCTGCTGGCAGAACTGTGGCCACTAAACCAAAGGGACCCTCAGGCCAAGAAGGGGACACTGGCTTCTTATTGCAGGAAGCCAAGCGCAGGGACCCAGGCTGGCAGAAGGAGTGGCGCTTCCAAGCCACAGACCACCAATGTTTCCTGGACTCTGGCGCTCTTTATTCCTCTCTCCATGCCCTGCCGCCCCCTGCCCCTGCCCCCATTTGCTGCTGGTAAGTTCACTTTCCCAGTCTGGCTCCCGTGCAGAGAGGGCCTGGAGGCCGAGGTGGAAGGTAGCAGCGAGTTGGCCCGCGCTTGGCCCTCCTGCGGTTGCCGCTTCAGCACCAGACTGTCATACACCTGGTAGTTGGCATTGCCTCCCGGGTTCCGGCTGAGTGGCATGAAGGTGGGCGGGGGTGGAGGGTGCTCGGTAGCCTGGACGTCGGGCAGGAGGTGAGAGGGGCGGAGGAGCAGCGCTGAGCTGGGAGCCGGGGCCCGCTGGTCCAAGGCCTCGGCCAGTACCGTGAGGGAGGCGGAGGTGGCCACAGGGCGCCGCAAGGGCAGGATCTCAGCCCATTCGGCCGCCGGGTGCCGCACCTCGTGGGGATCGCGGGAGTAATCCAAGTGTCCCGTGGAGGGATGCAGGCTGCGGTTGGACTCGCTGTGAGCACAGCTGGGGAGGCTACGTCTGTGGGCCGGTGGGGTGTCGCGCTACCAGGCGTCGGGCCGGTAGACCCGAGGCAACAGAGCGGATGGAGGCTCAGAGCCCTCCAGACCCAGACTCCGCCATGGGCCCAGTTGCCGTCCTTTCGGCCCGCGAGCCCCTCGACCTGCACCTGGCCGCCCCCACCGGCGCCCAGCCCCGGCGCCGCCACCTGTGTGCCGGTATGTCCCTCCACAGCTCCCTCCGTCAAAAGCCCCCCCCCACCCCGCCCCTCTGGCGTGTCACCGCGGCCGGGTGCGGGAGCGGGATCGAGGGCAGGGGCCGCTTCCCCGGGCCTGCCGGCCACCAGGGGCGGGGTCCTGAGCTCGGCGGGGGGTGTGGGGGCAAGGGTGGCCTTGCCGGGGCTGAGGGGCCGTGGCGACTCAATGGTGGCTCCCGGTGGCTTCGGGCCAGCTGCTGTCGGGCAGGAGGGCCGGCCCGGGCTGCGGCCGGGCTGCGCCTAGGGCCGCGTGGGCGGGCAGGGCCGATGCCCAAGGGACCGCGGGCCCCGGGCCCTGAAGCCTCCGGGGCCACGTCCCTGTGAGCGACGTGCGGGATCTTGGGCGGGGCGCCAAGCGCCGAAGGGTTTGCTGGGTCACGGCCGCCCTGGGCTGGGAGGTGGTCGCCAAACCCTCCGCCGCCGCCCGATACCCGAGACCTCCGTTGCCCCTGCCTGGGCGGGCGAGGGGGCCCTGCCGGGGCGGGCCGGCCGCCAGGCTGGCGTTAAGGCGCCAGCGCCAGCGAAACTGGGCCTCAAGAGGCCGCCCGCGGCCCCCCGCCCCCGTCTACGGCCATACCACCCTGAACGCGCCCGATCTCGTCTGATCTCGGAAGCTAAGCAGGGTCGGGCCTGGTTAGTACTTGGATGGGAGACCGCCTGGGAATACCGGGTGCTGTAGGCTTTTTGCCTCCCGCTCCGCCCGCCTTCTCCTTTACTCGCCCGCGGCGGGGGCCGCCGGCTCCGCCCCCGCCGGGCCCCGCTGCAGGCCCCACCTCCTCAGGCCCCTCCCACCACGGCGCGCGCCGGCGGGGTCGCTCCCCGCCGGCCCGGCCGGCCAGGCGGCCAGAAGGCGGCCCTGGAAGGCAGCCGCACCCCAGACGCTCCCGGGGTGGCTGGCCCGGACCCAGACTCCGCCGCGGGCCCAGTTGCCGTCCTTTCGGCCCGCGAGCCCCTCGACCTGCACCTGGCCGCCCCCACCGGCGCCCAACCCCGGCGCCGCCACCTGTGTGCCGGTGTGTCCCTCCACAGCTCCCTCCGACAAAAGCCCCCCCCCACCCCGCCCCTCTGGCGTGTCACCGCGGCCGGGTGCGGGAGCGGGATCGAGGGCAGGGGCCGCTTCCCCGGGCCTGCCGGCCACCAGGGGCGGGGTCCTGAGCTCGGCGGGGGGTGTGGGGGCAAGGGTGGCCTTGCCGGGGCTGAGGGGCCGTGGCGACTCAATGGTGGCTCCCGGTGGCTTCGGGCCAGCTGCTGTCGGGCAGGAGGGCCGGCCCGGGCTGCGGCCGGGCTGCGCCTAGGGCCGCGTGGGCGGGCAGGGCCGATGCCCAAGGGACCGCGGGCCCCGGGCCCTGAAGCCTCCGGGGCCACGTCCCTGTGAGCGACGTGCGGGATCTTGGGCGGGGCGCCAAGCGCCGAAGGGTTTGCTGGGTCACGGCCGCCCTGGGCTGGGAGGTGGTCGCCAAACCCTCCGCCGCCGCCCGATACCCGAGACCTCCGTTGCCCCTGCCTGGGCGGGCGAGGGGGCCCTGCCGGGGCGGGCCGGCCGCCAGGCTGGCGTTAAGGCGCCAGCGCCAGCGAAACTGGGCCTCAAGAGGCCGCCCGCGGCCCCCCGCCCCCGTCTACGGCCATACCACCCTGAACGCGCCCGATCTCGTCTGATCTCGGAAGCTAAGCAGGGTCGGGCCTGGTTAGTACTTGGATGGGAGACCGCCTGGGAATACCGGGTGCTGTAGGCTTTTTGCCTCCCGCTCCGCCCGCCTTCTCCTTTACTCGCCCGCGGCGGGGGCCGCCGGCTCCGCCCCCGCCGGGCCCCGCTGCAGGCCCCACCTCCTCAGGCCCCTCCCACCACGGCGCGCGCCGGCGGGGTCGCTCCCCGCCGGCCCGGCCGGCCAGGCGGCCAGAAGGCGGCCCTGGAAGGCAGGCGCACCCCAGACGCTCCCGGGGTGGCTGGCCCGGACCCAGACTCCGCCGCGGGCCCAGTTGCCGTCCTTTCGGCCCGCGAGCCCCTCGACCTGCACCTGGCCGCCCCCACCGGCGCCCAGCCCCGGCGCCGCCACCTGTGTGCCGGTGTGTCCCTCCACAGCTCCCTCTGACAAAAGCCCCCCCCCACCCCGCCCCTCTGGCGTGTCACCGCGGCCGGGTGCGGGAGCGGGATCGAGGGCAGGGGCCGCTTCCCCGGGCCTGCCGGCCACCAGGGGCGGGGTCCTGAGCTCGGCGGGGGGTGTGGGGGCAAGGGTGGCCTTGCCGGGGCTGAGGGGCCGTGGCGACTCAATGGTGGCTCCCGGTGGCTTCGGGCCAGCTGCTGTCGGGCAGGAGGGCCGGCCCGGGCTGCGGCCGGGCTGCGCCTAGGGCCGCGTTGGCGGGCAGGGCCGATGCCCAAGGGACCGCGGGCCCCGGGCCCTGAAGCCTCCGGGGCCACGTCCCTGTGAGCGACGTGCGGGATCTTGGGCGGGGCGCCAAGCGCCGAAGGGTTTGCTGGGTCACGGCCGCCCTGGGCTGGGAGGTGGTCGCCAAACCCTCCGCCGCCGCCCGATACCCGAGACCTCCGTTGCCCCTGCCTGGGCGGGCGAGGGGGCCCTGCCGGGGCGGGCCGGCCGCCAGGCTGGCGTTAAGGCGCCAGCGCCAGCGAAACTGGGCCTCAAGAGGCCGCCCGCGGCCCCCCGCCCCCGTCTACGGCCATACCACCCTGAACGCGCCCGATCTCGTCTGATCTCGGAAGCTAAGCAGGGTCGGGCCTGGTTAGTACTTGGATGGGAGACCGCCTGGGAATACCGGGTGCTGTAGGCTTTTTGCCTCCCGCTCCGCCCGCCTTCTCCTTTACTCGCCCGCGGCGGGGGCCGCCGGCTCCGCCCCCGCCGGGCCCCGCTGCAGGCCCCACCTCCTCAGGCCCCTCCCACCACGGCGCGCGCCGGCGGGGTCGCTCCCCGCCGGCCCGGCCGGCCAGGCGGCCAGAAGGCGGCCCTGGAAGGCAGGCGCACCCCAGACGCTCCCGGGGTGGCTGGCCCGGACCCAGACTCCGCCGCGGGCCCAGTTGCCGTCCTTTCGGCCCGCGAGCCCCTCGACCTGCACCTGGCCGCCCCCACCGGCGCCCAGCCCCGGCGCCGCCACCTGTGTGCCGGTGTGTCCCTCCACAGCTCCCTCCGACAAAAGCCCCCCCCCACCCCGCCCCTCTGGCGTGTCACCGCGGCCGGGTGCGGGAGCGGGATCGAGGGCAGGGGCCGCTTCCCCGGGCCTGCCGGCCACCAGGGGCGGGGTCCTGAGCTCGGCGGGGGGTGTGGGGGCAAGGGTGGCCTTGCCGGGGCTGAGGGGCCGTGGCGACTCATTGGTGGCTCCCGGTGGCTTCGGGCCAGCTGCTGTCGGGCAGGAGGGCCGGCCCGGGCTGCGGCCGGGCTGCGCCTAGGGCCGCGTGGGCGGGCAGGGCCGATGCCCAAGGGACCGCGGGCCCCGGGCCCTGAAGCCTCCGGGGCCACGTCCCTGTGAGCGACGTGCGGGATCTTGGGCGGGGCGCCAAGCGCCGAAGGGTTTGCTGGGTCACGGCCGCCCTGGGCTGGGAGGTGGTCGCCAAACCCTCCGCCGCCGCCCGATACCCGAGACCTCCGTTGCCCCTGCCTGGGCGGGCGAGGGGGCCCTGCCGGGGCGGGCCGGCCGCCAGGCTGGCGTTAAGGCGCCAGCGCCAGCGAAACTGGGCCTCAAGAGGCCGCCCGCGGCCCCCCGCCCCCGTCTACGGCCATACCACCCTGAACGCGCCCGATCTCGTCTGATCTCGGAAGCTAAGCAGGGTCGGGCCTGGTTAGTACTTGGATGGGAGACCGCCTGGGAATACCGGGTGCTGTAGGCTTTTTGCCTCCCGCTCCGCCCGCCTTCTCCTTTACTCGCCCGCGGCGGGGGCCGCCGGCTCCGCCCCCGCCGGGCCCCGCTGCAGGCCCCACCTCCTCAGGCCCCTCCCACCACGGCGCGCGCCGGCGGGGTCGCTCCCCGCCGGCCCGGCCGGCCAGGCGGCCAGAAGGCGGCCCTGGAAGGCAGCCGCACCCCAGACGCTCCCGGGGTGGCTGGCCCGGACCCAGACTCCGCCGCGGGCCCAGTTGCCGTCCTTTCGGCCCGCGAGCCCCTCGACCTGCACCTGGCCGCCCCCACCGGCGCCCAACCCCGGCGCCGCCACCTGTGTGCCGGTGTGTCCCTCCACAGCTCCCTCCGACAAAAGCCCCCCCCCACCCCGCCCCTCTGGCGTGTCACCGCGGCCGGGTGCGGGAGCGGGATCGAGGGCAGGGGCCGCTTCCCCGGGCCTGCCGGCCACCAGGGGCGGGGTCCTGAGCTCGGCGGGGGGTGTGGGGGCAAGGGTGGCCTTGCCGGGGCTGAGGGGCCGTGGCGACTCAATGGTGGCTCCCGGTGGCTTCGGGCCAGCTGCTGTCGGGCAGGAGGGCCGGCCCGGGCTGCGGCCGGGCTGCGCCTAGGGCCGCGTGGGCGGGCAGGGCCGATGCCCAAGGGACCGCGGGCCCCGGGCCCTGAAGCCTCCGGGGCCACGTCCCTGTGAGCGACGTGCGGGATCTTGGGCGGGGCGCCAAGCGCCGAAGGGTTTGCTGGGTCACGGCCGCCCTGGGCTGGGAGGTGGTCGCCAAACCCTCCGCCGCCGCCCGATACCCGAGACCTCCGTTGCCCCTGCCTGGGCGGGCGAGGGGGCCCTGCCGGGGCGGGCCGGCCGCCAGGCTGGCGTTAAGGCGCCAGCGCCAGCGAAACTGGGCCTCAAGAGGCCGCCCGCGGCCCCCCGCCCCCGTCTACGGCCATACCACCCTGAACGCGCCCGATCTCGTCTGATCTCGGAAGCTAAGCAGGGTCGGGCCTGGTTAGTACTTGGATGGGAGACCGCCTGGGAATACCGGGTGCTGTAGGCTTTTTGCCTCCCGCTCCGCCCGCCTTCTCCTTTACTCGCCCGCGGCGGGGGCCGCCGGCTCCGCCCCCGCCGGGCCCCGCTGCAGGCCCCACCTCCTCAGGCCCCTCCCACCACGGCGCGCGCCGGCGGGGTCGCTCCCCGCCGGCCCGGCCGGCCAGGCGGCCAGAAGGCGGCCCTGGAAGGCAGGCGCACCCCAGACGCTCCCGGGGTGGCTGGCCCGGACCCAGACTCCGCCGCGGGCCCAGTTGCCGTCCTTTCGGCCCGCGAGCCCCTCGACCTGCACCTGGCCGCCCCCACCGGCGCCCAGCCCCGGCGCCGCCACCTGTGTGCCGGTGTGTCCCTCCACAGCTCCCTCTGACAAAAGCCCCCCCCCACCCCGCCCCTCTGGCGTGTCACCGCGGCCGGGTGCGGGAGCGGGATCGAGGGCAGGGGCCGCTTCCCCGGGCCTGCCGGCCACCAGGGGCGGGGTCCTGAGCTCGGCGGGGGGTGTGGGGGCAAGGGTGGCCTTGCCGGGGCTGAGGGGCCGTGGCGACTCAATGGTGGCTCCCGGTGGCTTCGGGCCAGCTGCTGTCGGGCAGGAGGGCCGGCCCGGGCTGCGGCCGGGCTGCGCCTAGGGCCGCGTGGGCGGGCAGGGCCGATGCCCAAGGGACCGCGGGCCCCGGGCCCTGAAGCCTCCGGGGCCACGTCCCTGTGAGCGACGTGCGGGATCTTGGGCGGGGCGCCAAGCGCCGAAGGGTTTGCTGGGTCACGGCCGCCCTGGGCTGGGAGGTGGTCGCCAAACCCTCCGCCGCCGCCCGATACCCGAGACCTCCGTTGCCCCTGCCTGGGCGGGCGAGGGGGCCCTGCCGGGGCGGGCCGGCCGCCAGGCTGGCGTTAAGGCGCCAGCGCCAGCGAAACTGGGCCTCAAGAGGCCGCCCGCGGCCCCCCGCCCCCGTCTACGGCCATACCACCCTGAACGCGCCCGATCTCGTCTGATCTCGGAAGCTAAGCAGGGTCGGGCCTGGTTAGTACTTGGATGGGAGACCGCCTGGGAATACCGGGTGCTGTAGGCTTTTTGCCTCCCGCTCCGCCCGCCTTCTCCTTTACTCGCCCGCGGCGGGGGCCGCCGGCTCCGCCCCCGCCGGGCCCCGCTGCAGGCCCCACCTCCTCAGGACCCTCCCACCACGGCGCGCGCCGGCGGGGTCGCTCCCCGCCGGCCCGGCCGGCCAGGCGGCCAGAAGGCGGCCCTGGAAGGCAGGCGCACCCCAGACGCTCCCGGGGTGGCTGGCCCGGACCCAGACTCCGCCGCGGGCCCAGTTGCCGTCCTTTCGGCCCGCGAGCCCCTCGACCTGCACCTGGCCGCCCCCACCGGCGCCCAGCCCCGGCGCCGCCACCTGTGTGCCGGTGTGTCCCTCCACAGCTCCCTCCGACAAAAGCCCCCCCCCACCCCGCCCCTCTGGCGTGTCACCGCGGCCGGGTGCGGGAGCGGGATCGAGGGCAGGGGCCGCTTCCCCGGGCCTGCCGGCCACCAGGGGCGGGGTCCTGAGCTCGGCGGGGGGTGTGGGGGCAAGGGTGGCCTTGCCGGGGCTGAGGGGCCGTGGCGACTCATTGGTGGCTCCCGGTGGCTTCGGGCCAGCTGCTGTCGGGCAGGAGGGCCGGCCCGGGCTGCGGCCGGGCTGCGCCTAGGGCCGCGTGGGCGGGCAGGGCCGATGCCCAAGGGACCGCGGGCCCCGGGCCCTGAAGCCTCCGGGGCCACGTCCCTGTGAGCGACGTGCGGGATCTTGGGCGGGGCGCCAAGCGCCGAAGGGTTTGCTGGGTCACGGCCGCCCTGGGCTGGGAGGTGGTCGCCAAACCCTCCGCCGCCGCCCGATACCCGAGACCTCCGTTGCCCCTGCCTGGGCGGGCGAGGGGGCCCTGCCGGGGCGGGCCGGCCGCCAGGCTGGCGTTAAGGCGCCAGCGCCAGCGAAACTGGGCCTCAAGAGGCCGCCCGCGGCCCCCCGCCCCCGTCTACGGCCATACCACCCTGAACGCGCCCGATCTCGTCTGATCTCGGAAGCTAAGCAGGGTCGGGCCTGGTTAGTACTTGGATGGGAGACCGCCTGGGAATACCGGGTGCTGTAGGCTTTTTGCCTCCCGCTCCGCCCGCCTTCTCCTTTACTCGCCCGCGGCGGGGGCCGCCGGCTCCGCCCCCGCCGGGCCCCGCTGCAGGCCCCACCTCCTCAGGCCCCTCCCACCACGGCGCGCGCCGGCGGGGTCGCTCCCCGCCGGCCCGGCCGGCCAGGCGGCCAGAAGGCGGCCCTGGAAGGCAGCCGCACCCCAGACGCTCCCGGGGTGGCTGGCCCGGACCCAGACTCCGCCGCGGGCCCAGTTGCCGTCCTTTCGGCCCGCGAGCCCCTCGACCTGCACCTGGCCGCCCCCACCGGCGCCCAACCCCGGCGCCGCCACCTGTGTGCCGGTGTGTCCCTCCACAGCTCCCTCCGACAAAAGCCCCCCCCCACCCCGCCCCTCTGGCGTGTCACCGCGGCCGGGTGCGGGAGCGGGATCGAGGGCAGGGGCCGCTTCCCCGGGCCTGCCGGCCACCAGGGGCGGGGTCCTGAGCTCGGCGGGGGGTGTGGGGGCAAGGGTGGCCTTGCCGGGGCTGAGGGGCCGTGGCGACTCAATGGTGGCTCCCGGTGGCTTCGGGCCAGCTGCTGTCGGGCAGGAGGGCCGGCCCGGGCTGCGGCCGGGCTGCGCCTAGGGCCGCGTGGGCGGGCAGGGCCGATGCCCAAGGGACCGCGGGCCCCGGGCCCTGAAGCCTCCGGGGCCACGTCCCTGTGAGCGACGTGCGGGATCTTGGGCGGGGCGCCAAGCGCCGAAGGGTTTGCTGGGTCACGGCCGCCCTGGGCTGGGAGGTGGTCGCCAAACCCTCCGCCGCCGCCCGATACCCGAGACCTCCGTTGCCCCTGCCTGGGCGGGCGAGGGGGCCCTGCCGGGGCGGGCCGGCCGCCAGGCTGGCGTTAAGGCGCCAGCGCCAGCGAAACTGGGCCTCAAGAGGCCGCCCGCGGCCCCCCGCCCCCGTCTACGGCCATACCACCCTGAACGCGCCCGATCTCGTCTGATCTCGGAAGCTAAGCAGGGTCGGGCCTGGTTAGTACTTGGATGGGAGACCGCCTGGGAATACCGGGTGCTGTAGGCTTTTTGCCTCCCGCTCCGCCCGCCTTCTCCTTTACTCGCCCGCGGCGGGGGCCGCCGGCTCCGCCCCCGCCGGGCCCCGCTGCAGGCCCCACCTCCTCAGGCCCCTCCCACCACGGCGCGCGCCGGCGGGGTCGCTCCCCGCCGGCCCGGCCGGCCAGGCGGCCAGAAGGCGGCCCTGGAAGGCAGGCGCACCCCAGACGCTCCCGGGGTGGCTGGCCCGGACCCAGACTCCGCCGCGGGCCCAGTTGCCGTCCTTTCGGCCCGCGAGCCCCTCGACCTGCACCTGGCCGCCCCCACCGGCGCCCAGCCCCGGCGCCGCCACCTGTGTGCCGGTGTGTCCCTCCACAGCTCCCTCTGACAAAAGCCCCCCCCCACCCCGCCCCTCTGGCGTGTCACCGCGGCCGGGTGCGGGAGCGGGATCGAGGGCAGGGGCCGCTTCCCCGGGCCTGCCGGCCACCAGGGGCGGGGTCCTGAGCTCGGCGGGGGGTGTGGGGGCAAGGGTGGCCTTGCCGGGGCTGAGGGGCCGTGGCGACTCAATGGTGGCTCCCGGTGGCTTCGGGCCAGCTGCTGTCGGGCAGGAGGGCCGGCCCGGGCTGCGGCCGGGCTGCGCCTAGGGCCGCGTGGGCGGGCAGGGCCGATGCCCAAGGGACCGCGGGCCCCGGGCCCTGAAGCCTCCGGGGCCACGTCCCTGTGAGCGACGTGCGGGATCTTGGGCGGGGCGCCAAGCGCCGAAGGGTTTGCTGGGTCACGGCCGCCCTGGGCTGGGAGGTGGTCGCCAAACCCTCCGCCGCCGCCCGATACCCGAGACCTCCGTTGCCCCTGCCTGGGCGGGCGAGGGGGCCCTGCCGGGGCGGGCCGGCCGCCAGGCTGGCGTTAAGGCGCCAGCGCCAGCGAAACTGGGCCTCAAGAGGCCGCCCGCGGCCCCCCGCCCCCGTCTACGGCCATACCACCCTGAACGCGCCCGATCTCGTCTGATCTCGGAAGCTAAGCAGGGTCGGGCCTGGTTAGTACTTGGATGGGAGACCGCCTGGGAATACCGGGTGCTGTAGGCTTTTTGCCTCCCGCTCCGCCCGCCTTCTCCTTTACTCGCCCGCGGCGGGGGCCGCCGGCTCCGCCCCCGCCGGGCCCCGCTGCAGGCCCCACCTCCTCAGGCCCCTCCCACCACGGCGCGCGCCGGCGGGGTCGCTCCCCGCCGGCCCGGCCGGCCAGGCGGCCAGAAGGCGGCCCTGGAAGGCAGGCGCACCCCAGACGCTCCCGGGGTGGCTGGCCCGGACCCAGACTCCGCCGCGGGCCCAGTTGCCGTCCTTTCGGCCCGCGAGCCCCTCGACCTGCACCTGGCCGCCCCCACCGGCGCCCAGCCCCGGCGCCGCCACCTGTGTGCCGGTGTGTCCCTCCACAGCTCCCTCCGACAAAAGCCCCCCCCCACCCCGCCCCTCTGGCGTGTCACCGCGGCCGGGTGCGGGAGCGGGATCGAGGGCAGGGGCCGCTTCCCCGGGCCTGCCGGCCACCAGGGGCGGGGTCCTGAGCTCGGCGGGGGGTGTGGGGGCAAGGGTGGCCTTGCCGGGGCTGAGGGGCCGTGGCGACTCATTGGTGGCTCCCGGTGGCTTCGGGCCAGCTGCTGTCGGGCAGGAGGGCCGGCCCGGGCTGCGGCCGGGCTGCGCCTAGGGCCGCGTGGGCGGGCAGGGCCGATGCCCAAGGGACCGCGGGCCCCGGGCCCTGAAGCCTCCGGGGCCACGTCCCTGTGAGCGACGTGCGGGATCTTGGGCGGGGCGCCAAGCGCCGAAGGGTTTGCTGGGTCACGGCCGCCCTGGGCTGGGAGGTGGTCGCCAAACCCTCCGCCGCCGCCCGATACCCGAGACCTCCGTTGCCCCTGCCTGGGCGGGCGAGGGGGCCCTGCCGGGGCGGGCCGGCCGCCAGGCTGGCGTTAAGGCGCCAGCGCCAGCGAAACTGGGCCTCAAGAGGCCGCCCGCGGCCCCCCGCCCCCGTCTACGGCCATACCACCCTGAACGCGCCCGATCTCGTCTGATCTCGGAAGCTAAGCAGGGTCGGGCCTGGTTAGTACTTGGATGGGAGACCGCCTGGGAATACCGGGTGCTGTAGGCTTTTTGCCTCCCGCTCCGCCCGCCTTCTCCTTTACTCGCCCGCGGCGGGGGGGCCGCCGGCTCCGCCCCCGCCGAGCCCCGCTGCAGGCAGTAGTCAAGGTGGGTTTACCTGCCCGAGCAGGAAGCTTGGGCGATGGCAGAAGTGGGAAGAAACTCTTGAGCACAGGTTCTTGGGATCCACGGAGCAGCGCATGCACATGCGATGGGTGCCTACACAGCTGGCTTGCTTGTCTGTGGGGAAAGGCGAGATGGGTCAGGGCCTGGGTTCCTGAGGGGCTGAGAATCAAGGCAGGGATAGAAGAAAGGGGACAGGCCCACATCCCCTGAACCCACGCCGGCGCCCACTCACCTTTGTGGAAAATACGATTGAAAAGTGCCCGCAAGAATCTCTTCAGATGCCTCCAGAGTTGAGGCAAGAAGGGGAGGGGGGAGGCCGGGAGCAGGGTGAGCCCTGAAATCCAACCCTTGTCCCGGTCACACCCCAGCAGCCCTCCCACCTCAGCCCCTTCAAGACCCCAGGGCTCCCCCAACCGCGCTGCACAGATCCTGCCCTGACCATAGTCACCATGTTGATCCCCACGTTGAGCAAGATGAAGCTGACCGGGATCAGAAGAATTGAGTATCCTTGCTCCTGGCATTTCCTGGGGATGGGGCCAGTGAACGGCTCGGCTCGGTAGTAGTTTCGCTCACCCATGGCCGTTGGTCCCAGGACTGCCTGGGCCCTCTGCCCTCCAGTTTTAACTGGGAGCCAGACTGGGTCATAA
This sequence comes from Globicephala melas, assembly GCF_963455315.2. NCBI lineage: Eukaryota > Metazoa > Chordata > Mammalia > Artiodactyla > Delphinidae > Globicephala > Globicephala melas. Next base: position 262,377 of record NW_027207479.1, on the reverse strand, counting down.
TGGGGCAGGTGGTGAGGTCACAGTGAGGGAGGGGGATGAAAAGGAGGGCCCAGAGTGGCATTCCCTGGTAACCAGGGTCAGGTAAGCTGAGCCTGGACAGTCAAACAGGGCCCGGTGGCCGGCATACATCCCCTCGAGCGGTCATTCATTCGCTCACCGCCCGCTGACTCACTTGTTCAAATGACACATTGCGTCTCTTGGCCCCTCTTGAGACTAGGAAGACCTTGGCCTCAGAGGCCTGCTGAAGGCCTGGCTGGAGTCCAGAGCCTCAGCCTTCTTCATGCCCTTCACTGGGCCTGGAGCTGGACCTGCCCAGATGTGGAACCTCCCAGTTTGGAAGCAACTTCTTGTATGAGGCTCTCTGTGGACAGGGACAGCTGAGACACAGAGGAGGTGCCCAGAGACCAGGGGTTTGGAGTCTGCAGCTGCAGATGTACTTAGTGCATGGTATAGGACCAGGAGGGGCCTGCTGGCAGAACTGTGGCCACTAAACCAAAGGGACCCTCAGGCCAAGAAGGGGACACTGGCTTCTTATTGCAGGAAGCCAAGCGCAGGGACCCAGGCTGGCAGAAGGAGTGGCGCTTCCAAGCCACAGACCACCAATGTTTCCTGGACTCTGGCGCTCTTTATTCCTCTCTCCATGCCCTGCCGCCCCCTGCCCCTGCCCCCATTTGCTGCTGGTAAGTTCACTTTCCCAGTCTGGCTCCCGTGCAGAGAGGGCCTGGAGGCCGAGGTGGAAGGTAGCAGCGAGTTGGCCCGCGCTTGGCCCTCCTGCGGTTGCCGCTTCAGCACCAGACTGTCATACACCTGGTAGTTGGCATTGCCTCCCGGGTTCCGGCTGAGTGGCATGAAGGTGGGCGGGGGTGGAGGGTGCTCGGTAGCCTGGACGTCGGGCAGGAGGTGAGAGGGGCGGAGGAGCAGCGCTGAGCTGGGAGCCGGGGCCCGCTGGTCCGAGGCCTCGGCCAGTACCGTGAGGGAGGCGGAGGTGGCCACAGGGCGCCGCAAGGGCAGGATCTCAGCCCATTCGGCCGCCGGGTGCCGCACCTCGTGGGGATCGCGGGAGTAATCCAAGTGTCCCGTGGAGGGATGCAGGCTGCGGTTGGACTCGCTGTGAGCACAGCTGGGGAGGCTACGTCTGTGGGCCGGTGGGGTGTCGCGCTACCAGGCGTCGGGCCGGTAGACCCGAGGCAACAGAGCGGATGGAGGCTCAGAGCCCTCCAGACCCAGACTCCGCCATGGGCCCAGTTGCCGTCCTTTCGGCCCGCGAGCCCCTCGACCTGCACCTGGCCGCCCCCACCGGCGCCCAGCCCCGGCGCCGCCACCTGTGTGCCGGTATGTCCCTCCACAGCTCCCTCCGTCAAAAGCCCCCCCCCACCCCGCCCCTCTGGCGTGTCACCGCGGCCGGGTGCGGGAGCGGGATCGAGGGCAGGGGCCGCTTCCCCGGGCCTGCCGGCCACCAGGGGCGGGGTCCTGAGCTCGGCGGGGGGTGTGGGGGCAAGGGTGGCCTTGCCGGGGCTGAGGGGCCGTGGCGACTCAATGGTGGCTCCCGGTGGCTTCGGGCCAGCTGCTGTCGGGCAGGAGGGCCGGCCCGGGCTGCGGCCGGGCTGCGCCTAGGGCCGCGTGGGCGGGCAGGGCCGATGCCCAAGGGACCGCGGGCCCCGGGCCCTGAAGCCTCCGGGGCCACGTCCCTGTGAGCGACGTGCGGGATCTTGGGCGGGGCGCCAAGCGCCGAAGGGTTTGCTGGGTCACGGCCGCCCTGGGCTGGGAGGTGGTCGCCAAACCCTCCGCCGCCGCCCGATACCCGAGACCTCCGTTGCCCCTGCCTGGGCGGGCGAGGGGGCCCTGCCGGGGCGGGCCGGCCGCCAGGCTGGCGTTAAGGCGCCAGCGCCAGCGAAACTGGGCCTCAAGAGGCCGCCCGCGGCCCCCCGCCCCCGTCTACGGCCATACCACCCTGAACGCGCCCGATCTCGTCTGATCTCGGAAGCTAAGCAGGGTCGGGCCTGGTTAGTACTTGGATGGGAGACCGCCTGGGAATACCGGGTGCTGTAGGCTTTTTGCCTCCCGCTCCGCCCGCCTTCTCCTTTACTCGCCCGCGGCGGGGGGGCCGCCGGCTCCGCCCCCGCCGAGCCCCGCTGCAGGCAGTAGTCAAGGTGGGTTTACCTGCCCGAGCAGGAAGCTTGGGCGATGGCAGAAGTGGGAAGAAACTCTTGAGCACAGGTTCTTGGGATCCACGGAGCAGCGCATGCACATGCGATGGGTGCCTACACAGCTGGCTTGCTTGTCTGTGGGGAAAGGCGAGATGGGTCAGGGCCTGGGTTCCTGAGGGGCTGAGAATCAAGGCAGGGATAGAAGAAAGGGGACAGGCCCACATCCCCTGAACCCACGCCGGCGCCCACTCACCTTTGTGGAAAATACGATTGAAAAGTGCCCGCAAGAATCTCTTCAGATGCCTCCAGAGTTGAGGCAAGAAGGGGAGGGGGGAGGCCGGGAGCAGGGTGAGCCCTGAAATCCAACCCTTGTCCCGGTCACACCCCAGCAGCCCTCCCACCTCAGCCCCTTCAAGACCCCAGGGCTCCCCCAACCGCGCTGCACAGATCCTGCCCTGACCATAGTCACCATGTTGATCCCCACGTTGAGCAAGATGAAGCTGACCGGGATCAGAAGAATTGAGTATCCTTGCTCCTGGCATTTCCTGGGGATGGGGCCAGTGAACGGCTCGGCTCGGTAGTAGTTTCGCTCACCCATGGCTGTTGGTCCCAGGACTGCCTGGGCCCTCTGCCCTCCAGTTTTAACTGGGAGCCAGACTGGGTCATAATGGGGCAGGTGGTGAGGTCACAGTGAGGGAGGGGGATGAAAAGGAGGGCCCAGAGTGGCATTCCCTGGTAACCAGGGTCAGGTAAGCTGAGCCTGGACAGTCAAACAGGGCCCGGTGGCCGGCATACATCCCCTCGAGCGGTCATTCATTCGCTCACCGCCCGCTGACTCACTTGTTCAAATGACACATTGCGTCTCTTGGCCCCTCTTGAGACTAGGAAGACCTTGGCCTCAGAGGCCTGCTGAAGGCCTGGCTGGAGTCCAGAGCCTCAGCCTTCTTCATGCCCTTCACTGGGCCTGGAGCTGGACCTGCCCAGATGTGGAACCTCCCAGTTTGGAAGCAACTTCTTGTATGAGGCTCTCTGTGGACAGGGACAGCTGAGACACAGAGGAGGTGCCCAGAGACCAGGGGTTTGGAGTCTGCAGCTGCAGATGTACTTAGTGCATGGTATAGGACCAGGAGGGGCCTGCTGGCAGAACTGTGGCCACTAAACCAAAGGGACCCTCAGGCCAAGAAGGGGACACTGGCTTCTTATTGCAGGAAGCCAAGCGCAGGGACCCAGGCTGGCAGAAGGAGTGGCGCTTCCAAGCCACAGACCACCAATGTTTCCTGGACTCTGGCGCTCTTTATTCCTCTCTCCATGCCCTGCCGCCCCCTGCCCCTGCCCCCACTTGCTGCTGGTAAGTTCATTTTCCCAGTCTGGCTCCCGTGCAGAGAGGGCCTGGAGGCCGAGGTGGAAGGTAGCAGCGAGTTGGCCCGCGCTTGGCCCTCCTGCGGTTGCCGCTTCAGCACCAGACTGTCATACACCTGGTAGTTGGCATTGCCTCCCGGGTTCCGGCTGAGTGGCATGAAGGTGGGCGGGGGTGGAGGGTGCTCGGTAGCCTGGACGTCGGGCAGGAGGTGAGAGGGGCGGAGGAGCAGCGCTGAGCTGGGAGCCGGGGCCCGCTGGTCCGAGGCCTCGGCCAGTACCGTGAGGGAGGCGGAGGTGGCCACAGGGCGCCGCAAGGGCAGGATCTCAGCCCATTCGGCCGCCGGGTGCCGCACCTCGTGGGGATCGCGGGAGTAATCCAAGTGTCCCGTGGAGGGATGCAGGCTGCGGTTGGACTCGCTGTGAGCACAGCTGGGGAGGCTACGTCTGTGGGCCGGTGGGGTGTCGCGCTACCAGGCGTCGGGCCGGTAGACCCGAGGCACCAGAGCGGATGGAGGCTCAGAGCCCTCCAGACCCAGACTCCGCCATGGGCCCAGTTGCCGTCCTTTCGGCCCGCGAGCCCCTCGACCTGCACCTGGCCGCCCCCACCGGCGCCCAGCCCCGGCGCCGCCACCTGTGTGCCGGTGTGTCCCTCCACAGCTCCCTCCGACAAAAGCCCCCCCCCACCCCGCCCCTCTGGCGTGTCACCGCGGCCGGGTGCGGGAGCGGGATCGAGGGCAGGGGCCGCTTCCCCGGGCCTGCCGGCCACCAGGGGCGGGGTCCTGAGCTCGGCGGGGGGTGTGGGGGCAAGGGTGGCCTTGCCGGGGCTGAGGGGCCGTGGCGACTCAATGGTGGCTCCTGGTGGCTTCGGGCCAGCTGCTGTCGGGCAGGAGGGCCGGCCTGGGCTGCGGCCGGGCTGTGCCTAGGGCCGCGTGGGCGGGCAGGGCCGATGCCCAAGGGACCGCGGGCCCCGGGCCCTGAAGCCTCCGGGGCCACGTCCCTGTGAGCGACGTGCGGGATCTTGGGCGGGGCGCCAAGCGCCGAAGGGTTTGCTGGGTCACGGCCGCCCTGGGCTGGGAGGTGGTCGCCAAACCCTCCGCCGCCGCCCGATACCCGAGACCTCCGTTGCCCCTGCCTGGGCGGGCGAGGGGGCCCTGCCGGGGCGGGCCGGCCGCCAGGCTGGCGTTAAGGCGCCAGCGCCAGCGAAACTGGGCCTCAAGAGGCCGCCCGCGGCCCCCCGCCCCCGTCTACGGCCATACCACCCTGAACGCGCCCGATCTCGTCTGATCTCGGAAGCTAAGCAGGGTCGGGCCTGGTTAGTACTTGGATGGGAGACCGCCTGGGAATACCGGGTGCTGTAGGCTTTTTGCCTCCCGCTCCGCCCGCCTTCTCCTTTACTCGCCCGCGGCGGGGGGGCCGCCGGCTCCGCCCCCGCCGAGCCCCGCTGCAGGCAGTAGTCAAGGTGGGTTTACCTGCCCGAGCAGGAAGCTTGGGCGATGGCAGAAGTGGGAAGAAACTCTTGAGCACAGGTTCTTGGGATCCACGGAGCAGCGCATGCACATGCGATGGGTGCCTACACAGCTGGCTTGCTTGTCTGTGGGGAAAGGCGAGATGGGTCAGGGCCTGGGTTCCTGAGGGGCTGAGAATCAAGGCAGGGATAGAAGAAAGGGGACAGGCCCACATCCCCTGAACCCACGCCGGCGCCCACTCACCTTTGTGGAAAATACGATTGAAAAGTGCCCGCAAGAATCTCTTCAGATGCCTCCAGAGTTGAGGGAAGAAGGGGAGGGGGGAGGCCGGGAGCAGGGTGAGCCCTGAAATCCAACCCTTGTCCCGGTCACACCCCAGCAGCCCTCCCACCTCAGCCCCTTCAAGACCCCAGGGCTCCCCCAACCGCGCTGCACAGATCCTGCCCTGACCATAGTCACCATGTTGATCCCCACGTTGAGCAAGATGAAGCTGACCGGGATCAGAAGAATTGAGTATCCTTGCTCCTGGCATTTCCTGGGGATGGGGCCAGTGAACGGCTCGGCTCGGTAGTAGTTTCGCTCACCCATGGCCGTTGGTCCCAGGACTGCCTGGGCCCTCTGCCCTCCAGTTTTAACTGGGAGCCAGACTGGGTCATAATGGGGCAGGTGGTGAGGTCACAGTGAGGGAGGGGGATGAAAAGGAGGGCCCAGAGTGGCATTCCCTGGTAACCAGGGTCAGGTAAGCTGAGCCTGGACAGTCAAACAGGGCCCGGTGGCCGGCATACATCCCCTCGAGCGGTCATTCATTCGCTCACCGCCCGCTGACTCACTTGTTCAAATGACACATTGCGTCTCTTGGCCCCTCTTGAGACTAGGAAGACCTTGGCCTCAGAGGCCTGCTGAAGGCCTGGCTGGAGTCCAGAGCCTCAGCCTTCTTCATGCCCTTCACTGGGCCTGGAGCTGGACCTGCCCAGATGTGGAACCTCCCAGTTTGGAAGCAACTTCTTGTATGAGGCTCTCTGTGGACAGGGACAGCTGAGACACAGAGGAGGTGCCCAGAGACCAGGGGTTTGGAGTCTGCAGCTGCAGATGTACTTAGTGCATGGTATAGGACCAGGAGGGGCCTGCTGGCAGAACTGTGGCCACTAAACCAAAGGGACCCTCAGGCCAAGAAGGGGACACTGGCTTCTTATTGCAGGAAGCCAAGCGCAGGGACCCAGGCTGGCAGAAGGAGTGGCGCTTCCAAGCCACAGACCACCAATGTTTCCTGGACTCTGGCGCTCTTTATTCCTCTCTCCATGCCCTGCCGCCCCCTGCCCCTGCCCCCACTTGCTGCTGGTAAGTTCATTTTCCCAGTCTGGCTCCCGTGCAGAGAGGGCCTGGAGGCCGAGGTGGAAGGTAGCAGCGAGTTGGCCCGCGCTTGGCCCTCCTGCGGTTGCCGCTTCAGCACCAGACTGTCATACACCTGGTAGTTGGCATTGCCTCCCGGGTTCCGGCTGAGTGGCATGAAGGTGGGCGGGGGTGGAGGGTGCTCGGTAGCCTGGACGTCGGGCAGGAGGTGAGAGGGGCGGAGGAGCAGCGCTGAGCTGGGAGCCGGGGCCCGCTGGTCCGAGGCCTCGGCCAGTACCGTGAGGGAGGCGGAGGTGGCCACAGGGCGCCGCAAGGGCAGGATCTCAGCCCATTCGGCCGCCGGGTGCCGCACCTCGTGGGGATCGCGGGAGTAATCCAAGTGTCCCGTGGAGGGATGCAGGCTGCGGTTGGACTCGCTGTGAGCACAGCTGGGGAGGCTACGTCTGTGGGCCGGTGGGGTGTCGCGCTACCAGGCGTCGGGCCGGTAGACCCGAGGCACCAGAGCGGATGGAGGCTCAGAGCCCTCCAGAACCAGACTCCGCCATGGGCCCAGTTGCCGTCCTTTCGGCCCGCGAGCCCCTCGACCTGCACCTGGCCGCCCCCACCGGCGCCCAGCCCCGGCGCCGCCACCTGTGTGCCGGTGTGTCCCTCCACAGCTCCCTCCGACAAAAGCCCCACCCCCACCCCGCCCCTCTGGCGTGTCACCGCGGCCGGGTGCGGGAGCGGGATCGAGGGCAGGGGCCGCTTCCCCGGGCCTGCCGGCCACCAGGGGCGGGGTCCTGAGCTCGGCGGGGGGTGTGGGGGCAAGGGTGGCCTTGCCGGGGCTGAGGGGCCGTGGCGACTCAATGGTGGCTCCCGGTGGCTTCGGGCCAGCTGCTGTCGGGCAGGAGGGCCGGCCCGGGCTGCGGCCGGGCTGCGCCTAGGGCCGCGTGGGCGGGCAGGGCCGATGCCCAAGGGACCGCGGGCCCCGGGCCCTGAAGCCTCCGGGGCCACGTCCCTGTGAGCGACGTGCGGGATCTTGGGCGGGGCGCCAAGCGCCGAAGGGTTTGCTGGGTCACGGCCGCCCTGGGCTGGGAGGTGGTCGCCAAACCCTCCGCCGCCGCCCGATACCCGAGACCTCCGTTGCCCCTGCCTGGGCGGGCGAGGGGGCCCTGCCGGGGCGGGCCGGCCGCCAGGCTGGCGTTAAGGCGCCAGCGCCAGCGAAACTGGGCCTCAAGAGGCCGCCCGCGGCCCCCCGCCCCCGTCTACGGCCATACCACCCTGAACGCGCCCGATCTCGTCTGATCTCGGAAGCTAAGCAGGGTCGGGCCTGGTTAGTACTTGGATGGGAGACCGCCTGGGAATACCGGGTGCTGTAGGCTTTTTGCCTCCCGCTCCGCCCGCCTTCTCCTTTACTCGCCCGCGGCGGGGGGCCGCCGGCTCCGCCCCCGCCGGGCCCCGCTGCAGGCCCCACCTCCTCAGGCCCCTCCCACCACGGCGCGCGCCGGCGGGGTCGCTCCCCGCCGGCCCGGCTGGCCAGGCGGCCAGAAGGCGGCCCTGGAAGGCAGGCGCACCCCAGACGCTCCCGGGGTGGCTGGCCCGGACCCAGACTCCGCCGCGGGCCCAGTTGCCGTCCTTTCGGCCCGCGAGCCCCTCGACCTGCACCTGGCCGCCCCCACCGGCGCCCAGCCCCGGCGCCGCCACCTGTGTGCCGGTGTGTCCCTCCACAGCTCCCTCCGACAAAAGCCCCCCCCCACCCCGCCCCTCTGGCGTGTCACCGCGGCCGGGTGCGGGAGCGGGATCGAGGGCAGGGGCCGCTTCCCCGGGCCTGCCGGCCACCAGGGGCGGGGTCCTGAGCTCGGCGGGGGGTGTGGGGGCAAGGGTGGCCTTGCCGGGGCTGAGGGGCCGTGGCGACTCATTGGTGGCTCCCGGTGGCTTCGGGCCAGCTGCTGTCGGGCAGGAGGGCCGGCCCGGGCTGCGGCCGGGCTGCGCCTAGGGCCGCGTGGGCGGGCAGGGCCGATGCCCAAGGGACCGCGGGCCCCGGGCCCTGAAGCCTCCGGGGCCACGTCCCTGTGAGCGACGTGCGGGATCTTGGGCGGGGCGCCAAGCGCCGAAGGGTTTGCTGGGTCACGGCCGCCCTGGGCTGGGAGGTGGTCGCCAAACCCTCCGCCGCCGCCCGATACCCGAGACCTCCGTTGCCCCTGCCTGGGCGGGCGAGGGGGCCCTGCCGGGGCGGGCCGGCCGCCAGGCTGGCGTTAAGGCGCCAGCGCCAGCGAAACTGGGCCTCAAGAGGCCGCCCGCGGCCCCCCGCCCCCGTCTACGGCCATACCACCCTGAACGCGCCCGATCTCGTCTGATCTCGGAAGCTAAGCAGGGTCGGGCCTGGTTAGTACTTGGATGGGAGACCGCCTGGGAATACCGGGTGCTGTAGGCTTTTTGCCTCCCGCTCCGCCCGCCTTCTCCTTTACTCGCCCGCGGCGGGGGGGCCGCCGGCTCCGCCCCCGCCGAGCCCCGCTGCAGGCAGTAGTCAAGGTGGGTTTACCTGCCCGAGCAGGAAGCTTGGGCGATGGCAGAAGTGGGAAGAAACTCTTGAGCACAGGTTCTTGGGATCCACGGAGCAGCGCATGCACATGCGATGGGTGCCTACACAGCTGGCTTGCTTGTCTGTGGGGAAAGGCGAGATGGGTCAGGGCCTGGGTTCCTGAGGGGCTGAGAATCAAGGCAGGGATAGAAGAAAGGGGACAGGCCCACATCCCCTGAACCCACGCCGGCGCCCACTCACCTTTGTGGAAAATACGATTGAAAAGTGCCCGCAAGAATCTCTTCAGATGCCTCCAGAGTTGAGGCAAGAAGGGGAGGGGGGAGGCCGGGAGCAGGGTGAGCCCTGAAATCCAACCCTTGTCCCGGTCACACCCCAGCAGCCCTCCCACCTCAGCCCCTTCAAGACCCCAGGGCTCCCCCAACCGCGCTGCACAGATCCTGCCCTGACCATAGTCACCATGTTGATCCCCACGTTGAGCAAGATGAAGCTGACCGGGATCAGAAGAATTGAGTATCCTTGCTCCTGGCATTTCCTGGGGATGGGGCCAGTGAACGGCTCGGCTCGGTAGTAGTTTCGCTCACCCATGGCCGTTGGTCCCAGGACTGCCTGGGCCCTCTGCCCTCCAGTTTTAACTGGGAGCCAGACTGGGTCATAATGGGGCAGGTGGTGAGGTCACAGTGAGGGAGGGGGATGAAAAGGAGGGCCCAGAGTGGCATTCCCTGGTAACCAGGGTCAGGTAAGCTGAGCCTGGACAGTCAAACAGGGCCCGGTGGCCGGCATACATCCCCTCGAGCGGTCATTCATTCGCTCACCGCCCGCTGACTCACTTGTTCAAATGACACATTGCGTCTCTTGGCCCCTCTTGAGACTAGGAAGACCTTGGCCTCAGAGGCCTGCTGAAGGCCTGGCTGGAGTCCAGAGCCTCAGCCTTCTTCATGCCCTTCACTGGGCCTGGAGCTGGACCTGCCCAGATGTGGAACCTCCCAGTTTGGAAGCAACTTCTTGTATGAGGCTCTCTGTGGACAGGGACAGCTGAGACACAGAGGAGGTGCCCAGAGACCAGGGGTTTGGAGTCTGCAGCTGCAGATGTACTTAGTGCATGGTATAGGACCAGGAGGGGCCTGCTGGCAGAACTGTGGCCACTAAACCAAAGGGACCCTCAGGCCAAGAAGGGGACACTGGCTTCTTATTGCAGGAAGCCAAGCGCAGGGACCCAGGCTGGCAGAAGGAGTGGTGCTTCCAAGCCACAGACCACCAATGTTTCCTGGACTCTGGCGCTCTTTATTCCTCTCTCCATGCCCTGCCGCCCCCTGCCCCTGCCCCCATTTGCTGCTGGTAAGTTCACTTTCCCAGTCTGGCTCCCGTGCAGAGAGGGCCTGGAGGCCGAGGTGGAAGGTAGCAGCGAGTTGGCCCGCGCTTGGCCCTCCTGCGGTTGCCGCTTCAGCACCAGACTGTCATACACCTGGTAGTTGGCATTGCCTCCCGGGTTCCGGCTGAGTGGCATGAAGGTGGGCGGGGGTGGAGGGTGCTCGGTAGCCTGGACGTCGGGCAGGAGGTGAGAGGGGCGGAGGAGCAGCGCTGAGCTGGGAGCCGGGGCCCGCTGGTCCAAGGCCTCGGCCAGTACCGTGAGGGAGGCGGAGGTGGCCACAGGGCGCCGCAAGGGCAGGATCTCAGCCCATTCGGCCGCCGGGTGCCGCACCTCGTGGGGATCGCGGGAGTAATCCAAGTGTCCCGTGGAGGGATGCAGGCTGCGGTTGGACTCGCTGTGAGCACAGCTGGGGAGGCTACGTCTGTGGGCCGGTGGGGTGTCGCGCTACCAGGCGTCGGGCCGGTAGACCCGAGGCAACAGAGCGGATGGAGGCTCAGAGCCCTCCAGACCCAGACTCCGCCATGGGCCCAGTTGCCGTCCTTTCGGCCCGCGAGCCCCTCGACCTGCACCTGGCCGCCCCCACCGGCGCCCAGCCCCGGCGCCGCCACCTGTGTGCCGGTATGTCCCTCCACAGCTCCCTCCGTCAAAAGCCCCCCCCCACCCCGCCCCTCTGGCGTGTCACCGCGGCCGGGTGCGGGAGCGGGATCGAGGGCAGGGGCCGCTTCCCCGGGCCTGCCGGCCACCAGGGGCGGGGTCCTGAGCTCGGCGGGGGGTGTGGGGGCAAGGGTGGCCTTGCCGGGGCTGAGGGGCCGTGGCGACTCAATGGTGGCTCCCGGTGGCTTCGGGCCAGCTGCTGTCGGGCAGGAGGGCCGGCCCGGGCTGCGGCCGGGCTGCGCCTAGGGCCGCGTGGGCGGGCAGGGCCGATGCCCAAGGGACCGCGGGCCCCGGGCCCTGAAGCCTCCGGGGCCACGTCCCTGTGAGCGACGTGCGGGATCTTGGGCGGGGCGCCAAGCGCCGAAGGGTTTGCTGGGTCACGGCCGCCCTGGGCTGGGAGGTGGTCGCCAAACCCTCCGCCGCCGCCCGATACCCGAGACCTCCGTTGCCCCTGCCTGGGCGGGCGAGGGGGCCCTGCCGGGGCGGGCCGGCCGCCAGGCTGGCGTTAAGGCGCCAGCGCCAGCGAAACTGGGCCTCAAGAGGCCGCCCGCGGCCGCCCGCGGCCCCCCGCCCCCGTCTACGGCCATACCACCCTGAACGCGCCCGATCTCGTCTGATCTCGGAAGCTAAGCAGGGTCGGGCCTGGTTAGTACTTGGATGGGAGACCGCCTGGGAATACCGGGTGCTGTAGGCTTTTTGCCTCCCGCTCCGCCCGCCTTCTCCTTTACTCGCCCGCGGCGGGGGGGCCGCCGGCTCCGCCCCCGCCGAGCCCCGCTGCAGGCAGTAGTCAAGGTGGGTTTACCTGCCCGAGCAGGAAGCTTGGGCGATGGCAGAAGTGGGAAGAAACTCTTGAGCACAGGTTCTTGGGATCCACGGAGCAGCGCATGCACATGCGATGGGTGCCTACACAGCTGGCTTGCTTGTCTGTGGGGAAAGGCGAGATGGGTCAGGGCCTGGGTTCCTGAGGGGCTGAGAATCAAAGCAGGGATAGAAGAAAGGGGACAGGCCCACATCCCCTGAACCCACGCCGGCGCCCACTCACCTTTGTGGAAAATACGATTGAAAAGTGCCCGCAAGAATCTCTTCAGATGCCTCCAGAGTTGAGGCAAGAAGGGGAGGGGGGAGGCCGGGAGCAGGGTGAGCCCTGAAATCCAACCCTTGTCCCGGTCACACCCCAGCAGCCCTCCCACCTCAGCCCCTTCAAGACCCCAGGGCTCCCCCAACCGCGCTGCACAGATCCTGCCCTGACCATAGTCACCATGTTGATCCCCACGTTGAGCAAGATGAAGCTGACCGGGATCAGAAGAATTGAGTATCCTTGCTCCTGGCATTTCCTGGGGATGGGGCCAGTGAACGGCTCGGCTCGGTAGTAGTTTCGCTCACCCATGGCCGTTGGTCCCAGGACTGCCTGGGCCCTCTGCCCTCCAGTTTTAACTGGGAGCCAGACTGGGTCATAATGGGGCAGGTGGTGAGGTCACAGTGAGGGAGGGGGATGAAAAGGAGGGCCCAGAGTGGCATTCCCTGGTAACCAGGGTCAGGTAAGCTGAGCCTGGACAGTCAAACAGGGCCCGGTGGCCGGCATACATCCCCTCGAGCGGTCATTCATTCGCTCACCGCCCGCTGACTCACTTGTTCAAATGACACATTGCGTCTCTTGGCCCCTCTTGAGACTAGGAAGACCTTGGCCTCAGAGGCCTGCTGAAGGCCTGGCTGGAGTCCAGAGCCTCAGCCTTCTTCATGCCCTTCACTGGGCCTGGAGCTGGACCTGCCCAGATGTGGAACCTCCCAGTTTGGAAGCAACTTCTTGTATGAGGCTCTCTGTGGACAGGGACAGCTGAGACACAGAGGAGGTGCCCAGAGACCAGGGGTTTGGAGTCTGCAGCTGCAGATGTACTTAGTGCATGGTATAGGACCAGGAGGGGCCTGCTGGCAGAACTGTGGCCACTAAACCAAAGGGACCCTCAGGCCAAGAAGGGGACACTGGCTTCTTATTGCAGGAAGCCAAGCGCAGGGACCCAGGCTGGCAGAAGGAGTGGTGCTTCCAAGCCACAGACCACCAATGTTTCCTGGACTCTGGCGCTCTTTATTCCTCTCTCCATGCCCTGCCGCCCCCTGCCCCTGCCCCCATTTGCTGCTGGTAAGTTCACTTTCCCAGTCTGGCTCCCGTGCAGAGAGGGCCTGGAGGCCGAGGTGGAAGGTAGCAGCGAGTTGGCCCGCGCTTGGCCCTCCTGCGGTTGCCGCTTCAGCACCAGACTGTCATACACCTGGTAGTTGGCATTGCCTCCCGGGTTCCGGCTGAGTGGCATGAAGGTGGGCGGGGGTGGAGGGTGCTCGGTAGCCTGGACGTCGGGCAGGAGGTGAGAGGGGCGGAGGAGCAGCGCTGAGCTGGGAGCCGGGGCCCGCTGGTCCAAGGCCTCGGCCAGTACCGTGAGGGAGGCGGAGGTGGCCACAGGGCGCCGCAAGGGCAGGATCTCAGCCCATTCGGCCGCCGGGTGCCGCACCTCGTGGGGATCGCGGGAGTAATCCAAGTGTCCCGTGGAGGGATGCAGGCTGCGGTTGGACTCGCTGTGAGCACAGCTGGGGAGGCTACGTCTGTGGGCCGGTGGGGTGTCGCGCTACCAGGCGTCGGGCCGGTAGACCCGAGGCAACAGAGCGGATGGAGGCTCAGAGCCCTCCAGACCCAGACTCCGCCATGGGCCCAGTTGCCGTCCTTTCGGCCCGCGAGCCCCTCGACCTGCACCTGGCCGCCCCCACCGGCGCCCAGCCCCGGCGCCGCCACCTGTGTGCCGGTATGTCCCTCCACAGCTCCCTCCGTCAAAAGCCCCCCCCCACCCCGCCCCTCTGGCGTGTCACCGCGGCCGGGTGCGGGAGCGGGATCGAGGGCAGGGGCCGCTTCCCCGGGCCTGCCGGCCACCAGGGGCGGGGTCCTGAGCTCGGCGGGGGGTGTGGGGGCAAGGGTGGCCTTGCCGGGGCTGAGGGGCCGTGGCGACTCAATGGTGGCTCCCGGTGGCTTCGGGCCAGCTGCTGTCGGGCAGGAGGGCCGGCCCGGGCTGCGGCCGGGCTGCGCCTAGGGCCGCGTGGGCGGGCAGGGCCGATGCCCAAGGGACCGCGGGCCCCGGGCCCTGAAGCCTCCGGGGCCACGTCCCTGTGAGCGACGTGCGGGATCTTGGGCGGGGCGCCAAGCGCCGAAGGGTTTGCTGGGTCACGGCCGCCCTGGGCTGGGAGGTGGTCGCCAAACCCTCCGCCGCCGCCCGATACCCGAGACCTCCGTTGCCCCTGCCTGGGCGGGCGAGGGGGCCCTGCCGGGGCGGGCCGGCCGCCAGGCTGGCGTTAAGGCGCCAGCGCCAGCGAAACTGGGCCTCAAGAGGCCGCCCGCGGCCGCCCGCGGCCCCCCGCCCCCGTCTACGGCCATACCACCCTGAACGCGCCCGATCTCGTCTGATCTCGGAAGCTAAGCAGGGTCGGGCCTGGTTAGTACTTGGATGGGAGACCGCCTGGGAATACCGGGTGCTGTAGGCTTTTTGCCTCCCGCTCCGCCCGCCTTCTCCTTTACTCGCCCGCGGCGGGGGGGCCGCCGGCTCCGCCCCCGCCGAGCCCCGCTGCAGGCAGTAGTCAAGGTGGGTTTACCTGCCCGAGCAGGAAGCTTGGGCGATGGCAGAAGTGGGAAGAAACTCTTGAGCACAGGTTCTTGGGATCCACGGAGCAGCGCATGCACATGCGATGGGTGCCTACACAGCTGGCTTGCTTGTCTGTGGGGAAAGGCGAGATGGGTCAGGGCCTGGGTTCCTGAGGGGCTGAGAATCAAAGCAGGGATAGAAGAAAGGGGACAGGCCCACATCCCCTGAACCCACGCCGGCGCCCACTCACCTTTGTGGAAAATACGATTGAAAAGTGCCCGCAAGAATCTCTTCAGATGCCTCCAGAGTTGAGGCAAGAAGGGGAGGGGGGAGGCCGGGAGCAGGGTGAGCCCTGAAATCCAACCCTTGTCCCGGTCACACCCCAGCAGCCCTCCCACCTCAGCCCCTTCAAGACCCCAGGGCTCCCCCAACCGCGCTGCACAGATCCTGCCCTGACCATAGTCACCATGTTGATCCCCACGTTGAGCAAGATGAAGCTGACCGGGATCAGAAGAATTGAGTATCCTTGCTCCTGGCATTTCCTGGGGATGGGGCCAGTGAACGGCTCGGCTCGGTAGTAGTTTCGCTCACCCATGGCCGTTGGTCCCAGGACTGCCTGGGCCCTCTGCCCTCCAGTTTTAACTGGGAGCCAGACTGGGTCATAATGGGGCAGGTGGTGAGGTCACAGTGAGGGAGGGGGATGAAAAGGAGGGCCCAGAGTGGCATTCCCTGGTAACCAGGGTCAGGTAAGCTGAGCCTGGACAGTCAAACAGGGCCCGGTGGCCGGCATACATCCCCTCGAGCGGTCATTCATTCGCTCACCGCCCGCTGACTCACTTGTTCAAATGACACATTGCGTCTCTTGGCCCCTCTTGAGACTAGGAAGACCTTGGCCTCAGAGGCCTGCTGAAGGCCTGGCTGGAGTCCAGAGCCTCAGCCTTCTTCATGCCCTTCACTGGGCCTGGAGCTGGACCTGCCCAGATGTGGAACCTCCCAGTTTGGAAGCAACTTCTTGTATGAGGCTCTCTGTGGACAGGGACAGCTGAGACACAGAGGAGGTGCCCAGAGACCAGGGGTTTGGAGTCTGCAGCTGCAGATGTACTTAGTGCATGGTATAGGACCAGGAGGGGCCTGCTGGCAGAACTGTGGCCACTAAACCAAAGGGACCCTCAGGCCAAGAAGGGGACACTGGCTTCTTATTGCAGGAAGCCAAGCGCAGGGACCCAGGCTGGCAGAAGGAGTGGTGCTTCCAAGCCACAGACCACCAATGTTTCCTGGACTCTGGCGCTCTTTATTCCTCTCTCCATGCCCTGCCGCCCCCTGCCCCTGCCCCCATTTGCTGCTGGTAAGTTCACTTTCCCAGTCTGGCTCCCGTGCAGAGAGGGCCTGGAGGCCGAGGTGGAAGGTAGCAGCGAGTTGGCCCGCGCTTGGCCCTCCTGCGGTTGCCGCTTCAGCACCAGACTGTCATACACCTGGTAGTTGGCATTGCCTCCCGGGTTCCGGCTGAGTGGCATGAAGGTGGGCGGGGGTGGAGGGTGCTCGGTAGCCTGGACGTCGGGCAGGAGGTGAGAGGGGCGGAGGAGCAGCGCTGAGCTGGGAGCCGGGGCCCGCTGGTCCAAGGCCTCGGCCAGTACCGTGAGGGAGGCGGAGGTGGCCACAGGGCGCCGCAAGGGCAGGATCTCAGCCCATTCGGCCGCCGGGTGCCGCACCTCGTGGGGATCGCGGGAGTAATCCAAGTGTCCCGTGGAGGGATGCAGGCTGCGGTTGGACTCGCTGTGAGCACAGCTGGGGAGGCTACGTCTGTGGGCCGGTGGGGTGTCGCGCTACCAGGCGTCGGGCCGGTAGACCCGAGGCAACAGAGCGGATGGAGGCTCAGAGCCCTCCAGACCCAGACTCCGCCATGGGCCCAGTTGCCGTCCTTTCGGCCCGCGAGCCCCTCGACCTGCACCTGGCCGCCCCCACCGGCGCCCAGCCCCGGCGCCGCCACCTGTGTGCCGGTATGTCCCTCCACAGCTCCCTCCGTCAAAAGCCCCCCCCCACCCCGCCCCTCTGGCGTGTCACCGCGGCCGGGTGCGGGAGCGGGATCGAGGGCAGGGGCCGCTTCCCCGGGCCTGCCGGCCACCAGGGGCGGGGTCCTGAGCTCGGCGGGGGGTGTGGGGGCAAGGGTGGCCTTGCCGGGGCTGAGGGGCCGTGGCGACTCAATGGTGGCTCCCGGTGGCTTCGGGCCAGCTGCTGTCGGGCAGGAGGGCCGGCCCGGGCTGCGGCCGGGCTGCGCCTAGGGCCGCGTGGGCGGGCAGGGCCGATGCCCAAGGGACCGCGGGCCCCGGGCCCTGAAGCCTCCGGGGCCACGTCCCTGTGAGCGACGTGCGGGATCTTGGGCGGGGCGCCAAGCGCCGAAGGGTTTGCTGGGTCACGGCCGCCCTGGGCTGGGAGGTGGTCGCCAAACCCTCCGCCGCCGCCCGATACCCGAGACCTCCGTTGCCCCTGCCTGGGCGGGCGAGGGGGCCCTGCCGGGGCGGGCCGGCCGCCAGGCTGGCGTTAAGGCGCCAGCGCCAGCGAAACTGGGCCTCAAGAGGCCGCCCGCGGCCCCCCGCCCCCGTCTACGGCCATACCACCCTGAACGCGCCCGATCTCGTCTGATCTCGGAAGCTAAGCAGGGTCGGGCCTGGTTAGTACTTGGATGGGAGACCGCCTGGGAATACCGGGTGCTGTAGGCTTTTTGCCTCCCGCTCCGCCCGCCTTCTCCTTTACTCGCCCGCGGCGGGGGGGCCGCCGGCTCCGCCCCCGCCGAGCCCCGCTGCAGGCAGTAGTCAAGGTGGGTTTACCTGCCCGAGCAGGAAGCTTGGGCGATGGCAGAAGTGGGAAGAAACTCTTGAGCACAGGTTCTTGGGATCCACGGAGCAGCGCATGCACATGCGATGGGTGCCTACACAGCTGGCTTGCTTGTCTGTGGGGAAAGGCGAGATGGGTCAGGGCCTGGGTTCCTGAGGGGCTGAGAATCAAAGCAGGGATAGAAGAAAGGGGACAGGCCCACATCCCCTGAACCCACGCCGGCGCCCACTCACCTTTGTGGAAAATACGATTGAAAAGTGCCCGCAAGAATCTCTTCAGATGCCTCCAGAGTTGAGGCAAGAAGGGGAGGGGGGAGGCCGGGAGCAGGGTGAGCCCTGAAATCCAACCCTTGTCCCGGTCACACCCCAGCAGCCCTCCCACCTCAGCCCCTTCAAGACCCCAGGGCTCCCCCAACCGCGCTGCACAGATCCTGCCCTGACCATAGTCACCATGTTGATCCCCACGTTGAGCAAGATGAAGCTGACCGGGATCAGAAGAATTGAGTATCCTTGCTCCTGGCATTTCCTGGGGATGGGGCCAGTGAACGGCTCGGCTCGGTAGTAGTTTCGCTCACCCATGGCCGTTGGTCCCAGGACTGCCTGGGCCCTCTGCCCTCCAGTTTTAACTGGGAGCCAGACTGGGTCATAATGGGGCAGGTGGTGAGGTCACAGTGAGGGAGGGGGATGAAAAGGAGGGCCCAGAGTGGCATTCCCTGGTAACCAGGGTCAGGTAAGCTGAGCCTGGACAGTCAAACAGGGCCCGGTGGCCGGCATACATCCCCTCGAGCGGTCATTCATTCGCTCACCGCCCGCTGACTCACTTGTTCAAATGACACATTGCGTCTCTTGGCCCCTCTTGAGACTAGGAAGACCTTGGCCTCAGAGGCCTGCTGAAGGCCTGGCTGGAGTCCAGAGCCTCAGCCTTCTTCATGCCCTTCACTGGGCCTGGAGCTGGACCTGCCCAGATGTGGAACCTCCCAGTTTGGAAGCAACTTCTTGTATGAGGCTCTCTGTGGACAGGGACAGCTGAGACACAGAGGAGGTGCCCAGAGACCAGGGGTTTGGAGTCTGCAGCTGCAGATGTACTTAGTGCATGGTATAGGACCAGGAGGGGCCTGCTGGCAGAACTGTGGCCACTAAACCAAAGGGACCCTCAGGCCAAGAAGGGGACACTGGCTTCTTATTGCAGGAAGCCAAGCGCAGGGACCCAGGCTGGCAGAAGGAGTGGCGCTTCCAAGCCACAGACCACCAATGTTTCCTGGACTCTGGCGCTCTTTATTCCTCTCTCCATGCCCTGCCGCCCCCTGCCCCTGCCCCCATTTGCTGCTGGTAAGTTCACTTTCCCAGTCTGGCTCCCGTGCAGAGAGGGCCTGGAGGCCGAGGTGGAAGGTAGCAGCGAGTTGGCCCGCGCTTGGCCCTCCTGCGGTTGCCGCTTCAGCACCAGACTGTCATACACCTGGTAGTTGGCATTGCCTCCCGGGTTCCGGCTGAGTGGCATGAAGGTGGGCGGGGGTGGAGGGTGCTCGGTAGCCTGGACGTCGGGCAGGAGGTGAGAGGGGCGGAGGAGCAGCGCTGAGCTGGGAGCCGGGGCCCGCTGGTCCAAGGCCTCGGCCAGTACCGTGAGGGAGGCGGAGGTGGCCACAGGGCGCCGCAAGGGCAGGATCTCAGCCCATTCGGCCGCCGGGTGCCGCACCTCGTGGGGATCGCGGGAGTAATCCAAGTGTCCCGTGGAGGGATGCAGGCTGCGGTTGGACTCGCTGTGAGCACAGCTGGGGAGGCTACGTCTGTGGGCCGGTGGGGTGTCGCGCTACCAGGCGTCGGGCCGGTAGACCCGAGGCAACAGAGCGGATGGAGGCTCAGAGCCCTCCAGACCCAGACACCGCCATGGGCCCAGTTGCCGTCCTTTCGGCCCGCGAGCCCCTCGACCTGCACCTGGCCGCCCCCACCGGCGCCCAGCCCCGGCGCCGCCACCTGTGTGCCGGTATGTCCCTCCACAGCTCCCTCCGTCAAAAGCCCCCCCCCACCCCGCCCCTCTGGCGTGTCACCGCGGCCGGGTGCGGGAGCGGGATCGAGGGCAGGGGCCGCTTCCCCGGGCCTGCCGGCCACCAGGGGCGGGGTCCTGAGCTCGGCGGGGGGTGTGGGGGCAAGGGTGGCCTTGCCGGGGCTGAGGGGCCGTGGCGACTCAATGGTGGCTCCCGGTGGCTTCGGGCCAGCTGCTGTCGGGCAGGAGGGCCGGCCCGGGCTGCGGCCGGGCTGCGCCTAGGGCCGCGTGGGCGGGCAGGGCCGATGCCCAAGGGACCGCGGGCCCCGGGCCCTGAAGCCTCCGGGGCCACGTCCCTGTGAGCGACGTGCGGGATCTTGGGCGGGGCGCCAAGCGCCGAAGGGTTTGCTGGGTCACGGCCGCCCTGGGCTGGGAGGTGGTCGCCAAACCCTCCGCCGCCGCCCGATACCCGAGACCTCCGTTGCCCCTGCCTGGGCGGGCGAGGGGGCCCTGCCGGGGCGGGCCGGCCGCCAGGCTGGCGTTAAGGCGCCAGCGCCAGCGAAACTGGGCCTCAAGAGGCCGCCCGCGGCCCCCCGCCCCCGTCTACGGCCATACCACCCTGAACGCGCCCGATCTCGTCTGATCTCGGAAGCTAAGCAGGGTCGGGCCTGGTTAGTACTTGGATGGGAGACCGCCTGGGAATACCGGGTGCTGTAGGCTTTTTGCCTCCCGCTCCGCCCGCCTTCTCCTTTACTCGCCCGCGGCGGGGGGGCCGCCGGCTCCGCCCCCGCCGAGCCCCGCTGCAGGCAGTAGTCAAGGTGGGTTTACCTGCCCGAGCAGGAAGCTTGGGCGATGGCAGAAGTGGGAAGAAACTCTTGAGCACAGGTTCTTGGGATCCACGGAGCAGCGCATGCACATGCGATGGGTGCCTACACAGCTGGCTTGCTTGTCTGTGGGGAAAGGCGAGATGGGTCAGGGCCTGGGTTCCTGAGGGGCTGAGAATCAAAGCAGGGATAGAAGAAAGGGGACAGGCCCACATCCCCTGAACCCACGCCGGCGCCCACTCACCTTTGTGGAAAATACGATTGAAAAGTGCCCGCAAGAATCTCTTCAGATGCCTCCAGAGTTGAGGCAAGAAGGGGAGGGGGGAGGCCGGGAGCAGGGTGAGCCCTGAAATCCAACCCTTGTCCCGGTCACACCCCAGCAGCCCTCCCACCTCAGCCCCTTCAAGACCCCAGGGCTCCCCCAACCGCGCTGCACAGATCCTGCCCTGACCATAGTCACCATGTTGATCCCCACGTTGAGCAAGATGAAGCTGACCGGGATCAGAAGAATTGAGTATCCTTGCTCCTGGCATTTCCTGGGGATGGGGCCAGTGAACGGCTCGGCTCGGTAGTAGTTTCGCTCACCCATGGCCGTTGGTCCCAGGACTGCCTGGGCCCTCTGCCCTCCAGTTTTAACTGGGAGCCAGACTGGGTCATAATGGGGCAGGTGGTGAGGTCACAGTGAGGGAGGGGGATGAAAAGGAGGGCCCAGAGTGGCATTCCCTGGTAACCAGGGTCAGGTAAGCTGAGCCTGGACAGTCAAACAGGGCCCGGTGGCCGGCATACATCCCCTCGAGCGGTCATTCATTCGCTCACCGCCCGCTGACTCACTTGTTCAAATGACACATTGCGTCTCTTGGCCCCTCTTGAGACTAGGAAGACCTTGGCCTCAGAGGCCTGCTGAAGGCCTGGCTGGAGTCCAGAGCCTCAGCCTTCTTCATGCCCTTCACTGGGCCTGGAGCTGGACCTGCCCAGATGTGGAACCTCCCAGTTTGGAAGCAACTTCTTGTATGAGGCTCTCTGTGGACAGGGACAGCTGAGACACAGAGGAGGTGCCCAGAGACCAGGGGTTTGGAGTCTGCAGCTGCAGATGTACTTAGTGCATGGTATAGGACCAGGAGGGGCCTGCTGGCAGAACTGTGGCCACTAAACCAAAGGGACCCTCAGGCCAAGAAGGGGACACTGGCTTCTTATTGCAGGAAGCCAAGCGCAGGGACCCAGGCTGGCAGAAGGAGTGGCGCTTCCAAGCCACAGACCACCAATGTTTCCTGGACTCTGGCGCTCTTTATTCCTCTCTCCATGCCCTGCCGCCCCCTGCCCCTGCCCCCATTTGCTGCTGGTAAGTTCACTTTCCCAGTCTGGCTCCCGTGCAGAGAGGGCCTGGAGGCCGAGGTGGAAGGTAGCAGCGAGTTGGCCCGCGCTTGGCCCTCCTGCGGTTGCCGCTTCAGCACCAGACTGTCATACACCTGGTAGTTGGCATTGCCTCCCGGGTTCCGGCTGAGTGGCATGAAGGTGGGCGGGGGTGGAGGGTGCTCGGTAGCCTGGACGTCGGGCAGGAGGTGAGAGGGGCGGAGGAGCAGCGCTGAGCTGGGAGCCGGGGCCCGCTGGTCCAAGGCCTCGGCCAGTACCGTGAGGGAGGCGGAGGTGGCCACAGGGCGCCGCAAGGGCAGGATCTCAGCCCATTCGGCCGCCGGGTGCCGCACCTCGTGGGGATCGCGGGAGTAATCCAAGTGTCCCGTGGAGGGATGCAGGCTGCGGTTGGACTCGCTGTGAGCACAGCTGGGGAGGCTACGTCTGTGGGCCGGTGGGGTGTCGCGCTACCAGGCGTCGGGCCGGTAGACCCGAGGCAACAGAGCGGATGGAGGCTCAGAGCCCTCCAGACCCAGACTCCGCCATGGGCCCAGTTGCCGTCCTTTCGGCCCGCGAGCCCCTCGACCTGCACCTGGCCGCCCCCACCGGCGCCCAGCCCCGGCGCCGCCACCTGTGTGCCGGTATGTCCCTCCACAGCTCCCTCCGTCAAAAGCCCCCCCCCACCCCGCCCCTCTGGCGTGTCACCGCGGCCGGGTGCGGGAGCGGGATCGAGGGCAGGGGCCGCTTCCCCGGGCCTGCCGGCCACCAGGGGCGGGGTCCTGAGCTCGGCGGGGGGTGTGGGGGCAAGGGTGGCCTTGCCGGGGCTGAGGGGCCGTGGCGACTCAATGGTGGCTCCCGGTGGCTTCGGGCCAGCTGCTGTCGGGCAGGAGGGCCGGCCCGGGCTGCGGCCGGGCTGCGCCTAGGGCCGCGTGGGCGGGCAGGGCCGATGCCCAAGGGACCGCGGGCCCCGGGCCCTGAAGCCTCCGGGGCCACGTCCCTGTGAGCGACGTGCGGGATCTTGGGCGGGGCGCCAAGCGCCGAAGGGTTTGCTGGGTCACGGCCGCCCTGGGCTGGGAGGTGGTCGCCAAACCCTCCGCCGCCGCCCGATACCCGAGACCTCCGTTGCCCCTGCCTGGGCGGGCGAGGGGGCCCTGCCGGGGCGGGCCGGCCGCCAGGCTGGCGTTAAGGCGCCAGCGCCAGCGAAACTGGGCCTCAAGAGGCCGCCCGCGGCCCCCCGCCCCCGTCTACGGCCATACCACCCTGAACGCGCCCGATCTCGTCTGATCTCGGAAGCTAAGCAGGGTCGGGCCTGGTTAGTACTTGGATGGGAGACCGCCTGGGAATACCGGGTGCTGTAGGCTTTTTGCCTCCCGCTCCGCCCGCCTTCTCCTTTACTCGCCCGCGGCGGGGGGGCCGCCGGCTCCGCCCCCGCCGAGCCCCGCTGCAGGCAGTAGTCAAGGTGGGTTTACCTGCCCGAGCAGGAAGCTTGGGCGATGGCAGAAGTGGGAAGAAACTCTTGAGCACAGGTTCTTGGGATCCACGGAGCAGCGCATGCACATGCGATGGGTGCCTACACAGCTGGCTTGCTTGTCTGTGGGGAAAGGCGAGATGGGTCAGGGCCTGGGTTCCTGAGGGGCTGAGAATCAAAGCAGGGATAGAAGAAAGGGGACAGGCCCACATCCCCTGAACCCACGCCGGCGCCCACTCACCTTTGTGGAAAATACGATTGAAAAGTGCCCGCAAGAATCTCTTCAGATGCCTCCAGAGTTGAGGCAAGAAGGGGAGGGGGGAGGCCGGGAGCAGGGTGAGCCCTGAAATCCAACCCTTGTCCCGGTCACACCCCAGCAGCCCTCCCACCTCAGCCCCTTCAAGACCCCAGGGCTCCCCCAACCGCGCTGCACAGATCCTGCCCTGACCATAGTCACCATGTTGATCCCCACGTTGAGCAAGATGAAGCTGACCGGGATCAGAAGAATTGAGTATCCTTGCTCCTGGCATTTCCTGGGGATGGGGCCAGTGAACGGCTCGGCTCGGTAGTAGTTTCGCTCACCCATGGCCGTTGGTCCCAGGACTGCCTGGGCCCTCTGCCCTCCAGTTTTAACTGGGAGCCAGACTGGGTCATAATGGGGCAGGTGGTGAGGTCACAGTGAGGGAGGGGGATGAAAAGGAGGGCCCAGAGTGGCATTCCCTGGTAACCAGGGTCAGGTAAGCTGAGCCTGGACAGTCAAACAGGGCCCGGTGGCCGGCATACATCCCCTCGAGCGGTCATTCATTCGCTCACCGCCCGCTGACTCACTTGTTCAAATGACACATTGCGTCTCTTGGCCCCTCTTGAGACTAGGAAGACCTTGGCCTCAGAGGCCTGCTGAAGGCCTGGCTGGAGTCCAGAGCCTCAGCCTTCTTCATGCCCTTCACTGGGCCTGGAGCTGGACCTGCCC
Source organism: Globicephala melas (assembly GCF_963455315.2). Taxonomy (NCBI): domain Eukaryota; kingdom Metazoa; phylum Chordata; class Mammalia; order Artiodactyla; family Delphinidae; genus Globicephala; species Globicephala melas. Next base: position 238,470 of record NW_027207479.1, on the reverse strand, counting down.
AGATGTGGAACCTCCCAGTTTGGAAGCAACTTCTTGTATGAGGCTCTCTGTGGACAGGGACAGCTGAGACACAGAGGAGGTGCCCAGAGACCAGGGGTTTGGAGTCTGCAGCTGCAGATGTACTTAGTGCATGGTATAGGACCAGGAGGGGCCTGCTGGCAGAACTGTGGCCACTAAACCAAAGGGACCCTCAGGCCAAGAAGGGGACACTGGCTTCTTATTGCAGGAAGCCAAGCGCAGGGACCCAGGCTGGCAGAAGGAGTGGCGCTTCCAAGCCACAGACCACCAATGTTTCCTGGACTCTGGCGCTCTTTATTCCTCTCTCCATGCCCTGCCGCCCCCTGCCCCTGCCCCCATTTGCTGCTGGTAAGTTCACTTTCCCAGTCTGGCTCCCGTGCAGAGAGGGCCTGGAGGCCGAGGTGGAAGGTAGCAGCGAGTTGGCCCGCGCTTGGCCCTCCTGCGGTTGCCGCTTCAGCACCAGACTGTCATACACCTGGTAGTTGGCATTGCCTCCCGGGTTCCGGCTGAGTGGCATGAAGGTGGGCGGGGGTGGAGGGTGCTCGGTAGCCTGGACGTCGGGCAGGAGGTGAGAGGGGCGGAGGAGCAGCGCTGAGCTGGGAGCCGGGGCCCGCTGGTCCAAGGCCTCGGCCAGTACCGTGAGGGAGGCGGAGGTGGCCACAGGGCGCCGCAAGGGCAGGATCTCAGCCCATTCGGCCGCCGGGTGCCGCACCTCGTGGGGATCGCGGGAGTAATCCAAGTGTCCCGTGGAGGGATGCAGGCTGCGGTTGGACTCGCTGTGAGCACAGCTGGGGAGGCTACGTCTGTGGGCCGGTGGGGTGTCGCGCTACCAGGCGTCGGGCCGGTAGACCCGAGGCAACAGAGCGGATGGAGGCTCAGAGCCCTCCAGACCCAGACTCCGCCATGGGCCCAGTTGCCGTCCTTTCGGCCCGCGAGCCCCTCGACCTGCACCTGGCCGCCCCCACCGGCGCCCAGCCCCGGCGCCGCCACCTGTGTGCCGGTATGTCCCTCCACAGCTCCCTCCGTCAAAAGCCCCCCCCCACCCCGCCCCTCTGGCGTGTCACCGCGGCCGGGTGCGGGAGCGGGATCGAGGGCAGGGGCCGCTTCCCCGGGCCTGCCGGCCACCAGGGGCGGGGTCCTGAGCTCGGCGGGGGGTGTGGGGGCAAGGGTGGCCTTGCCGGGGCTGAGGGGCCGTGGCGACTCAATGGTGGCTCCCGGTGGCTTCGGGCCAGCTGCTGTCGGGCAGGAGGGCCGGCCCGGGCTGCGGCCGGGCTGCGCCTAGGGCCGCGTGGGCGGGCAGGGCCGATGCCCAAGGGACCGCGGGCCCCGGGCCCTGAAGCCTCCGGGGCCACGTCCCTGTGAGCGACGTGCGGGATCTTGGGCGGGGCGCCAAGCGCCGAAGGGTTTGCTGGGTCACGGCCGCCCTGGGCTGGGAGGTGGTCGCCAAACCCTCCGCCGCCGCCCGATACCCGAGACCTCCGTTGCCCCTGCCTGGGCGGGCGAGGGGGCCCTGCCGGGGCGGGCCGGCCGCCAGGCTGGCGTTAAGGCGCCAGCGCCAGCGAAACTGGGCCTCAAGAGGCCGCCCGCGGCCCCCCGCCCCCGTCTACGGCCATACCACCCTGAACGCGCCCGATCTCGTCTGATCTCGGAAGCTAAGCAGGGTCGGGCCTGGTTAGTACTTGGATGGGAGACCGCCTGGGAATACCGGGTGCTGTAGGCTTTTTGCCTCCCGCTCCGCCCGCCTTCTCCTTTACTCGCCCGCGGCGGGGGGGCCGCCGGCTCCGCCCCCGCCGAGCCCCGCTGCAGGCAGTAGTCAAGGTGGGTTTACCTGCCCGAGCAGGAAGCTTGGGCGATGGCAGAAGTGGGAAGAAACTCTTGAGCACAGGTTCTTGGGATCCACGGAGCAGCGCATGCACATGCGATGGGTGCCTACACAGCTGGCTTGCTTGTCTGTGGGGAAAGGCGAGATGGGTCAGGGCCTGGGTTCCTGAGGGGCTGAGAATCAAAGCAGGGATAGAAGAAAGGGGACAGGCCCACATCCCCTGAACCCACGCCGGCGCCCACTCACCTTTGTGGAAAATACGATTGAAAAGTGCCCGCAAGAATCTCTTCAGATGCCTCCAGAGTTGAGGCAAGAAGGGGAGGGGGGAGGCCGGGAGCAGGGTGAGCCCTGAAATCCAACCCTTGTCCCGGTCACACCCCAGCAGCCCTCCCACCTCAGCCCCTTCAAGACCCCAGGGCTCCCCCAACCGCGCTGCACAGATCCTGCCCTGACCATAGTCACCATGTTGATCCCCACGTTGAGCAAGATGAAGCTGACCGGGATCAGAAGAATTGAGTATCCTTGCTCCTGGCATTTCCTGGGGATGGGGCCAGTGAACGGCTCGGCTCGGTAGTAGTTTCGCTCACCCATGGCCGTTGGTCCCAGGACTGCCTGGGCCCTCTGCCCTCCAGTTTTAACTGGGAGCCAGACTGGGTCATAATGGGGCAGGTGGTGAGGTCACAGTGAGGGAGGGGGATGAAAAGGAGGGCCCAGAGTGGCATTCCCTGGTAACCAGGGTCAGGTAAGCTGAGCCTGGACAGTCAAACAGGGCCCGGTGGCCGGCATACATCCCCTCGAGCGGTCATTCATTCGCTCACCGCCCGCTGACTCACTTGTTCAAATGACACATTGCGTCTCTTGGCCCCTCTTGAGACTAGGAAGACCTTGGCCTCAGAGGCCTGCTGAAGGCCTGGCTGGAGTCCAGAGCCTCAGCCTTCTTCATGCCCTTCACTGGGCCTGGAGCTGGACCTGCCCAGATGTGGAACCTCCCAGTTTGGAAGCAACTTCTTGTATGAGGCTCTCTGTGGACAGGGACAGCTGAGACACAGAGGAGGTGCCCAGAGACCAGGGGTTTGGAGTCTGCAGCTGCAGATGTACTTAGTGCATGGTATAGGACCAGGAGGGGCCTGCTGGCAGAACTGTGGCCACTAAACCAAAGGGACCCTCAGGCCAAGAAGGGGACACTGGCTTCTTATTGCAGGAAGCCAAGCGCAGGGACCCAGGCTGGCAGAAGGAGTGGCGCTTCCAAGCCACAGACCACCAATGTTTCCTGGACTCTGGCGCTCTTTATTCCTCTCTCCATGCCCTGCCGCCCCCTGCCCCTGCCCCCATTTGCTGCTGGTAAGTTCACTTTCCCAGTCTGGCTCCCGTGCAGAGAGGGCCTGGAGGCCGAGGTGGAAGGTAGCAGCGAGTTGGCCCGCGCTTGGCCCTCCTGCGGTTGCCGCTTCAGCACCAGACTGTCATACACCTGGTAGTTGGCATTGCCTCCCGGGTTCCGGCTGAGTGGCATGAAGGTGGGCGGGGGTGGAGGGTGCTCGGTAGCCTGGACGTCGGGCAGGAGGTGAGAGGGGCGGAGGAGCAGCGCTGAGCTGGGAGCCGGGGCCCGCTGGTCCAAGGCCTCGGCCAGTACCGTGAGGGAGGCGGAGGTGGCCACAGGGCGCCGCAAGGGCAGGATCTCAGCCCATTCGGCCGCCGGGTGCCGCACCTCGTGGGGATCGCGGGAGTAATCCAAGTGTCCCGTGGAGGGATGCAGGCTGCGGTTGGACTCGCTGTGAGCACAGCTGGGGAGGCTACGTCTGTGGGCCGGTGGGGTGTCGCGCTACCAGGCGTCGGGCCGGTAGACCCGAGGCAACAGAGCGGATGGAGGCTCAGAGCCCTCCAGACCCAGACTCCGCCATGGGCCCAGTTGCCGTCCTTTCGGCCCGCGAGCCCCTCGACCTGCACCTGGCCGCCCCCACCGGCGCCCAGCCCCGGCGCCGCCACCTGTGTGCCGGTATGTCCCTCCACAGCTCCCTCCGTCAAAAGCCCCCCCCCACCCCGCCCCTCTGGCGTGTCACCGCGGCCGGGTGCGGGAGCGGGATCGAGGGCAGGGGCCGCTTCCCCGGGCCTGCCGGCCACCAGGGGCGGGGTCCTGAGCTCGGCGGGGGGTGTGGGGGCAAGGGTGGCCTTGCCGGGGCTGAGGGGCCGTGGCGACTCAATGGTGGCTCCCGGTGGCTTCGGGCCAGCTGCTGTCGGGCAGGAGGGCCGGCCCGGGCTGCGGCCGGGCTGCGCCTAGGGCCGCGTGGGCGGGCAGGGCCGATGCCCAAGGGACCGCGGGCCCCGGGCCCTGAAGCCTCCGGGGCCACGTCCCTGTGAGCGACGTGCGGGATCTTGGGCGGGGCGCCAAGCGCCGAAGGGTTTGCTGGGTCACGGCCGCCCTGGGCTGGGAGGTGGTCGCCAAACCCTCCGCCGCCGCCCGATACCCGAGACCTCCGTTGCCCCTGCCTGGGCGGGCGAGGGGGCCCTGCCGGGGCGGGCCGGCCGCCAGGCTGGCGTTAAGGCGCCAGCGCCAGCGAAACTGGGCCTCAAGAGGCCGCCCGCGGCCGCCCGCGGCCCCCCGCCCCCGTCTACGGCCATACCACCCTGAACGCGCCCGATCTCGTCTGATCTCGGAAGCTAAGCAGGGTCGGGCCTGGTTAGTACTTGGATGGGAGACCGCCTGGGAATACCGGGTGCTGTAGGCTTTTTGCCTCCCGCTCCGCCCGCCTTCTCCTTTACTCGCCCGCGGCGGGGGGGCCGCCGGCTCCGCCCCCGCCGAGCCCCGCTGCAGGCAGTAGTCAAGGTGGGTTTACCTGCCCGAGCAGGAAGCTTGGGCGATGGCAGAAGTGGGAAGAAACTCTTGAGCACAGGTTCTTGGGATCCACGGAGCAGCGCATGCACATGCGATGGGTGCCTACACAGCTGGCTTGCTTGTCTGTGGGGAAAGGCGAGATGGGTCAGGGCCTGGGTTCCTGAGGGGCTGAGAATCAAGGCAGGGATAGAAGAAAGGGGACAGGCCCACATCCCCTGAACCCACGCCGGCGCCCACTCACCTTTGTGGAAAATACGATTGAAAAGTGCCCGCAAGAATCTCTTCAGATGCCTCCAGAGTTGAGGCAAGAAGGGGAGGGGGGAGGCCGGGAGCAGGGTGAGCCCTGAAATCCAACCCTTGTCCCGGTCACACCCCAGCAGCCCTCCCACCTCAGCCCCTTCAAGACCCCAGGGCTCCCCCAACCGCGCTGCACAGATCCTGCCCTGACCATAGTCACCATGTTGATCCCCACGTTGAGCAAGATGAAGCTGACCGGGATCAGAAGAATTGAGTATCCTTGCTCCTGGCATTTCCTGGGGATGGGGCCAGTGAACGGCTCGGCTCGGTAGTAGTTTCGCTCACCCATGGCCGTTGGTCCCAGGACTGCCTGGGCCCTCTGCCCTCCAGTTTTAACTGGGAGCCAGACTGGGTCATAATGGGGCAGGTGGTGAGGTCACAGTGAGGGAGGGGGATGAAAAGGAGGGCCCAGAGTGGCATTCCCTGGTAACCAGGGTCAGGTAAGCTGAGCCTGGACAGTCAAACAGGGCCCGGTGGCCGGCATACATCCCCTCGAGCGGTCATTCATTCGCTCACCGCCCGCTGACTCACTTGTTCAAATGACACATTGCGTCTCTTGGCCCCTCTTGAGACTAGGAAGACCTTGGCCTCAGAGGCCTGCTGAAGGCCTGGCTGGAGTCCAGAGCCTCAGCCTTCTTCATGCCCTTCACTGGGCCTGGAGCTGGACCTGCCCAGATGTGGAACCTCCCAGTTTGGAAGCAACTTCTTGTATGAGGCTCTCTGTGGACAGGGACAGCTGAGACACAGAGGAGGTGCCCAGAGACCAGGGGTTTGGAGTCTGCAGCTGCAGATGTACTTAGTGCATGGTATAGGACCAGGAGGGGCCTGCTGGCAGAACTGTGGCCACTAAACCAAAGGGACCCTCAGGCCAAGAAGGGGACACTGGCTTCTTATTGCAGGAAGCCAAGCGCAGGGACCCAGGCTGGCAGAAGGAGTGGCGCTTCCAAGCCACAGACCACCAATGTTTCCTGGACTCTGGCGCTCTTTATTCCTCTCTCCATGCCCTGCCGCCCCCTGCCCCTGCCCCCACTTGCTGCTGGTAAGTTCATTTTCCCAGTCTGGCTCCCGTGCAGAGAGGGCCTGGAGGCCGAGGTGGAAGGTAGCAGCGAGTTGGCCCGCGCTTGGCCCTCCTGCGGTTGCCGCTTCAGCACCAGACTGTCATACACCTGGTAGTTGGCATTGCCTCCCGGGTTCCGGCTGAGTGGCATGAAGGTGGGCGGGGGTGGAGGGTGCTCGGTAGCCTGGACGTCGGGCAGGAGGTGAGAGGGGCGGAGGAGCAGCGCTGAGCTGGGAGCCGGGGCCCGCTGGTCCGAGGCCTCGGCCAGTACCGTGAGGGAGGCGGAGGTGGCCACAGGGCGCCGCAAGGGCAGGATCTCAGCCCATTCGGCCGCCGGGTGCCGCACCTCGTGGGGATCGCGGGAGTAATCCAAGTGTCCCGTGGAGGGATGCAGGCTGCGGTTGGACTCGCTGTGAGCACAGCTGGGGAGGCTACGTCTCTGGGCCGGTGGGGTGTCGCGCTACCAGGCGTCGGGCCGGTAGACCCGAGGCAACAGAGCGGATGGAGGCTCAGAGCCCTCCAGACCCAGACTCCGCCATGGGCCCAGTTGCCGTCCTTTCGGCCCGCGAGCCCCTCGACCTGCACCTGGCCGCCCCCACCGGCGCCCAGCCCCGGCGCCGCCACCTGTGTGCCGGTGTGTCCCTCCACAGCTCCCTCCGTCAAAAGCCCCCCCCCACCCCGCCCCTCTGGCGTGTCACCGCGGCCGGGTGCGGGAGCGGGATCGAGGGCAGGGGCCGCTTCCCCGGGCCTGCCGGCCACCAGGGGCGGGGTCCTGAGCTCGGCGGGGGGTGTGGGGGCAAGGGTGGCCTTGCCGGGGCTGAGGGGCCGTGGCGACTCAATGGTGGCTCCCGGTGGCTTCGGGCCAGCTGCTGTCGGGCAGGAGGGCCGGCCCGGGCTGCGGCCGGGCTGCGCCTAGGGCCGCGTGGGCGGGCAGGGCCGATGCCCAAGGGACCGCGGGCCCCGGGCCCTGAAGCCTCCGGGGCCACGTCCCTGTGAGCGACGTGCGGGATCTTGGGCGGGGCGCCAAGCGCCGAAGGGTTTGCTGGGTCACGGCCGCCCTGGGCTGGGAGGTGGTCGCCAAACCCTCCGCCGCCGCCCGATACCCGAGACCTCCGTTGCCCCTGCCTGGGCGGGCGAGGGGGCCCTGCCGGGGCGGGCCGGCCGCCAGGCTGGCGTTAAGGCGCCAGCGCCAGCGAAACTGGGCCTCAAGAGGCCGCCCGCGGCCCCCCGCCCCCGTCTACGGCCATACCACCCTGAACGCGCCCGATCTCGTCTGATCTCGGAAGCTAAGCAGGGTCGGGCCTGGTTAGTACTTGGATGGGAGACCGCCTGGGAATACCGGGTGCTGTAGGCTTTTTGCCTCCCGCTCCGCCCGCCTTCTCCTTTACTCGCCCGCGGCGGGGGCCGCCGGCTCCGCCCCCGCCGGGCCCCGCTGCAGGCCCCACCTCCTCAGGCCCCTCCCACCACGGCGCGCGCCGGCGGGGTCGCTCCCCGCCGGCCCGGCCGGCCAGGCGGCCAGAAGGCGGCCCTGGAAGGCAGCCGCACCCCAGACGCTCCCGGGGTGGCTGGCCCGGACCCAGACTCCGCCGCGGGCCCAGTTGCCGTCCTTTCGGCCCGCGAGCCCCTCGACCTGCACCTGGCCGCCCCCACCGGCGCCCAGCCCCGGCGCCGCCACCTGTGTGCCGGTGTGTCCCTCCACAGCTCCCTCCGACAAAAGCCCCCCCCCACCCCGCCCCTCTGGCGTGTCACCGCGGCCGGGTGCGGGAGCGGGATCGAGGGCAGGGGCCGCTTCCCCGGGCCTGCCGGCCACCAGGGGCGGGGTCCTGAGCTCGGCGGGGGGTGTGGGGGCAAGGGTGGCCTTGCCGGGGCTGAGGGGCCGTGGCGACTCAATGGTGGCTCCCGGTGGCTTCGGGCCAGCTGCTGTCGGGCAGGAGGGCCGGCCCGGGCTGCGGCCGGGCTGCGCCTAGGGCCGCGTGGGCAGGCAGGGCCGATGCCCAAGGGACCGCGGGCCCCGGGCCCTGAAGCCTCCGGGGCCACGTCCCTGTGAGCGACGTGCGGGATCTTGGGCGGGGCGCCAAGCGCCGAAGGGTTTGCTGGGTCACGGCCGCCCTGGGCTGGGAGGTGGTCGCCAAACCCTCCGCCGCCGCCCGATACCCGAGACCTCCGTTGCCCCTGCCTGGGCGGGCGAGGGGGCCCTGCCGGGGCGGGCCGGCCGCCAGGCTGGCGTTAAGGCGCCAGCGCCAGCGAAACTGGGCCTCAAGAGGCCGCCCGCGGCCCCCCGCCCCCGTCTACGGCCATACCACCCTGAACGCGCCCGATCTCGTCTGATCTCGGAAGCTAAGCAGGGTCGGGCCTGGTTAGTACTTGGATGGGAGACCGCCTGGGAATACCGGGTGCTGTAGGCTTTTTGCCTCCCGCTCCGCCCGCCTTCTCCTTTACTCGCCCGCGGCGGGGGGGCCGCCGGCTCCGCCCCCGCCGAGCCCCGCTGCAGGCAGTAGTCAAGGTGGGTTTACCTGCCCGAGCAGGAAGCTTGGGCGATGGCAGAAGTGGGAAGAAACTCTTGAGCACAGGTTCTTGGGATCCACGGAGCAGCGCATGCACATGCGATGGGTGCCTACACAGCTGGCTTGCTTGTCTGTGGGGAAAGGCGAGATGGGTCAGGGCCTGGGTTCCTGAGGGGCTGAGAATCAAAGCAGGGATAGAAGAAAGGGGACAGGCCCACATCCCCTGAACCCACGCCGGCGCCCACTCACCTTTGTGGAAAATACGATTGAAAAGTGCCCGCAAGAATCTCTTCAGATGCCTCCAGAGTTGAGGCAAGAAGGGGAGGGGGGAGGCCGGGAGCAGGGTGAGCCCTGAAATCCAACCCTTGTCCCGGTCACACCCCAGCAGCCCTCCCACCTCAGCCCCTTCAAGACCCCAGGGCTCCCCCAACCGCGCTGCACAGATCCTGCCCTGACCATAGTCACCATGTTGATCCCCACGTTGAGCAAGATGAAGCTGACCGGGATCAGAAGAATTGAGTATCCTTGCTCCTGGCATTTCCTGGGGATGGGGCCAGTGAACGGCTCGGCTCGGTAGTAGTTTCGCTCACCCATGGCCGTTGGTCCCAGGACTGCCTGGGCCCTCTGCCCTCCAGTTTTAACTGGGAGCCAGACTGGGTCATAATGGGGCAGGTGGTGAGGTCACAGTGAGGGAGGGGGATGAAAAGGAGGGCCCAGAGTGGCATTCCCTGGTAACCAGGGTCAGGTAAGCTGAGCCTGGACAGTCAAACAGGGCCCGGTGGCCGGCATACATCCCCTCGAGCGGTCATTCATTCGCTCACCGCCCGCTGACTCACTTGTTCAAATGACACATTGCGTCTCTTGGCCCCTCTTGAGACTAGGAAGACCTTGGCCTCAGAGGCCTGCTGAAGGCCTGGCTGGAGTCCAGAGCCTCAGCCTTCTTCATGCCCTTCACTGGGCCTGGAGCTGGACCTGCCCAGATGTGGAACCTCCCAGTTTGGAAGCAACTTCTTGTATGAGGCTCTCTGTGGACAGGGACAGCTGAGACACAGAGGAGGTGCCCAGAGACCAGGGGTTTGGAGTCTGCAGCTGCAGATGTACTTAGTGCATGGTATAGGACCAGGAGGGGCCTGCTGGCAGAACTGTGGCCACTAAACCAAAGGGACCCTCAGGCCAAGAAGGGGACACTGGCTTCTTATTGCAGGAAGCCAAGCGCAGGGACCCAGGCTGGCAGAAGGAGTGGTGCTTCCAAGCCACAGACCACCAATGTTTCCTGGACTCTGGCGCTCTTTATTCCTCTCTCCATGCCCTGCCGCCCCCTGCCCCTGCCCCCATTTGCTGCTGGTAAGTTCACTTTCCCAGTCTGGCTCCCGTGCAGAGAGGGCCTGGAGGCCGAGGTGGAAGGTAGCAGCGAGTTGGCCCGCGCTTGGCCCTCCTGCGGTTGCCGCTTCAGCACCAGACTGTCATACACCTGGTAGTTGGCATTGCCTCCCGGGTTCCGGCTGAGTGGCATGAAGGTGGGCGGGGGTGGAGGGTGCTCGGTAGCCTGGACGTCGGGCAGGAGGTGAGAGGGGCGGAGGAGCAGCGCTGAGCTGGGAGCCGGGGCCCGCTGGTCCGAGGCCTCGGCCAGTACCGTGAGGGAGGCGGAGGTGGCCACAGGGCGCCGCAAGGGCAGGATCTCAGCCCATTCGGCCGCCGGGTGCCGCACCTCGTGGGGATCGCGGGAGTAATCCAAGTGTCCCGTGGAGGGATGCAGGCTGCGGTTGGACTCGCTGTGAGCACAGCTGGGGAGGCTACGTCTCTGGGCCGGTGGGGTGTCGCGCTACCAGGCGTCGGGCCGGTAGACCCGAGGCAACAGAGCGGATGGAGGCTCAGAGCCCTCCAGACCCAGACTCCGCCATGGGCCCAGTTGCCGTCCTTTCGGCCCGCGAGCCCCTCGACCTGCACCTGGCCGCCCCCACCGGCGCCCAGCCCCGGCGCCGCCACCTGTGTGCCGGTATGTCCCTCCACAGCTCCCTCCGTCAAAAGCCCCCCCCCACCCCGCCCCTCTGGCGTGTCACCGCGGCCGGGTGCGGGAGCGGGATCGAGGGCAGGGGCCGCTTCCCCGGGCCTGCCGGCCACCAGGGGCGGGGTCCTGAGCTCGGCGGGGGGTGTGGGGGCAAGGGTGGCCTTGCCGGGGCTGAGGGGCCGTGGCGACTCAATGGTGGCTCCCGGTGGCTTCGGGCCAGCTGCTGTCGGGCAGGAGGGCCGGCCCGGGCTGCGGCCGGGCTGCGCCTAGGGCCGCGTGGGCGGGCAGGGCCGATGCCCAAGGGACCGCGGGCCCCGGGCCCTGAAGCCTCCGGGGCCACGTCCCTGTGAGCGACGTGCGGGATCTTGGGCGGGGCGCCAAGCGCCGAAGGGTTTGCTGGGTCACGGCCGCCCTGGGCTGGGAGGTGGTCGCCAAACCCTCCGCCGCCGCCCGATACCCGAGACCTCCGTTGCCCCTGCCTGGGCGGGCGAGGGGGCCCTGCCGGGGCGGGCCGGCCGCCAGGCTGGCGTTAAGGCGCCAGCGCCAGCGAAACTGGGCCTCAAGAGGCCGCCCGCGGCCGCCCGCGGCCCCCCGCCCCCGTCTACGGCCATACCACCCTGAACGCGCCCGATCTCGTCTGATCTCGGAAGCTAAGCAGGGTCGGGCCTGGTTAGTACTTGGATGGGAGACCGCCTGGGAATACCGGGTGCTGTAGGCTTTTTGCCTCCCGCTCCGCCCGCCTTCTCCTTTACTCGCCCGCGGCGGGGGCCGCCGGCTCCGCCCCCGCCGGGCCCCGCTGCAGGCCCCACCTCCTCAGGCCCCTCCCACCACGGCGCGCGCCGGCGGGGTCGCTCCCCGCCGGCCCGGCCGGCCAGGCGGCCAGAAGGCGGCCCTGGAAGGCAGCCGCACCCCAGACGCTCCCGGGGTGGCTGGCCCGGACCCAGACTCCGCCGCGGGCCCAGTTGCCGTCCTTTCGGCCCGCGAGCCCCTCGACCTGCACCTGGCCGCCCCCACCGGCGCCCAACCCCGGCGCCGCCACCTGTGTGCCGGTGTGTCCCTCCACAGCTCCCTCCGACAAAAGCCCCCCCCCACCCCGCCCCTCTGGCGTGTCACCGCGGCCGGGTGCGGGAGCGGGATCGAGGGCAGGGGCCGCTTCCCCGGGCCTGCCGGCCACCAGGGGCGGGGTCCTGAGCTCGGCGGGGGGTGTGGGGGCAAGGGTGGCCTTGCCGGGGCTGAGGGGCCGTGGCGACTCAATGGTGGCTCCCGGTGGCTTCGGGCCAGCTGCTGTCGGGCAGGAGGGCCGGCCCGGGCTGCGGCCGGGCTGCGCCTAGGGCCGCGTGGGCGGGCAGGGCCGATGCCCAAGGGACCGCGGGCCCCGGGCCCTGAAGCCTCCGGGGCCACGTCCCTGTGAGCGACGTGCGGGATCTTGGGCGGGGCGCCAAGCGCCGAAGGGTTTGCTGGGTCACGGCCGCCCTGGGCTGGGAGGTGGTCGCCAAACCCTCCGCCGCCGCCCGATACCCGAGACCTCCGTTGCCCCTGCCTGGGCGGGCGAGGGGGCCCTGCCGGGGCGGGCCGGCCGCCAGGCTGGCGTTAAGGCGCCAGCGCCAGCGAAACTGGGCCTCAAGAGGCCGCCCGCGGCCGCCCGCGGCCCCCCGCCCCCGTCTACGGCCATACCACCCTGAACGCGCCCGATCTCGTCTGATCTCGGAAGCTAAGCAGGGTCGGGCCTGGTTAGTACTTGGATGGGAGACCGCCTGGGAATACCGGGTGCTGTAGGCTTTTTGCCTCCCGCTCCGCCCGCCTTCTCCTTTACTCGCCCGCGGCGGGGGCCGCCGGCTCCGCCCCCGCCGGGCCCCGCTGCAGGCCCCACCTCCTCAGGCCCCTCCCACCACGGCGCGCGCCGGCGGGGTCGCTCCCCGCCGGCCCGGCCGGCCAGGCGGCCAGAAGGCGGCCCTGGAAGGCAGCCGCACCCCAGACGCTCCCGGGGTGGCTGGCCCGGACCCAGACTCCGCCGCGGGCCCAGTTGCCGTCCTTTCGGCCCGCGAGCCCCTCGACCTGCACCTGGCCGCCCCCACCGGCGCCCAACCCCGGCGCCGCCACCTGTGTGCCGGTGTGTCCCTCCACAGCTCCCTCCGACAAAAGCCCCCCCCCACCCCGCCCCTCTGGCGTGTCACCGCGGCCGGGTGCGGGAGCGGGATCGAGGGCAGGGGCCGCTTCCCCGGGCCTGCCGGCCACCAGGGGCGGGGTCCTGAGCTCGGCGGGGGGTGTGGGGGCAAGGGTGGCCTTGCCGGGGCTGAGGGGCCGTGGCGACTCAATGGTGGCTCCCGGTGGCTTCGGGCCAGCTGCTGTCGGGCAGGAGGGCCGGCCCGGGCTGCGGCCGGGCTGCGCCTAGGGCCGCGTGGGCGGGCAGGGCCGATGCCCAAGGGACCGCGGGCCCCGGGCCCTGAAGCCTCCGGGGCCACGTCCCTGTGAGCGACGTGCGGGATCTTGGGCGGGGCGCCAAGCGCCGAAGGGTTTGCTGGGTCACGGCCGCCCTGGGCTGGGAGGTGGTCGCCAAACCCTCCGCCGCCGCCCGATACCCGAGACCTCCGTTGCCCCTGCCTGGGCGGGCGAGGGGGCCCTGCCGGGGCGGGCCGGCCGCCAGGCTGGCGTTAAGGCGCCAGCGCCAGCGAAACTGGGCCTCAAGAGGCCGCCCGCGGCCCCCCGCCCCCGTCTACGGCCATACCACCCTGAACGCGCCCGATCTCGTCTGATCTCGGAAGCTAAGCAGGGTCGGGCCTGGTTAGTACTTGGATGGGAGACCGCCTGGGAATACCGGGTGCTGTAGGCTTTTTGCCTCCCGCTCCGCCCGCCTTCTCCTTTACTCGCCCGCGGCGGGGTCGCCGGCTCCGCCCCCGCCGGGCCCCGCTGCAGGCCCCACCTCCTCAGGCCCCTCCCACCACGGCGCGCGCCGGCGGGGTCGTTCCCCGCCGGCCCGGCCGGCCAGGCGGCCAGAAGGCGGCCCTGGAAGGCAGCCGCACCCCACACGCTCCCGGGGTGGCTGGCCCGGACCCAGACTCCGCCGCGGGCCCAGTTGCCGTCCTTTCGGCCCGCGAGCCCCTCGACCTGCACCTGGCCGCCCCCACCGGCGCCCAACCCCGGCGCCGCCACCTGTGTGCCGGTGTGTCCCTCCACAGCTCCCTCTGACAAAAGCCCCCCCCCACCCCGCCCCTCTGGCGTGTCACCGCGGCCGGGTGCGGGAGCGGGATCGAGGGCAGGGGCCGCTTCCCCGGGCCTGCCGGCCACCAGGGGCGGGGTCCTGAGCTCGGCGGGGGGTGTGGGGGCAAGGGTGGCCTTGCCGGGGCTGAGGGGCCGTGGCGACTCAATGGTGGCTCCCGGTGGCTTCGGGCCAGCTGCTGTCGGGCAGGAGGGCCGGCCCGGGCTGCGGCCGGGCTGCGCCTAGGGCCGCGTGGGCGGGCAGGGCCGATGCCCAAGGGACCGCGGGCCCCGGGCCCTGAAGCCTCCGGGGCCACGTCCCTGTGAGCGACGTGCGGGATCTTGGGCGGGGCGCCAAGCGCCGAAGGGTTTGCTGGGTCACGGCCGCCCTGGGCTGGGAGGTGGTCGCCAAACCCTCCGCCGCCGCCCGATACCCGAGACCTCCGTTGCCCCTGCCTGGGCGGGCGAGGGGGCCCTGCCGGGGCGGGCCGGCCGCCAGGCTGGCGTTAAGGCGCCAGCGCCAGCGAAACTGGGCCTCAAGAGGCCGCCCGCGGCCCCCCGCCCCCGTCTACGGCCATACCACCCTGAACGCGCCCGATCTCGTCTGATCTCGGAAGCTAAGCAGGGTCGGGCCTGGTTAGTACTTGGATGGGAGACCGCCTGGGAATACCGGGTGCTGTAGGCTTTTTGCCTCCCGCTCCGCCCGCCTTCTCCTTTACTCGCCCGCGGCGGGGGCCGCCGGCTCCGCCCCCGCCGGGCCCCGCTGCAGGCCCCACCTCCTCAGGCCCCTCCCACCACGGCACGCGCCGGCGGGGTCGCTCCCCGCCGGCCCGGCCGGCCAGGCGGCCAGAAGGCGGCCCTGGAAGGCAGGCGCACCCCAGACGCTCCCGGGGTGGCTGGCCCGGACCCAGACTCCGCCGCGGGCCCAGTTGCCGTCCTTTCGGCCCGCGAGCCCCTCGACCTGCACCTGGCCGCCCCCACCGGCGCCCAGCCCCGGCGCCGCCACCTGTGTGCCGGTGTGTCCCTCCACAGCTCCCTCTGACAAAAGCCCCCCCCCACCCCGCCCCTCTGGCGTGTCACCGCGGCCGGGTGCGGGAGCGGGATCGAGGGCAGGGGCCGCTTCCCCGGGCCTGCCGGCCACCAGGGGCGGGGTCCTGAGCTCGGCGGGGGGTGTGGGGGCAAGGGTGGCCTTGCCGGGGCTGAGGGGCCGTGGCGACTCAATGGTGGCTCCCGGTGGCTTCGGGCCAGCTGCTGTCGGGCAGGAGGGCCGGCCCGGGCTGCGGCCGGGCTGCGCCTAGGGCCGCGTGGGCGGGCAGGGCCGATGCCCAAGGGACCGCGGGCCCCGGGCCCTGAAGCCTCCGGGGCCACGTCCCTGTGAGCGACGTGCGGGATCTTGGGCGGGGCGCCAAGCGCCGAAGGGTTTGCTGGGTCACGGCCGCCCTGGGCTGGGAGGTGGTCGCCAAACCCTCCGCCGCCGCCCGATACCCGAGACCTCCGTTGCCCCTGCCTGGGCGGGCGAGGGGGCCCTGCCGGGGCGGGCCGGCCGCCAGGCTGGCGTTAAGGCGCCAGCGCCAGCGAAACTGGGCCTCAAGAGGCCGCCCGCGGCCCCCCGCCCCCGTCTACGGCCATACCACCCTGAACGCGCCCGATCTCGTCTGATCTCGGAAGCTAAGCAGGGTCGGGCCTGGTTAGTACTTGGATGGGAGACCGCCTGGGAATACCGGGTGCTGTAGGCTTTTTGCCTCCCGCTCCGCCCGCCTTCTCCTTTACTCGCCCGCGGCGGGGGCCGCCGGCTCCGCCCCCGCCGGGCCCCGCTGCAGGCCCCACCTCCTCAGGCCCCTCCCACCACGGCGCGCGCCGGCGGGGTCGCTCCCCGCCGGCCCGGCCGGCCAGGCGGCCAGAAGGCGGCCCTGGAAGGCAGGCGCACCCCAGACGCTCCCGGGGTGGCTGGCCCGGACCCAGACTCCGCCGCGGGCCCAGTTGCCGTCCTTTCGGCCCGCGAGCCCCTCGACCTGCACCTGGCCGCCCCCACCGGCGCCCAGCCCCGGCGCCGCCACCTGTGTGCCGGTGTGTCCCTCCACAGCTCCCTCTGACAAAAGCCCCCCCCCACCCCGCCCCTCTGGCGTGTCACCGCGGCCGGGTGCGGGAGCGGGATCGAGGGCAGGGGCCGCTTCCCCGGGCCTGCCGGCCACCAGGGGCGGGGTCCTGAGCTCGGCGGGGGGTGTGGGGGCAAGGGTGGCCTTGCCGGGGCTGAGGGGCCGTGGCGACTCAATGGTGGCTCCCGGTGGCTTCGGGCCAGCTGCTGTCGGGCAGGAGGGCCGGCCCGGGCTGCGGCCGGGCTGCGCCTAGGGCCGCGTGGGCGGGCAGGGCCGATGCCCAAGGGACCGCGGGCCCCGGGCCCTGAAGCCTCCGGGGCCACGTCCCTGTGAGCGACGTGCGGGATCTTGGGCGGGGCGCCAAGCGCCGAAGGGTTTGCTGGGTCACGGCCGCCCTGGGCTGGGAGGTGGTCGCCAAACCCTCCGCCGCCGCCCGATACCCGAGACCTCCGTTGCCCCTGCCTGGGCGGGCGAGGGGGCCCTGCCGGGGCGGGCCGGCCGCCAGGCTGGCGTTAAGGCGCCAGCGCCAGCGAAACTGGGCCTCAAGAGGCCGCCCGCGGCCCCCCGCCCCCGTCTACGGCCATACCACCCTGAACGCGCCCGATCTCGTCTGATCTCGGAAGCTAAGCAGGGTCGGGCCTGGTTAGTACTTGGATGGGAGACCGCCTGGGAATACCGGGTGCTGTAGGCTTTTTGCCTCCCGCTCCGCCCGCCTTCTCCTTTACTCGCCCGCGGCGGGGGCCGCCGGCTCCGCCCCCGCCGGGCCCCGCTGCAGGCCCCACCTCCTCAGGCCCCTCCCACCACGGCGCGCGCCGGCGGGGTCGCTCCCCGCCGGCCCGGCCGGCCAGGCGGCCAGAAGGCGGCCCTGGAAGGCAGGCGCACCCCAGACGCTCCCGGGGTGGCTGGCCCGGACCCAGACTCCGCCGCGGGCCCAGTTGCCGTCCTTTCGGCCCGCGAGCCCCTCGACCTGCACCTGGCCGCCCCCACCGGCGCCCAGCCCCGGCGCCGCCACCTGTGTGCCGGTGTGTCCCTCCACAGCTCCCTCCGACAAAAGCCCCCCCCCACCCCGCCCCTCTGGCGTGTCACCGCGGCCGGGTGCGGGAGCGGGATCGAGGGCAGGGGCCGCTTCCCCGGGCCTGCCGGCCACCAGGGGCGGGGTCCTGAGCTCGGCGGGGGGTGTGGGGGCAAGGGTGGCCTTGCCGGGGCTGAGGGGCCGTGGCGACTCATTGGTGGCTCCCGGTGGCTTCGGGCCAGCTGCTGTCGGGCAGGAGGGCCGGCCCGGGCTGCGGCCGGGCTGCGCCTAGGGCCGCGTGGGCGGGCAGGGCCGATGCCCAAGGGACCGCGGGCCCCGGGCCCTGAAGCCTCCGGGGCCACGTCCCTGTGAGCGACGTGCGGGATCTTGGGCGGGGCGCCAAGCGCCGAAGGGTTTGCTGGGTCACGGCCGCCCTGGGCTGGGAGGTGGTCGCCAAACCCTCCGCCGCCGCCCGATACCCGAGACCTCCGTTGCCCCTGCCTGGGCGGGCGAGGGGGCCCTGCCGGGGCGGGCCGGCCGCCAGGCTGGCGTTAAGGCGCCAGCGCCAGCGAAACTGGGCCTCAAGAGGCCGCCCGCGGCCCCCCGCCCCCGTCTACGGCCATACCACCCTGAACGCGCCCGATCTCGTCTGATCTCGGAAGCTAAGCAGGGTCGGGCCTGGTTAGTACTTGGATGGGAGACCGCCTGGGAATACCGGGTGCTGTAGGCTTTTTGCCTCCCGCTCCGCCCGCCTTCTCCTTTACTCGCCCGCGGCGGGGGCCGCCGGCTCCGCCCCCGCCGGGCCCCGCTGCAGGCCCCACCTCCTCAGGCCCCTCCCACCACGGCGCGCGCCGGCGGGGTCGCTCCCCGCCGGCCCGGCCGGCCAGGCGGCCAGAAGGCGGCCCTGGAAGGCAGGCGCACCCCAGACGCTCCCGGGGTGGCTGGCCCGGACCCAGACTCCGCCGCGGGCCCAGTTGCCGTCCTTTCGGCCCGCGAGCCCCTCGACCTGCACCTGGCCGCCCCCACCGGCGCCCAGCCCCGGCGCCGCCACCTGTGTGCCGGTGTGTCCCTCCACAGCTCCCTCTGACAAAAGCCCCCCCCCACCCCGCCCCTCTGGCGTGTCACCGCGGCCGGGTGCGGGAGCGGGATCGAGGGCAGGGGCCGCTTCCCCGGGCCTGCCGGCCACCAGGGGCGGGGTCCTGAGCTCGGCGGGGGGTGTGGGGGCAAGGGTGGCCTTGCCGGGGCTGAGGGGCCGTGGCGACTCAATGGTGGCTCCCGGTGGCTTCGGGCCAGCTGCTGTCGGGCAGGAGGGCCGGCCCGGGCTGCGGCCGGGCTGCGCCTAGGGCCGCGTGGGCGGGCAGGGCCGATGCCCAAGGGACCGCGGGCCCCGGGCCCTGAAGCCTCCGGGGCCACGTCCCTGTGAGCGACGTGCGGGATCTTGGGCGGGGCGCCAAGCGCCGAAGGGTTTGCTGGGTCACGGCCGCCCTGGGCTGGGAGGTGGTCGCCAAACCCTCCGCCGCCGCCCGATACCCGAGACCTCCGTTGCCCCTGCCTGGGCGGGCGAGGGGGCCCTGCCGGGGCGGGCCGGCCGCCAGGCTGGCGTTAAGGCGCCAGCGCCAGCGAAACTGGGCCTCAAGAGGCCGCCCGCGGCCCCCCGCCCCCGTCTACGGCCATACCACCCTGAACGCGCCCGATCTCGTCTGATCTCGGAAGCTAAGCAGGGTCGGGCCTGGTTAGTACTTGGATGGGAGACCGCCTGGGAATACCGGGTGCTGTAGGCTTTTTGCCTCCCGCTCCGCCCGCCTTCTCCTTTACTCGCCCGCGGCGGGGTCGCCGGCTCCGCCCCCGCCGGGCCCCGCTGCAGGCCCCACCTCCTCAGGCCCCTCCCACCACGGCGCGCGCCGGCGGGGTCGCTCCCCGCCGGCCCGGCCGGCCAGGCGGCCAGAAGGCGGCCCTGGAAGGCAGGCGCACCCCAGACGCTCCCGGGGTGGCTGGCCCGGACCCAGACTCCGCCGCGGGCCCAGTTGCCGTCCTTTCGGCCCGCGAGCCCCTCGACCTGCACCTGGCCGCCCCCACCGGCGCCCAGCCCCGGCGCCGCCACCTGTGTGCCGGTGTGTCCCTCCACAGCTCCCTCTGACAAAAGCCCCCCCCCACCCCGCCCCTCTGGCGTGTCACCGCGGCCGGGTGCGGGAGCGGGATCGAGGGCAGGGGCCGCTTCCCCGGGCCTGCCGGCCACCAGGGGCGGGGTCCTGAGCTCGGCGGGGGGTGTGGGGGCAAGGGTGGCCTTGCCGGGGCTGAGGGGCCGTGGCGACTCAATGGTGGCTCCCGGTGGCTTCGGGCCAGCTGCTGTCGGGCAGGAGGGCCGGCCCGGGCTGCGGCCGGGCTGCGCCTAGGGCCGCGTGGGCGGGCAGGGCCGATGCCCAAGGGACCGCGGGCCCCGGGCCCTGAAGCCTCCGGGGCCACGTCCCTGTGAGCGACGTGCGGGATCTTGGGCGGGGCGCCAAGCGCCGAAGGGTTTGCTGGGTCACGGCCGCCCTGGGCTGGGAGGTGGTCGCCAAACCCTCCGCCGCCGCCCGATACCCGAGACCTCCGTTGCCCCTGCCTGGGCGGGCGAGGGGGCCCTGCCGGGGCGGGCCGGCCGCCAGGCTGGCGTTAAGGCGCCAGCGCCAGCGAAACTGGGCCTCAAGAGGCCGCCCGCGGCCCCCCGCCCCCGTCTACGGCCATACCACCCTGAACGCGCCCGATCTCGTCTGATCTCGGAAGCTAAGCAGGGTCGGGCCTGGTTAGTACTTGGATGGGAGACCGCCTGGGAATACCGGGTGCTGTAGGCTTTTTGCCTCCCGCTCCGCCCGCCTTCTCCTTTACTCGCCCGCGGCGGGGGCCGCCGGCTCCGCCCCCGCCGGGCCCCGCTGCAGGCCCCACCTCCTCAGGCCCCTCCCACCACGGCGCGCGCCGGCGGGGTCGCTCCCCGCCGGCCCGGCCGGCCAGGCGGCCAGAAGGCGGCCCTGGAAGGCAGGCGCACCCCAGACGCTCCCGGGGTGGCTGGCCCGGACCCAGACTCCGCCGCGGGCCCAGTTGCCGTCCTTTCGGCCCGCGAGCCCCTCGACCTGCACCTGGCCGCCCCCACCGGCGCCCAGCCCCGGCGCCGCCACCTGTGTGCCGGTGTGTCCCTCCACAGCTCCCTCTGACAAAAGCCCCCCCCCACCCCGCCCCTCTGGCGTGTCACCGCGGCCGGGTGCGGGAGCGGGATCGAGGGCAGGGGCCGCTTCCCCGGGCCTGCCGGCCACCAGGGGCGGGGTCCTGAGCTCGGCGGGGGGTGTGGGGGCAAGGGTGGCCTTGCCGGGGCTGAGGGGCCGTGGCGACTCAATGGTGGCTCCCGGTGGCTTCGGGCCAGCTGCTGTCGGGCAGGAGGGCCGGCCCGGGCTGCGGCCGGGCTGCGCCTAGGGCCGCGTGGGCGGGCAGGGCCGATGCCCAAGGGACCGCGGGCCCCGGGCCCTGAAGCCTCCGGGGCCACGTCCCTGTGAGCGACGTGCGGGATCTTGGGCGGGGCGCCAAGCGCCGAAGGGTTTGCTGGGTCACGGCCGCCCTGGGCTGGGAGGTGGTCGCCAAACCCTCCGCCGCCGCCCGATACCCGAGACCTCCGTTGCCCCTGCCTGGGCGGGCGAGGGGGCCCTGCCGGGGCGGGCCGGCCGCCAGGCTGGCGTTAAGGCGCCAGCGCCAGCGAAACTGGGCCTCAAGAGGCCGCCCGCGGCCCCCCGCCCCCGTCTACGGCCATACCACCCTGAACGCGCCCGATCTCGTCTGATCTCGGAAGCTAAGCAGGGTCGGGCCTGGTTAGTACTTGGATGGGAGACCGCCTGGGAATACCGGGTGCTGTAGGCTTTTTGCCTCCCGCTCCGCCCGCCTTCTCCTTTACTCGCCCGCGGCGGGGTCGCCGGCTCCGCCCCCGCCGGGCCCCGCTGCAGGCCCCACCTCCTCAGGCCCCTCCCACCACGGCGCGCGCCGGCGGGGTCGCTCCCCGCCGGCCCGGCCGGCCAGGCGGCCAGAAGGCGGCCCTGGAAGGCAGGCGCACCCCAGACGCTCCCGGGGTGGCTGGCCCGGACCCAGACTCCGCCGCGGGCCCAGTTGCCGTCCTTTCGGCCCGCGAGCCCCTCGACCTGCACCTGGCCGCCCCCACCGGCGCCCAGCCCCGGCGCCGCCACCTGTGTGCCGGTGTGTCCCTCCACAGCTCCCTCTGACAAAAGCCCCCCCCCACCCCGCCCCTCTGGCGTGTCACCGCGGCCGGGTGCGGGAGCGGGATCGAGGGCAGGGGCCGCTTCCCCGGGCCTGCCGGCCACCAGGGGCGGGGTCCTGAGCTCGGCGGGGGGTGTGGGGGCAAGGGTGGCCTTGCCGGGGCTGAGGGGCCGTGGCGACTCAATGGTGGCTCCCGGTGGCTTCGGGCCAGCTGCTGTCGGGCAGGAGGGCCGGCCCGGGCTGCGGCCGGGCTGCGCCTAGGGCCGCGTGGGCGGGCAGGGCCGATGCCCAAGGGACCGCGGGCCCCGGGCCCTGAAGCCTCCGGGGCCACGTCCCTGTGAGCGACGTGCGGGATCTTGGGCGGGGCGCCAAGCGCCGAAGGGTTTGCTGGGTCACGGCCGCCCTGGGCTGGGAGGTGGTCGCCAAACCCTCCGCCGCCGCCCGATACCCGAGACCTCCGTTGCCCCTGCCTGGGCGGGCGAGGGGGCCCTGCCGGGGCGGGCCGGCCGCCAGGCTGGCGTTAAGGCGCCAGCGCCAGCGAAACTGGGCCTCAAGAGGCCGCCCGCGGCCCCCCGCCCCCGTCTACGGCCATACCACCCTGAACGCGCCCGATCTCGTCTGATCTCGGAAGCTAAGCAGGGTCGGGCCTGGTTAGTACTTGGATGGGAGACCGCCTGGGAATACCGGGTGCTGTAGGCTTTTTGCCTCCCGCTCCGCCCGCCTTCTCCTTTACTCGCCCGCGGCGGGGGCCGCCGGCTCCGCCCCCGCCGGGCCCCGCTGCAGGCCCCACCTCCTCAGGCCCCTCCCACCACGGCGCGCGCCGGCGGGGTCGCTCCCCGCCGGCCCGGCCGGCCAGGCGGCCAGAAGGCGGCCCTGGAAGGCAGGCGCACCCCAGACGCTCCCGGGGTGGCTGGCCCGGACCCAGACTCCGCCGCGGGCCCAGTTGCCGTCCTTTCGGCCCGCGAGCCCCTCGACCTGCACCTGGCCGCCCCCACCGGCGCCCAGCCCCGGCGCCGCCACCTGTGTGCCGGTGTGTCCCTCCACAGCTCCCTCCGACAAAAGCCCCCCCCCACCCCGCCCCTCTGGCGTGTCACCGCGGCCGGGTGCGGGAGCGGGATCGAGGGCAGGGGCCGCTTCCCCGGGCCTGCCGGCCACCAGGGGCGGGGTCCTGAGCTCGGCGGGGGGTGTGGGGGCAAGGGTGGCCTTGCCGGGGCTGAGGGGCCGTGGCGACTCATTGGTGGCTCCCGGTGGCTTCGGGCCAGCTGCTGTCGGGCAGGAGGGCCGGCCCGGGCTGCGGCCGGGCTGCGCCTAGGGCCGCGTGGGCGGGCAGGGCCGATGCCCAAGGGACCGCGGGCCCCGGGCCCTGAAGCCTCCGGGGCCACGTCCCTGTGAGCGACGTGCGGGATCTTGGGCGGGGCGCCAAGCGCCGAAGGGTTTGCTGGGTCACGGCCGCCCTGGGCTGGGAGGTGGTCGCCAAACCCTCCGCCGCCGCCCGATACCCGAGACCTCCGTTGCCCCTGCCTGGGCGGGCGAGGGGGCCCTGCCGGGGCGGGCCGGCCGCCAGGCTGGCGTTAAGGCGCCAGCGCCAGCGAAACTGGGCCTCAAGAGGCCGCCCGCGGCCCCCCGCCCCCGTCTACGGCCATACCACCCTGAACGCGCCCGATCTCGTCTGATCTCGGAAGCTAAGCAGGGTCGGGCCTGGTTAGTACTTGGATGGGAGACCGCCTGGGAATACCGGGTGCTGTAGGCTTTTTGCCTCCCGCTCCGCCCGCCTTCTCCTTTACTCGCCCGCGGCGGGGGCCGCCGGCTCCGCCCCCGCCGGGCCCCGCTGCAGGCCCCACCTCCTCAGGCCCCTCCCACCACGGCGCGCGCCGGCGGGGTCGCTCCCCGCCGGCCCGGCCGGCCAGGCGGCCAGAAGGCGGCCCTGGAAGGCAGCCGCACCCCAGACGCTCCCGGGGTGGCTGGCCCGGACCCAGACTCCGCCGCGGGCCCAGTTGCCGTCCTTTCGGCCCGCGAGCCCCTCGACCTGCACCTGGCCGCCCCCACCGGCGCCCAGCCCCGGCGCCGCCACCTGTGTGCCGGTGTGTCCCTCCACAGCTCCCTCCGACAAAAGCCCCCCCCCACCCCGCCCCTCTGGCGTGTCACCGCGGCCGGGTGCGGGAGCGGGATCGAGGGCAGGGGCCGCTTCCCCGGGCCTGCCGGCCACCAGGGGCGGGGTCCTGAGCTCGGCGGGGGGTGTGGGGGCAAGGGTGGCCTTGCCGGGGCTGAGGGGCCGTGGCGACTCATTGGTGGCTCCCGGTGGCTTCGGGCCAGCTGCTGTCGGGCAGGAGGGCCGGCCCGGGCTGCGGCCGGGCTGCGCCTAGGGCCGCGTGGGCGGGCAGGGCCGATGCCCAAGGGACCGCGGGCCCCGGGCCCTGAAGCCTCCGGGGCCACGTCCCTGTGAGCGACGTGCGGGATCTTGGGCGGGGCGCCAAGCGCCGAAGGGTTTGCTGGGTCACGGCCGCCCTGGGCTGGGAGGTGGTCGCCAAACCCTCCGCCGCCGCCCGATACCCGAGACCTCCGTTGCCCCTGCCTGGGCGGGCGAGGGGGCCCTGCCGGGGCGGGCCGGCCGCCAGGCTGGCGTTAAGGCGCCAGCGCCAGCGAAACTGGGCCTCAAGAGGCCGCCCGCGGCCCCCCGCCCCCGTCTACGGCCATACCACCCTGAACGCGCCCGATCTCGTCTGATCTCGGAAGCTAAGCAGGGTCGGGCCTGGTTAGTACTTGGATGGGAGACCGCCTGGGAATACCGGGTGCTGTAGGCTTTTTGCCTCCCGCTCCGCCCGCCTTCTCCTTTACTCGCCCGCGGCGGGGGCCGCCGGCTCCGCCCCCGCCGGGCCCCGCTGCAGGCCCCACCTCCTCAGGCCCCTCCCACCACGGCGCGCGCCGGCGGGGTCGCTCCCCGCCGGCCCGGCCGGCCAGGCGGCCAGAAGGCGGCCCTGGAAGGCAGCCGCACCCCAGACGCTCCCGGGGTGGCTGGCCCGGACCCAGACTCCGCCGCGGGCCCAGTTGCCGTCCTTTCGGCCCGCGAGCCCCTCGATCTGCACCTGGCCGCCCCCACCGGCGCCCAACCCCGGCGCCGCCACCTGTGTGCCGGTGTGTCCCTCCACAGCTCCCTCCGACAAAAGCCCCCCCCCACCCCGCCCCTCTGGCGTGTCACCGCGGCCGGGTGCGGGAGCGGGATCGAGGGCAGGGGCCGCTTCCCCGGGCCTGCCGGCCACCAGGGGCGGGGTCCTGAGCTCGGCGGGGGGTGTGGGGGCAAGGGTGGCCTTGCCGGGGCTGAGGGGCCGTGGCGACTCAATGGTGGCTCCCGGTGGCTTCGGGCCAGCTGCTGTCGGGCAGGAGGGCCGGCCCGGGCTGCGGCCGGGCTGCGCCTAGGGCCGCGTGGGCGGGCAGGGCCGATGCCCAAGGGACCGCGGGCCCCGGGCCCTGAAGCCTCCGGGGCCACGTCCCTGTGAGCGACGTGCGGGATCTTGGGCGGGGCGCCAAGCGCCGAAGGGTTTGCTGGGTCACGGCCGCCCTGGGCTGGGAGGTGGTCGCCAAACCCTCCGCCGCCGCCCGATACCCGAGACCTCCGTTGCCCCTGCCTGGGCGGGCGAGGGGGCCCTGCCGGGGCGGGCCGGCCGCCAGGCTGGCGTTAAGGCGCCAGCGCCAGCGAAACTGGGCCTCAAGAGGCCGCCCGCGGCCCCCCGCCCCCGTCTACGGCCATACCACCCTGAACGCGCCCGATCTCGTCTGATCTCGGAAGCTAAGCAGGGTCGGGCCTGGTTAGTACTTGGATGGGAGACCGCCTGGGAATACCGGGTGCTGTAGGCTTTTTGCCTCCCGCTCCGCCCGCCTTCTCCTTTACTCGCCCGCGGCGGGGGGGCCGCCGGCTCCGCCCCCGCCGAGCCCCGCTGCAGGCAGTAGTCAAGGTGGGTTTACCTGCCCGAGCAGGAAGCTTGGGCGATGGCAGAAGTGGGAAGAAACTCTTGAGCACAGGTTCTTGGGATCCACGGAGCAGCGCATGCACATGCGATGGGTGCCTACACAGCTGGCTTGCTTGTCTGTGGGGAAAGGCGAGATGGGTCAGGGCCTGGGTTCCTGAGGGGCTGAGAATCAAGGCAGGGATAGAAGAAAGGGGACAGGCCCACATCCCCTGAACCCACGCCGGCGCCCACTCACCTTTGTGGAAAATACGATTGAAAAGTGCCCGCAAGAATCTCTTCAGATGCCTCCAGAGTTGAGGCAAGAAGGGGAGGGGGGAGGCCGGGAGCAGGGTGAGCCCTGAAATCCAACCCTTGTCCCGGTCACACCCCAGCAGCCCTCCCACCTCAGCCCCTTCAAGACCCCAGGGCTCCCCCAACCGCGCTGCACAGATCCTGCCCTGACCATAGTCACCATGTTGATCCCCACGTTGAGCAAGATGAAGCTGACCGGGATCAGAAGAATTGAGTATCCTTGCTCCTGGCATTTCCTGGGGATGGGGCCAGTGAACGGCTCGGCTCGGTAGTAGTTTCGCTCACCCATGGCCGTTGGTCCCAGGACTGCCTGGGCCCTCTGCCCTCCAGTTTTAACTGGGAGCCAGACTGGGTCATAATGGGGCAGGTGGTGAGGTCACAGTGAGGGAGGGGGATGAAAAGGAGGGCCCAGAGTGGCATTCCCTGGTAACCAGGGTCAGGTAAGCTGAGCCTGGACAGTCAAACAGGGCCCGGTGGCCGGCATACATCCCCTCGAGCGGTCATTCATTCGCTCACCGCCCGCTGACTCACTTGTTCAAATGACACATTGCGTCTCTTGGCCCCTCTTGAGACTAGGAAGACCTTGGCCTCAGAGGCCTGCTGAAGGCCTGGCTGGAGTCCAGAGCCTCAGCCTTCTTCATGCCCTTCACTGGGCCTGGAGCTGGACCTGCCCAGATGTGGAACCTCCCAGTTTGGAAGCAACTTCTTGTATGAGGCTCTCTGTGGACAGGGACAGCTGAGACACAGAGGAGGTGCCCAGAGACCAGGGGTTTGGAGTCTGCAGCTGCAGATGTACTTAGTGCATGGTATAGGACCAGGAGGGGCCTGCTGGCAGAACTGTGGCCACTAAACCAAAGGGACCCTCAGGCCAAGAAGGGGACACTGGCTTCTTATTGCAGGAAGCCAAGCGCAGGGACCCAGGCTGGCAGAAGGAGTGGCGCTTCCAAGCCACAGACCACCAATGTTTCCTGGACTCTGGCGCTCTTTATTCCTCTCTCCATGCCCTGCCGCCCCCTGCCCCTGCCCCCACTTGCTGCTGGTAAGTTCATTTTCCCAGTCTGGCTCCCGTGCAGAGAGGGCCTGGAGGCCGAGGTGGAAGGTAGCAGCGAGTTGGCCCGCGCTTGGCCCTCCTGCGGTTGCCGCTTCAGCACCAGACTGTCATACACCTGGTAGTTGGCATTGCCTCCCGGGTTCCGGCTGAGTGGCATGAAGGTGGGCGGGGGTGGAGGGTGCTCGGTAGCCTGGACGTCGGGCAGGAGGTGAGAGGGGCGGAGGAGCAGCGCTGAGCTGGGAGCCGGGGCCCGCTGGTCCGAGGCCTCGGCCAGTACCGTGAGGGAGGCGGAGGTGGCCACAGGGCGCCGCAAGGGCAGGATCTCAGCCCATTCGGCCGCCGGGTGCCGCACCTCGTGGGGATCGCGGGAGTAATCCAAGTGTCCCGTGGAGGGATGCAGGCTGCGGTTGGACTCGCTGTGAGCACAGCTGGGGAGGCTACGTCTCTGGGCCGGTGGGGTGTCGCGCTACCAGGCGTCGGGCCGGTAGACCCGAGGCAACAGAGCGGATGGAGGCTCAGAGCCCTCCAGACCCAGACTCCGCCATGGGCCCAGTTGCCGTCCTTTCGGCCCGCGAGCCCCTCGACCTGCACCTGGCCGCCCCCACCGGCGCCCAGCCCCGGCGCCGCCACCTGTGTGCCGGTATGTCCCTCCACAGCTCCCTCCGTCAAAAGCCCCCCCCCACCCCGCCCCTCTGGCGTGTCACCGCGGCCGGGTGCGGGAGCGGGATCGAGGGCAGGGGCCGCTTCCCCGGGCCTGCCGGCCACCAGGGGCGGGGTCCTGAGCTCGGCGGGGGGTGTGGGGGCAAGGGTGGCCTTGCCGGGGCTGAGGGGCCGTGGCGACTCATTGGTGGCTCCCGGTGGCTTCGGGCCAGCTGCTGTCGGGCAGGAGGGCCGGCCCGGGCTGCGGCCGGGCTGCGCCTAGGGCCGCGTGGGCGGGCAGGGCCGATGCCCAAGGGACCGCGGGCCCCGGGCCCTGAAGCCTCCGGGGCCACGTCCCTGTGAGCGACGTGCGGGATCTTGGGCGGGGCGCCAAGCGCCGAAGGGTTTGCTGGGTCACGGCCGCCCTGGGCTGGGAGGTGGTCGCCAAACCCTCCGCCGCCGCCCGATACCCGAGACCTCCGTTGCCCCTGCCTGGGCGGGCGAGGGGGCCCTGCCGGGGCGGGCCGGCCGCCAGGCTGGCGTTAAGGCGCCAGCGCCAGCGAAACTGGGCCTCAAGAGGCCGCCCGCGGCCCCCCGCCCCCGTCTACGGCCATACCACCCTGAACGCGCCCGATCTCGTCTGATCTCGGAAGCTAAGCAGGGTCGGGCCTGGTTAGTACTTGGATGGGAGACCGCCTGGGAATACCGGGTGCTGTAGGCTTTTTGCCTCCCGCTCCGCCCGCCTTCTCCTTTACTCGCCCGCGGCGGGGGCCGCCGGCTCCGCCCCCGCCGGGCCCCGCTGCAGGCCCCACCTCCTCAGGCCCCTCCCACCACGGCGCGCGCCGGCGGGGTCGCTCCCCGCCGGCCCGGCCGGCCAGGCGGCCAGAAGGCGGCCCTGGAAGGCAGCCGCACCCCAGACGCTCCCGGGGTGGCTGGCCCGGACCCAGACTCCGCCGCGGGCCCAGTTGCCGTCCTTTCGGCCCGCGAGCCCCTCGACCTGCACCTGGCCGCCCCCACCGGCGCCCAACCCCGGCGCCGCCACCTGTGTGCCGGTGTGTCCCTCCACAGCTCCTTCCGACAAAAGCCCCCCCCCACCCCGCCCCTCTGGCGTGTCACCGCGGCCGGGTGCGGGAGCGGGATCGAGGGCAGGGGCCGCTTCCCCGGGCCTGCCGGCCACCAGGGGCGGGGTCCTGAGCTCGGCGGGGGGTGTGGGGGCAAGGGTGGCCTTGCCGGGGCTGAGGGGCCGTGGCGACTCAATGGTGGCTCCCGGTGGCTTCGGGCCAGCTGCTGTCGGGCAGGAGGGCCGGCCCGGGCTGCGGCCGGGCTGCGCCTAGGGCCGCGTGGGCGGGCAGGGCCGATGCCCAAGGGACCGCGGGCCCCGGGCCCTGAAGCCTCCGGGGCCACGTCCCTGTGAGCGACGTGCGGGATCTTGGGCGGGGCGCCAAGCGCCGAAGGGTTTGCTGGGTCACGGCCGCCCTGGGCTGGGAGGTGGTCGCCAAACCCTCCGCCGCCGCCCGATACCCGAGACCTCCGTTGCCCCTGCCTGGGCGGGCGAGGGGGCCCTGCCGGGGCGGGCCGGCCGCCAGGCTGGCGTTAAGGCGCCAGCGCCAGCGAAACTGGGCCTCAAGAGGCCGCCCGCGGCCCCCCGCCCCCGTCTACGGCCATACCACCCTGAACGCGCCCGATCTCGTCTGATCTCGGAAGCTAAGCAGGGTCGGGCCTGGTTAGTACTTGGATGGGAGACCGCCTGGGAATACCGGGTGCTGTAGGCTTTTTGCCTCCCGCTCCGCCCGCCTTCTCCTTTACTCGCCCGCGGCGGGGTCGCCGGCTCCGCCCCCGCCGGGCCCCGCTGCAGGCCCCACCTCCTCAGGCCCCTCCCACCACGGCGCGCGCCGGCGGGGTCGCTCCCCGCCGGCCCGGCCGGCCAGGCGGCCAGAAGGCGGCCCTGGAAGGCAGCCGCACCCCACACGCTCCCGGGGTGGCTGGCCCGGACCCAGACTCCGCCGCGGGCCCAGTTGCCGTCCTTTCGGCCCGCGAGCCCCTCGACCTGCACCTGGCCGCCCCCACCGGCGCCCAACCCCGGCGCCGCCACCTGTGTGCCGGTGTGTCCCTCCACAGCTCCCTCTGACAAAAGCCCCCCCCCACCCCGCCCCTCTGGCGTGTCACCGCGGCCGGGTGCGGGAGCGGGATCGAGGGCAGGGGCCGCTTCCCCGGGCCTGCCGGCCACCAGGGGCGGGGTCCTGAGCTCGGCGGGGGGTGTGGGGGCAAGGGTGGCCTTGCCGGGGCTGAGGGGCCGTGGCGACTCAATGGTGGCTCCCGGTGGCTTCGGGCCAGCTGCTGTCGGGCAGGAGGGCCGGCCCGGGCTGCGGCCGGGCTGCGCCTAGGGCCGCGTGGGCGGGCAGGGCCGATGCCCAAGGGACCGCGGGCCCCGGGCCCTGAAGCCTCCGGGGCCACGTCCCTGTGAGCGACGTGCGGGATCTTGGGCGGGGCGCCAAGCGCCGAAGGGTTTGCTGGGTCACGGCCGCCCTGGGCTGGGAGGTGGTCGCCAAACCCTCCGCCGCCGCCCGATACCCGAGACCTCCGTTGCCCCTGCCTGGGCGGGCGAGGGGGCCCTGCCGGGGCGGGCCGGCCGCCAGGCTGGCGTTAAGGCGCCAGCGCCAGCGAAACTGGGCCTCAAGAGGCCGCCCGCGGCCCCCCGCCCCCGTCTACGGCCATACCACCCTGAACGCGCCCGATCTCGTCTGATCTCGGAAGCTAAGCAGGGTCGGGCCTGGTTAGTACTTGGATGGGAGACCGCCTGGGAATACCGGGTGCTGTAGGCTTTTTGCCTCCCGCTCCGCCCGCCTTCTCCTTTACTCGCCCGCGGCGGGGGGGCCGCCGGCTCCGCCCCCGCCGAGCCCCGCTGCAGGCAGTAGTCAAGGTGGGTTTACCTGCCCGAGCAGGAAGCTTGGGCGATGGCAGAAGTGGGAAGAAACTCTTGAGCACAGGTTCTTGGGATCCACGGAGCAGCGCATGCACATGCGATGGGTGCCTACACAGCTGGCTTGCTTGTCTGTGGGGAAAGGCGAGATGGGTCAGGGCCTGGGTTCCTGAGGGGCTGAGAATCAAGGCAGGGATAGAAGAAAGGGGACAGGCCCACATCCCCTGAACCCACGCCGGCGCCCACTCACCTTTGTGGAAAATACGATTGAAAAGTGCCCGCAAGAATCTCTTCAGATGCCTCCAGAGTTGAGGCAAGAAGGGGAGGGGGGAGGCCGGGAGCAGGGTGAGCCCTGAAATCCAACCCTTGTCCCGGTCACACCCCAGCAGCCCTCCCACCTCAGCCCCTTCAAGACCCCAGGGCTCCCCCAACCGCGCTGCACAGATCCTGCCCTGACCATAGTCACCATGTTGATCCCCACGTTGAGCAAGATGAAGCTGACCGGGATCAGAAGAATTGAGTATCCTTGCTCCTGGCATTTCCTGGGGATGGGGCCAGTGAACGGCTCGGCTCGGTAGTAGTTTCGCTCACCCATGGCCGTTGGTCCCAGGACTGCCTGGGCCCTCTGCCCTCCAGTTTTAACTGGGAGCCAGACTGGGTCATAATGGGGCAGGTGGTGAGGTCACAGTGAGGGAGGGGGATGAAAAGGAGGGCCCAGAGTGGCATTCCCTGGTAACCAGGGTCAGGTAAGCTGAGCCTGGACAGTCAAACAGGGCCCGGTGGCCGGCATACATCCCCTCGAGCGGTCATTCATTCGCTCACCGCCCGCTGACTCACTTGTTCAAATGACACATTGCGTCTCTTGGCCCCTCTTGAGACTAGGAAGACCTTGGCCTCAGAGGCCTGCTGAAGGCCTGGCTGGAGTCCAGAGCCTCAGCCTTCTTCATGCCCTTCACTGGGCCTGGAGCTGGACCTGCCCAGATGTGGAACCTCCCAGTTTGGAAGCAACTTCTTGTATGAGGCTCTCTGTGGACAGGGACAGCTGAGACACAGAGGAGGTGCCCAGAGACCAGGGGTTTGGAGTCTGCAGCTGCAGATGTACTTAGTGCATGGTATAGGACCAGGAGGGGCCTGCTGGCAGAACTGTGGCCACTAAACCAAAGGGACCCTCAGGCCAAGAAGGGGACACTGGCTTCTTATTGCAGGAAGCCAAGCGCAGGGACCCAGGCTGGCAGAAGGAGTGGCGCTTCCAAGCCACAGACCACCAATGTTTCCTGGACTCTGGCGCTCTTTATTCCTCTCTCCATGCCCTGCCGCCCCCTGCCCCTGCCCCCATTTGCTGCTGGTAAGTTCACTTTCCCAGTCTGGCTCCCGTGCAGAGAGGGCCTGGAGGCCGAGGTGGAAGGTAGCAGCGAGTTGGCCCGCGCTTGGCCCTCCTGCGGTTGCCGCTTCAGCACCAGACTGTCATACACCTGGTAGTTGGCATTGCCTCCCGGGTTCCGGCTGAGTGGCATGAAGGTGGGCGGGGGTGGAGGGTGCTCGGTAGCCTGGACGTCGGGCAGGAGGTGAGAGGGGCGGAGGAGCAGCGCTGAGCTGGGAGCCGGGGCCCGCTGGTCCAAGGCCTCGGCCAGTACCGTGAGGGAGGCGGAGGTGGCCACAGGGCGCCGCAAGGGCAGGATCTCAGCCCATTCGGCCGCCGGGTGCCGCACCTCGTGGGGATCGCGGGAGTAATCCAAGTGTCCCGTGGAGGGATGCAGGCTGCGGTTGGACTCGCTGTGAGCACAGCTGGGGAGGCTACGTCTGTGGGCCGGTGGGGTGTCGCGCTACCAGGCGTCGGGCCGGTAGACCCGAGGCAACAGAGCGGATGGAGGCTCAGAGCCCTCCAGAACCAGACTCCGCCATGGGCCCAGTTGCCGTCCTTTCGGCCCGCGAGCCCCTCGACCTGCACCTGGCCGCCCCCACCGGCGCCCAGCCCCGGCGCCGCCACCTGTGTGCCGGTGTGTCCCTCCACAGCTCCCTCCGACAAAAGCCCCACCCCCACCCCGCCCCTCTGGCGTGTCACCGCGGCCGGGTGCGGGAGCGGGATCGAGGGCAGGGGCCGCTTCCCCGGGCCTGCCGGCCACCAGGGGCGGGGTCCTGAGCTCGGCGGGGGGTGTGGGGGCAAGGGTGGCCTTGCCGGGGCTGAGGGGCCGTGGCGACTCAATGGTGGCTCCCGGTGGCTTCGGGCCAGCTGCTGTCGGGCAGGAGGGCCGGCCCGGGCTGCGGCCGGGCTGCGCCTAGGGCCGCGTGGGCGGGCAGGGCCGATGCCCAAGGGACCGCGGGCCCCGGGCCCTGAAGCCTCCGGGGCCACGTCCCTGTGAGCGACGTGCGGGATCTTGGGCGGGGCGCCAAGCGCCGAAGGGTTTGCTGGGTCACGGCCGCCCTGGGCTGGGAGGTGGTCGCCAAACCCTCCGCCGCCGCCCGATACCCGAGACCTCCGTTGCCCCTGCCTGGGCGGGCGAGGGGGCCCTGCCGGGGCGGGCCGGCCGCCAGGCTGGCGTTAAGGCGCCAGCGCCAGCGAAACTGGGCCTCAAGAGGCCGCCCGCGGCCCCCCGCCCCCGTCTACGGCCATACCACCCTGAACGCGCCCGATCTCGTCTGATCTCGGAAGCTAAGCAGGGTCGGGCCTGGTTAGTACTTGGATGGGAGACCGCCTGGGAATACCGGGTGCTGTAGGCTTTTTGCCTCCCGCTCCGCCCGCCTTCTCCTTTACTCGCCCGCGGCGGGGGCCGCCGGCTCCGCCCCCGCCGGGCCCCGCTGCAGGCCCCACCTCCTCAGGCCCCTCCCACCACGGCGCGCGCCGGCGGGGTCGCTCCCCGCCGGCCCGGCCGGCCAGGCGGCCAGAAGGCGGCCCTGGAAGGCAGCCGCACCCCAGACGCTCCCGGGGTGGCTGGCCCGGACCCAGACTCCGCCGCGGGCCCAGTTGCCGTCCTTTCGGCCCGCGAGCCCCTCGATCTGCACCTGGCCGCCCCCACCGGCGCCCAACCCCGGCGCCGCCACCTGTGTGCCGGTGTGTCCCTCCACAGCTCCCTCCGACAAAAGCCCCCCCCCACCCCGCCCCTCTGGCGTGTCACCGCGGCCGGGTGCGGGAGCGGGATCGAGGGCAGGGGCCGCTTCCCCGGGCCTGCCGGCCACCAGGGGCGGGGTCCTGAGCTCGGCGGGGGGTGTGGGGGCAAGGGTGGCCTTGCCGGGGCTGAGGGGCCGTGGCGACTCAATGGTGGCTCCCGGTGGCTTCGGGCCAGCTGCTGTCGGGCAGGAGGGCCGGCCCGGGCTGCGGCCGGGCTGCGCCTAGGGCCGCGTGGGCGGGCAGGGCCGATGCCCAAGGGACCGCGGGCCCCGGGCCCTGAAGCCTCCGGGGCCACGTCCCTGTGAGCGACGTGCGGGATCTTGGGCGGGGCGCCAAGCGCCGAAGGGTTTGCTGGGTCACGGCCGCCCTGGGCTGGGAGGTGGTCGCCAAACCCTCCGCCGCCGCCCGATACCCGAGACCTCCGTTGCCCCTGCCTGGGCGGGCGAGGGGGCCCTGCCGGGGCGGGCCGGCCGCCAGGCTGGCGTTAAGGCGCCAGCGCCAGCGAAACTGGGCCTCAAGAGGCCGCCCGCGGCCCCCCGCCCCCGTCTACGGCCATACCACCCTGAACGCGCCCGATCTCGTCTGATCTCGGAAGCTAAGCAGGGTCGGGCCTGGTTAGTACTTGGATGGGAGACCGCCTGGGAATACCGGGTGCTGTAGGCTTTTTGCCTCCCGCTCCGCCCGCCTTCTCCTTTACTCGCCCGCGGCGGGGGCCGCCGGCTCCGCCCCCGCCGGGCCCCGCTGCAGGCCCCACCTCCTCAGGCCCCTCCCACCACGGCGCGCGCCGGCGGGGTCGCTCCCCGCCGGCCCGGCCGGCCAGGCGGCCAGAAGGCGGCCCTGGAAGGCAGGCGCACCCCAGACGCTCCCGGGGTGGCTGGCCCGGACCCAGACTCCGCCGCGGGCCCAGTTGCCGTCCTTTCGGCCCGCGAGCCCCTCGACCTGCACCTGGCCGCCCCCACCGGCGCCCAGCCCCGGCGCCGCCACCTGTGTGCCGGTGTGTCCCTCCACAGCTCCCTCTGACAAAAGCCCCCCCCCACCCCGCCCCTCTGGCGTGTCACCGCGGCCGGGTGCGGGAGCGGGATCGAGGGCAGGGGCCGCTTCCCCGGGCCTGCCGGCCACCAGGGGCGGGGTCCTGAGCTCGGCGGGGGGTGTGGGGGCAAGGGTGGCCTTGCCGGGGCTGAGGGGCCGTGGCGACTCAATGGTGGCTCCCGGTGGCTTCGGGCCAGCTGCTGTCGGGCAGGAGGGCCGGCCCGGGCTGCGGCCGGGCTGCGCCTAGGGCCGCGTGGGCGGGCAGGGCCGATGCCCAAGGGACCGCGGGCCCCGGGCCCTGAAGCCTCCGGGGCCACGTCCCTGTGAGCGACGTGCGGGATCTTGGGCGGGGCGCCAAGCGCCGAAGGGTTTGCTGGGTCACGGCCGCCCTGGGCTGGGAGGTGGTCGCCAAACCCTCCGCCGCCGCCCGATACCCGAGACCTCCGTTGCCCCTGCCTGGGCGGGCGAGGGGGCCCTGCCGGGGCGGGCCGGCCGCCAGGCTGGCGTTAAGGCGCCAGCGCCAGCGAAACTGGGCCTCAAGAGGCCGCCCGCGGCCCCCCGCCCCCGTCTACGGCCATACCACCCTGAACGCGCCCGATCTCGTCTGATCTCGGAAGCTAAGCAGGGTCGGGCCTGGTTAGTACTTGGATGGGAGACCGCCTGGGAATACCGGGTGCTGTAGGCTTTTTGCCTCCCGCTCCGCCCGCCTTCTCCTTTACTCGCCCGCGGCGGGGTCGCCGGCTCCGCCCCCGCCGGGCCCCGCTGCAGGCCCCACCTCCTCAGGCCCCTCCCACCACGGCGCGCGCCGGCGGGGTCGCTCCCCGCCGGCCCGGCCGGCCAGGCGGCCAGAAGGCGGCCCTGGAAGGCAGCCGCACCCCAGACGCTCCCGGGGTGGCTGGCCCGGACCCAGACTCCGCCGCGGGCCCAGTTGCCGTCCTTTCGGCCCGCGAGCCCCTCGACCTGCACCTGGCCGCCCCCACCGGCGCCCAACCCCGGCGCCGCCACCTGTGTGCCGGTGTGTCCCTCCACAGCTCCCTCCGACAAAAGCCCCCCCCCACCCCGCCCCTCTGGCGTGTCACCGCGGCCGGGTGCGGGAGCGGGATCGAGGGCAGGGGCCGCTTCCCCGGGCCTGCCGGCCACCAGGGGCGGGGTCCTGAGCTCGGCGGGGGGTGTGGGGGCAAGGGTGGCCTTGCCGGGGCTGAGGGGCCGTGGCGACTCAATGGTGGCTCCCGGTGGCTTCGGGCCAGCTGCTGTCGGGCAGGAGGGCCGGCCCGGGCTGCGGCCGGGCTGCGCCTAGGGCCGCGTGGGCGGGCAGGGCCGATGCCCAAGGGACCGCGGGCCCCGGGCCCTGAAGCCTCCGGGGCCACGTCCCTGTGAGCGACGTGCGGGATCTTGGGCGGGGCGCCAAGCGCCGAAGGGTTTGCTGGGTCACGGCCGCCCTGGGCTGGGAGGTGGTCGCCAAACCCTCCGCCGCCGCCCGATACCCGAGACCTCCGTTGCCCCTGCCTGGGCGGGCGAGGGGGCCCTGCCGGGGCGGGCCGGCCGCCAGGCTGGCGTTAAGGCGCCAGCGCCAGCGAAACTGGGCCTCAAGAGGCCGCCCGCGGCCCCCCGCCCCCGTCTACGGCCATACCACCCTGAACGCGCCCGATCTCGTCTGATCTCGGAAGCTAAGCAGGGTCGGGCCTGGTTAGTACTTGGATGGGAGACCGCCTGGGAATACCGGGTGCTGTAGGCTTTTTGCCTCCCGCTCCGCCCGCCTTCTCCTTTACTCGCCCGCGGCGGGGGCCGCCGGCTCCGCCCCCGCCGGGCCCCGCTGCAGGCCCCACCTCCTCAGGCCCCTCCCACCACGGCGCGCGCCGGCGGGGTCGCTCCCCGCCGGCCCGGCCGGCCAGGCGGCCAGAAGGCGGCCCTGGAAGGCAGGCGCACCCCAGACGCTCCCGGGGTGGCTGGCCCGGACCCAGACTCCGCCGCGGGCCCAGTTGCCGTCCTTTCGGCCCGCGAGCCCCTCGACCTGCACCTGGCCGCCCCCACCGGCGCCCAGCCCCGGCGCCGCCACCTGTGTGCCGGTGTGTCCCTCCACAGCTCCCTCTGACAAAAGCCCCCCCCCACCCCGCCCCTCTGGCGTGTCACCGCGGCCGGGTGCGGGAGCGGGATCGAGGGCAGGGGCCGCTTCCCCGGGCCTGCCGGCCACCAGGGGCGGGGTCCTGAGCTCGGCGGGGGGTGTGGGGGCAAGGGTGGCCTTGCCGGGGCTGAGGGGCCGTGGCGACTCAATGGTGGCTCCCGGTGGCTTCGGGCCAGCTGCTGTCGGGCAGGAGGGCCGGCCCGGGCTGCGGCCGGGCTGCGCCTAGGGCCGCGTGGGCGGGCAGGGCCGATGCCCAAGGGACCGCGGGCCCCGGGCCCTGAAGCCTCCGGGGCCACGTCCCTGTGAGCGACGTGCGGGATCTTGGGCGGGGCGCCAAGCGCCGAAGGGTTTGCTGGGTCACGGCCGCCCTGGGCTGGGAGGTGGTCGCCAAACCCTCCGCCGCCGCCCGATACCCGAGACCTCCGTTGCCCCTGCCTGGGCGGGCGAGGGGGCCCTGCCGGGGCGGGCCGGCCGCCAGGCTGGCGTTAAGGCGCCAGCGCCAGCGAAACTGGGCCTCAAGAGGCCGCCCGCGGCCCCCCGCCCCCGTCTACGGCCATACCACCCTGAACGCGCCCGATCTCGTCTGATCTCGGAAGCTAAGCAGGGTCGGGCCTGGTTAGTACTTGGATGGGAGACCGCCTGGGAATACCGGGTGCTGTAGGCTTTTTGCCTCCCGCTCCGCCCGCCTTCTCCTTTACTCGCCCGCGGCGGGGGCCGCCGGCTCCGCCCCCGCCGGGCCCCGCTGCAGGCCCCACCTCCTCAGGCCCCTCCCACCACGGCGCGCGCCGGCGGGGTCGCTCCCCGCCGGCCCGGCCGGCCAGGCGGCCAGAAGGCGGCCCTGGAAGGCAGGCGCACCCCAGACGCTCCCGGGGTGGCTGGCCCGGACCCAGACTCCGCCGCGGGCCCAGTTGCCGTCCTTTCGGCCCGCGAGCCCCTCGACCTGCACCTGGCCGCCCCCACCGGCGCCCAGCCCCGGCGCCGCCACCTGTGTGCCGGTGTGTCCCTCCACAGCTCCCTCCGACAAAAGCCCCCCCCCACCCCGCCCCTCTGGCGTGTCACCGCGGCCGGGTGCGGGAGCGGGATCGAGGGCAGGGGCCGCTTCCCCGGGCCTGCCGGCCACCAGGGGCGGGGTCCTGAGCTCGGCGGGGGGTGTGGGGGCAAGGGTGGCCTTGCCGGGGCTGAGGGGCCGTGGCGACTCAATGGTGGCTCCCGGTGGCTTCGGGCCAGCTGCTGTCGGGCAGGAGGGCCGGCCCGGGCTGCGGCCGGGCTGCGCCTAGGGCCGCGTGGGCGGGCAGGGCCGATGCCCAAGGGACCGCGGGCCCCGGGCCCTGAAGCCTCCGGGGCCACGTCCCTGTGAGCGACGTGCGGGATCTTGGGCGGGGCGCCAAGCGCCGAAGGGTTTGCTGGGTCACGGCCGCCCTGGGCTGGGAGGTGGTCGCCAAACCCTCCGCCGCCGCCCGATACCCGAGACCTCCGTTGCCCCTGCCTGGGCGGGCGAGGGGGCCCTGCCGGGGCGGGCCGGCCGCCAGGCTGGCGTTAAGGCGCCAGCGCCAGCGAAACTGGGCCTCAAGAGGCCGCCCGCGGCCCCCCGCCCCCGTCTACGGCCATACCACCCTGAACGCGCCCGATCTCGTCTGATCTCGGAAGCTAAGCAGGGTCGGGCCTGGTTAGTACTTGGATGGGAGACCGCCTGGGAATACCGGGTGCTGTAGGCTTTTTGCCTCCCGCTCCGCCCGCCTTCTCCTTTACTCGCCCGCGGCGGGGGCCGCCGGCTCCGCCCCCGCCGGGCCCCGCTGCAGGCCCCACCTCCTCAGGCCCCTCCCACCACGGCGCGCGCCGGCGGGGTCGCTCCCCGCCGGCCCGGCCGGCCAGGCGGCCAGAAGGCGGCCCTGGAAGGCAGGCGCACCCCAGACGCTCCCGGGGTGGCTGGCCCGGACCCAGACTCCGCCGCGGGCCCAGTTGCCGTCCTTTCGGCCCGCGAGCCCCTCGACCTGCACCTGGCCGCCCCCACCGGCGCCCAGCCCCGGCGCCGCCACCTGTGTGCCGGTGTGTCCCTCCACAGCTCCCTCCGACAAAAGCCCCCCCCCACCCCGCCCCTCTGGCGTGTCACCGCGGCCGGGTGCGGGAGCGGGATCGAGGGCAGGGGCCGCTTCCCCGGGCCTGCCGGCCACCAGGGGCGGGGTCCTGAGCTCGGCGGGGGGTGTGGGGGCAAGGGTGGCCTTGCCGGGGCTGAGGGGCCGTGGCGACTCATTGGTGGCTCCCGGTGGCTTCGGGCCAGCTGCTGTCGGGCAGGAGGGCCGGCCCGGGCTGCGGCCGGGCTGCGCCTAGGGCCGCGTGGGCGGGCAGGGCCGATGCCCAAGGGACCGCGGGCCCCGGGCCCTGAAGCCTCCGGGGCCACGTCCCTGTGAGCGACGTGCGGGATCTTGGGCGGGGCGCCAAGCGCCGAAGGGTTTGCTGGGTCACGGCCGCCCTGGGCTGGGAGGTGGTCGCCAAACCCTCCGCCGCCGCCCGATACCCGAGACCTCCGTTGCCCCTGCCTGGGCGGGCGAGGGGGCCCTGCCGGGGCGGGCCGGCCGCCAGGCTGGCGTTAAGGCGCCAGCGCCAGCGAAACTGGGCCTCAAGAGGCCGCCCGCGGCCCCCCGCCCCCGTCTACGGCCATACCACCCTGAACGCGCCCGATCTCGTCTGATCTCGGAAGCTAAGCAGGGTCGGGCCTGGTTAGTACTTGGATGGGAGACCGCCTGGGAATACCGGGTGCTGTAGGCTTTTTGCCTCCCGCTCCGCCCGCCTTCTCCTTTACTCGCCCGCGGCGGGGTCGCCGGCTCCGCCCCCGCCGGGCCCCGCTGCAGGCCCCACCTCCTCAGGCCCCTCCCACCACGGCGCGCGCCGGCGGGGTCGCTCCCCGCCGGCCCGGCCGGCCAGGCGGCCAGAAGGCGGCCCTGGAAGGCAGCCGCACCCCAGACGCTCCCGGGGTGGCTGGCCCGGACCCAGACTCCGCCGCGGGCCCAGTTGCCGTCCTTTCGGCCCGCGAGCCCCTCGACCTGCACCTGGCCGCCCCCACCGGCGCCCAACCCCGGCGCCGCCACCTGTGTGCCGGTGTGTCCCTCCACAGCTCCCTCCGACAAAAGCCCCCCCCCACCCCGCCCCTCTGGCGTGTCACCGCGGCCGGGTGCGGGAGCGGGATCGAGGGCAGGGGCCGCTTCCCCGGGCCTGCCGGCCACCAGGGGCGGGGTCCTGAGCTCGGCGGGGGGTGTGGGGGCAAGGGTGGCCTTGCCGGGGCTGAGGGGCCGTGGCGACTCAATGGTGGCTCCCGGTGGCTTCGGGCCAGCTGCTGTCGGGCAGGAGGGCCGGCCCGGGCTGCGGCCGGGCTGCGCCTAGGGCCGCGTGGGCGGGCAGGGCCGATGCCCAAGGGACCGCGGGCCCCGGGCCCTGAAGCCTCCGGGGCCACGTCCCTGTGAGCGACGTGCGGGATCTTGGGCGGGGCGCCAAGCGCCGAAGGGTTTGCTGGGTCACGGCCGCCCTGGGCTGGGAGGTGGTCGCCAAACCCTCCGCCGCCGCCCGATACCCGAGACCTCCGTTGCCCCTGCCTGGGCGGGCGAGGGGGCCCTGCCGGGGCGGGCCGGCCGCCAGGCTGGCGTTAAGGCGCCAGCGCCAGCGAAACTGGGCCTCAAGAGGCCGCCCGCGGCCCCCCGCCCCCGTCTACGGCCATACCACCCTGAACGCGCCCGATCTCGTCTGATCTCGGAAGCTAAGCAGGGTCGGGCCTGGTTAGTACTTGGATGGGAGACCGCCTGGGAATACCGGGTGCTGTAGGCTTTTTGCCTCCCGCTCCGCCCGCCTTCTCCTTTACTCGCCCGCGGCGGGGGCCGCCGGCTCCGCCCCCGCCGGGCCCCGCTGCAGGCCCCACCTCCTCAGGCCCCTCCCACCACGGCGCGCGCCGGCGGGGTCGCTCCCCGCCGGCCCGGCCGGCCAGGCGGCCAGAAGGCGGCCCTGGAAGGCAGGCGCACCCCAGACGCTCCCGGGGTGGCTGGCCCGGACCCAGACTCCGCCGCGGGCCCAGTTGCCGTCCTTTCGGCCCGCGAGCCCCTCGACCTGCACCTGGCCGCCCCCACCGGCGCCCAGCCCCGGCGCCGCCACCTGTGTGCCGGTGTGTCCCTCCACAGCTCCCTCCGACAAAAGCCCCCCCCCACCCCGCCCCTCTGGCGTGTCACCGCGGCCGGGTGCGGGAGCGGGATCGAGGGCAGGGGCCGCTTCCCCGGGCCTGCCGGCCACCAGGGGCGGGGTCCTGAGCTCGGCGGGGGGTGTGGGGGCAAGGGTGGCCTTGCCGGGGCTGAGGGGCCGTGGCGACTCAATGGTGGCTCCCGGTGGCTTCGGGCCAGCTGCTGTCGGGCAGGAGGGCCGGCCCGGGCTGCGGCCGGGCTGCGCCTAGGGCCGCGTGGGCGGGCAGGGCCGATGCCCAAGGGACCGCGGGCCCCGGGCCCTGAAGCCTCCGGGGCCACGTCCCTGTGAGCGACGTGCGGGATCTTGGGCGGGGCGCCAAGCGCCGAAGGGTTTGCTGGGTCACGGCCGCCCTGGGCTGGGAGGTGGTCGCCAAACCCTCCGCCGCCGCCCGATACCCGAGACCTCCGTTGCCCCTGCCTGGGCGGGCGAGGGGGCCCTGCCGGGGCGGGCCGGCCGCCAGGCTGGCGTTAAGGCGCCAGCGCCAGCGAAACTGGGCCTCAAGAGGCCGCCCGCGGCCCCCCGCCCCCGTCTACGGCCATACCACCCTGAACGCGCCCGATCTCGTCTGATCTCGGAAGCTAAGCAGGGTCGGGCCTGGTTAGTACTTGGATGGGAGACCGCCTGGGAATACCGGGTGCTGTAGGCTTTTTGCCTCCCGCTCCGCCCGCCTTCTCCTTTACTCGCCCGCGGCGGGGGCCGCCGGCTCCGCCCCCGCCGGGCCCCGCTGCAGGCCCCACCTCCTCAGGCCCCTCCCACCACGGCGCGCGCCGGCGGGGTCGCTCCCCGCCGGCCCGGCTGGCCAGGCGGCCAGAAGGCGGCCCTGGAAGGCAGGCGCACCCCAGACGCTCCCGGGGTGGCTGGCCCGGACCCAGACTCCGCCGCGGGCCCAGTTGCCGTCCTTTCGGCCCGCGAGCCCCTCGACCTGCACCTGGCCGCCCCCACCGGCGCCCAGCCCCGGCGCCGCCACCTGTGTGCCGGTGTGTCCCTCCACAGCTCCCTCCGACAAAAGCCCCCCCCCACCCCGCCCCTCTGGCGTGTCACCGCGGCCGGGTGCGGGAGCGGGATCGAGGGCAGGGGCCGCTTCCCCGGGCCTGCCGGCCACCAGGGGCGGGGTCCTGAGCTCGGCGGGGGGTGTGGGGGCAAGGGTGGCCTTGCCGGGGCTGAGGGGCCGTGGCGACTCATTGGTGGCTCCCGGTGGCTTCGGGCCAGCTGCTGTCGGGCAGGAGGGCCGGCCCGGGCTGCGGCCGGGCTGCGCCTAGGGCCGCGTGGGCGGGCAGGGCCGATGCCCAAGGGACCGCGGGCCCCGGGCCCTGAAGCCTCCGGGGCCACGTCCCTGTGAGCGACGTGCGGGATCTTGGGCGGGGCGCCAAGCGCCGAAGGGTTTGCTGGGTCACGGCCGCCCTGGGCTGGGAGGTGGTCGCCAAACCCTCCGCCGCCGCCCGATACCCGAGACCTCCGTTGCCCCTGCCTGGGCGGGCGAGGGGGCCCTGCCGGGGCGGGCCGGCCGCCAGGCTGGCGTTAAGGCGCCAGCGCCAGCGAAACTGGGCCTCAAGAGGCCGCCCGCGGCCCCCCGCCCCCGTCTACGGCCATACCACCCTGAACGCGCCCGATCTCGTCTGATCTCGGAAGCTAAGCAGGGTCGGGCCTGGTTAGTACTTGGATGGGAGACCGCCTGGGAATACCGGGTGCTGTAGGCTTTTTGCCTCCCGCTCCGCCCGCCTTCTCCTTTACTCGCCCGCGGCGGGGGGGCCGCCGGCTCCGCCCCCGCCGAGCCCCGCTGCAGGCAGTAGTCAAGGTGGGTTTACCTGCCCGAGCAGGAAGCTTGGGCGATGGCAGAAGTGGGAAGAAACTCTTGAGCACAGGTTCTTGGGATCCACGGAGCAGCGCATGCACATGCGATGGGTGCCTACACAGCTGGCTTGCTTGTCTGTGGGGAAAGGCGAGATGGGTCAGGGCCTGGGTTCCTGAGGGGCTGAGAATCAAGGCAGGGATAGAAGAAAGGGGACAGGCCCACATCCCCTGAACCCACGCCGGCGCCCACTCACCTTTGTGGAAAATACGATTGAAAAGTGCCCGCAAGAATCTCTTCAGATGCCTCCAGAGTTGAGGCAA
This sequence comes from Globicephala melas, assembly GCF_963455315.2. Taxonomy (NCBI): domain Eukaryota; kingdom Metazoa; phylum Chordata; class Mammalia; order Artiodactyla; family Delphinidae; genus Globicephala; species Globicephala melas. Next base: position 195,942 of record NW_027207479.1, on the reverse strand, counting down.
GAAGGGGAGGGGGGAGGCCGGGAGCAGGGTGAGCCCTGAAATCCAACCCTTGTCCCGGTCACACCCCAGCAGCCCTCCCACCTCAGCCCCTTCAAGACCCCAGGGCTCCCCCAACCGCGCTGCACAGATCCTGCCCTGACCATAGTCACCATGTTGATCCCCACGTTGAGCAAGATGAAGCTGACCGGGATCAGAAGAATTGAGTATCCTTGCTCCTGGCATTTCCTGGGGATGGGGCCAGTGAACGGCTCGGCTCGGTAGTAGTTTCGCTCACCCATGGCCGTTGGTCCCAGGACTGCCTGGGCCCTCTGCCCTCCAGTTTTAACTGGGAGCCAGACTGGGTCATAATGGGGCAGGTGGTGAGGTCACAGTGAGGGAGGGGGATGAAAAGGAGGGCCCAGAGTGGCATTCCCTGGTAACCAGGGTCAGGTAAGCTGAGCCTGGACAGTCAAACAGGGCCCGGTGGCCGGCATACATCCCCTCGAGCGGTCATTCATTCGCTCACCGCCCGCTGACTCACTTGTTCAAATGACACATTGCGTCTCTTGGCCCCTCTTGAGACTAGGAAGACCTTGGCCTCAGAGGCCTGCTGAAGGCCTGGCTGGAGTCCAGAGCCTCAGCCTTCTTCATGCCCTTCACTGGGCCTGGAGCTGGACCTGCCCAGATGTGGAACCTCCCAGTTTGGAAGCAACTTCTTGTATGAGGCTCTCTGTGGACAGGGACAGCTGAGACACAGAGGAGGTGCCCAGAGACCAGGGGTTTGGAGTCTGCAGCTGCAGATGTACTTAGTGCATGGTATAGGACCAGGAGGGGCCTGCTGGCAGAACTGTGGCCACTAAACCAAAGGGACCCTCAGGCCAAGAAGGGGACACTGGCTTCTTATTGCAGGAAGCCAAGCGCAGGGACCCAGGCTGGCAGAAGGAGTGGCGCTTCCAAGCCACAGACCACCAATGTTTCCTGGACTCTGGCGCTCTTTATTCCTCTCTCCATGCCCTGCCGCCCCCTGCCCCTGCCCCCATTTGCTGCTGGTAAGTTCACTTTCCCAGTCTGGCTCCCGTGCAGAGAGGGCCTGGAGGCCGAGGTGGAAGGTAGCAGCGAGTTGGCCCGCGCTTGGCCCTCCTGCGGTTGCCGCTTCAGCACCAGACTGTCATACACCTGGTAGTTGGCATTGCCTCCCGGGTTCCGGCTGAGTGGCATGAAGGTGGGCGGGGGTGGAGGGTGCTCGGTAGCCTGGACGTCGGGCAGGAGGTGAGAGGGGCGGAGGAGCAGCGCTGAGCTGGGAGCCGGGGCCCGCTGGTCCAAGGCCTCGGCCAGTACCGTGAGGGAGGCGGAGGTGGCCACAGGGCGCCGCAAGGGCAGGATCTCAGCCCATTCGGCCGCCGGGTGCCGCACCTCGTGGGGATCGCGGGAGTAATCCAAGTGTCCCGTGGAGGGATGCAGGCTGCGGTTGGACTCGCTGTGAGCACAGCTGGGGAGGCTACGTCTGTGGGCCGGTGGGGTGTCGCGCTACCAGGCGTCGGGCCGGTAGACCCGAGGCAACAGAGCGGATGGAGGCTCAGAGCCCTCCAGACCCAGACTCCGCCATGGGCCCAGTTGCCGTCCTTTCGGCCCGCGAGCCCCTCGACCTGCACCTGGCCGCCCCCACCGGCGCCCAGCCCCGGCGCCGCCACCTGTGTGCCGGTATGTCCCTCCACAGCTCCCTCCGTCAAAAGCCCCCCCCCACCCCGCCCCTCTGGCGTGTCACCGCGGCCGGGTGCGGGAGCGGGATCGAGGGCAGGGGCCGCTTCCCCGGGCCTGCCGGCCACCAGGGGCGGGGTCCTGAGCTCGGCGGGGGGTGTGGGGGCAAGGGTGGCCTTGCCGGGGCTGAGGGGCCGTGGCGACTCAATGGTGGCTCCCGGTGGCTTCGGGCCAGCTGCTGTCGGGCAGGAGGGCCGGCCCGGGCTGCGGCCGGGCTGCGCCTAGGGCCGCGTGGGCGGGCAGGGCCGATGCCCAAGGGACCGCGGGCCCCGGGCCCTGAAGCCTCCGGGGCCACGTCCCTGTGAGCGACGTGCGGGATCTTGGGCGGGGCGCCAAGCGCCGAAGGGTTTGCTGGGTCACGGCCGCCCTGGGCTGGGAGGTGGTCGCCAAACCCTCCGCCGCCGCCCGATACCCGAGACCTCCGTTGCCCCTGCCTGGGCGGGCGAGGGGGCCCTGCCGGGGCGGGCCGGCCGCCAGGCTGGCGTTAAGGCGCCAGCGCCAGCGAAACTGGGCCTCAAGAGGCCGCCCGCGGCCCCCCGCCCCCGTCTACGGCCATACCACCCTGAACGCGCCCGATCTCGTCTGATCTCGGAAGCTAAGCAGGGTCGGGCCTGGTTAGTACTTGGATGGGAGACCGCCTGGGAATACCGGGTGCTGTAGGCTTTTTGCCTCCCGCTCCGCCCGCCTTCTCCTTTACTCGCCCGCGGCGGGGGGGCCGCCGGCTCCGCCCCCGCCGAGCCCCGCTGCAGGCAGTAGTCAAGGTGGGTTTACCTGCCCGAGCAGGAAGCTTGGGCGATGGCAGAAGTGGGAAGAAACTCTTGAGCACAGGTTCTTGGGATCCACGGAGCAGCGCATGCACATGCGATGGGTGCCTACACAGCTGGCTTGCTTGTCTGTGGGGAAAGGCGAGATGGGTCAGGGCCTGGGTTCCTGAGGGGCTGAGAATCAAGGCAGGGATAGAAGAAAGGGGACAGGCCCACATCCCCTGAACCCACGCCGGCGCCCACTCACCTTTGTGGAAAATACGATTGAAAAGTGCCCGCAAGAATCTCTTCAGATGCCTCCAGAGTTGAGGGAAGAAGGGGAGGGGGGAGGCCGGGAGCAGGGTGAGCCCTGAAATCCAACCCTTATCCCGGTCACACCCCAGCAGCCCTCCCACCTCAGCCCCTTCAAGACCCCAGGGCTCCCCCAACCGCGCTGCACAGATCCTGCCCTGACCATAGTCACCATGTTGATCCCCACGTTGAGCAAGATGAAGCTGACCGGGATCAGAAGAATTGAGTATCCTTGCTCCTGGCATTTCCTGGGGATGGGGCCAGTGAACGGCTCAGCTCGGTAGTAGTTTCGCTCACCCATGGCTGTTGGTCCCAGGACTGCCTGGGCCCTCTGCCCTCCAGTTTTAACTGGGAGCCAGACTGGGTCATAATGGGGCAGGTGGTGAGGTCACAGTGAGGGAGGGGGATGAAAAGGAGGGCCCAGAGTGGCATTCCCTGGTAACCAAGGTCAGGTAAGCTGAGCCTGGACAGTCAAACAGGGCCCGGTGGCCGGCATACATCCCCTCGAGTGGTCATTCATTCGCTCACCGCCCGCTGACTCACTTGTTCAAATGACACATTGCGTCTCTTGGCCCCTCTTGAGACTAGGAAGACCTTGGCCTCAGAGGCCTGCTGAAGGCCTGGCTGGAGTCCAGAGCCTCAGCCTTCTTCATGCCCTTCACTGGGCCTGGAGCTGGACCTGCCCAGATGTGGAACCTCCCAGTTTGGAAGCAACTTCTTGTATGAGGCTCTCTGTGGACAGGGACAGCTGAGACACAGAGGAGGTGCCCAGAGACCAGGGGTTTGGAGTCTGCAGCTGCAGATGTACTTAGTGCATGGTATAGGACCAGGAGGGGCCTGCTGGCAGAACTGTGGCCACTAAACCAAAGGGACCCTCAGGCCAAGAAGGGGACACTGGCTTCTTATTGCAGGAAGCCAAGCGCAGGGACCCAGGCTGGCAGAAGGAGTGGCGCTTCCAAGCCACAGACCACCAATGTTTCCTGGACTCTGGCGCTCTTTATTCCTCTCTCCATGCCCTGCCGCCCCCTGCCCCTGCCCCCACTTGCTGCTGGTAAGTTCATTTTCCCAGTCTGGCTCCCGTGCAGAGAGGGCCTGGAGGCCGAGGTGGAAGGTAGCAGCGAGTTGGCCCGCGCTTGGCCCTCCTGCGGTTGCCGCTTCAGCACCAGACTGTCATACACCTGGTAGTTGGCATTGCCTCCCGGGTTCCGGCTGAGTGGCATGAAGGTGGGCGGGGGTGGAGGGTGCTCGGTAGCCTGGACGTCGGGCAGGAGGTGAGAGGGGCGGAGGAGCAGCGCTGAGCTGGGAGCCGGGGCCCGCTGGTCCGAGGCCTCGGCCAGTACCGTGAGGGAGGCGGAGGTGGCCACAGGGCGCCGCAAGGGCAGGATCTCAGCCCATTCGGCCGCCGGGTGCCGCACCTCGTGGGGATCGCGGGAGTAATCCAAGTGTCCCGTGGAGGGATGCAGGCTGCGGTTGGACTCGCTGTGAGCACAGCTGGGGAGGCTACGTCTCTGGGCCGGTGGGGTGTCGCGCTACCAGGCGTCGGGCCGGTAGACCCGAGGCACCAGAGCGGATGGAGGCTCAGAGCCCTCCAGACCCAGACTCCGCCATGGGCCCAGTTGCCGTCCTTTCGGCCCGCGAGCCCCTCGACCTGCACCTGGCCGCCCCCACCGGCGCCCAGCCCCGGCGCCGCCACCTGTGTGCCGGTGTGTCCCTCCACAGCTCCCTCCGACAAAAGCCCCCCCCCACCCCGCCCCTCTGGCGTGTCACCGCGGCCGGGTGCGGGAGCGGGATCGAGGGCAGGGGCCGCTTCCCCGGGCCTGCCGGCCACCAGGGGCGGGGTCCTGAGCTCGGCGGGGGGTGTGGGGGCAAGGGTGGCCTTGCCGGGGCTGAGGGGCCGTGGCGACTCAATGGTGGCTCCTGGTGGCTTCGGGCCAGCTGCTGTCGGGCAGGAGGGCCGGCCTGGGCTGCGGCCGGGCTGTGCCTAGGGCCGCGTGGGCGGGCAGGGCCGATGCCCAAGGGACCGCGGGCCCCGGGCCCTGAAGCCTCCGGGGCCACGTCCCTGTGAGCGACGTGCGGGATCTTGGGCGGGGCGCCAAGCGCCGAAGGGTTTGCTGGGTCACGGCCGCCCTGGGCTGGGAGGTGGTCGCCAAACCCTCCGCCGCCGCCCGATACCCGAGACCTCCGTTGCCCCTGCCTGGGCGGGCGAGGGGGCCCTGCCGGGGCGGGCCGGCCGCCAGGCTGGCGTTAAGGCGCCAGCGCCAGCGAAACTGGGCCTCAAGAGGCCGCCCGCGGCCCCCCGCCCCCGTCTACGGCCATACCACCCTGAACGCGCCCGATCTCGTCTGATCTCGGAAGCTAAGCAGGGTCGGGCCTGGTTAGTACTTGGATGGGAGACCGCCTGGGAATACCGGGTGCTGTAGGCTTTTTGCCTCCCGCTCCGCCCGCCTTCTCCTTTACTCGCCCGCGGCGGGGGCCGCCGGCTCCGCCCCCGCCGGGCCCCGCTGCAGGCCCCACCTCCTCAGGCCCCTCCCACCACGGCGCGCGCCGGCGGGGTCGCTCCCCGCCGGCCCGGCCGGCCAGGCGGCCAGAAGGCGGCCCTGGAAGGCAGGCGCACCCCAGACGCTCCCGGGGTGGCTGGCCCGGACCCAGACTCCGCCGCGGGCCCAGTTGCCGTCCTTTCGGCCCGCGAGCCCCTCGACCTGCACCTGGCCGCCCCCACCGGCGCCCAGCCCCGGCGCCGCCACCTGTGTGCCGGTGTGTCCCTCCACAGCTCCCTCCGACAAAAGCCCCCCCCCACCCCGCCCCTCTGGCGTGTCACCGCGGCCGGGTGCGGGAGCGGGATCGAGGGCAGGGGCCGCTTCCCCGGGCCTGCCGGCCACCAGGGGCGGGGTCCTGAGCTCGGCGGGGGGTGTGGGGGCAAGGGTGGCCTTGCCGGGGCTGAGGGGCCGTGGCGACTCAATGGTGGCTCCCGGTGGCTTCGGGCCAGCTGCTGTCGGGCAGGAGGGCCGGCCCGGGCTGCGGCCGGGCTGCGCCTAGGGCCGCGTGGGCGGGCAGGGCCGATGCCCAAGGGACCGCGGGCCCCGGGCCCTGAAGCCTCCGGGGCCACGTCCCTGTGAGCGACGTGCGGGATCTTGGGCGGGGCACCAAGCGCCGAAGGGTTTGCTGGGTCACGGCCGCCCTGGGCTGGGAGGTGGTCGCCAAACCCTCCGCCGCCGCCCGATACCCGAGACCTCCGTTGCCCCTGCCTGGGCGGGCGAGGGGGCCCTGCCGGGGCGGGCCGGCCGCCAGGCTGGCGTTAAGGCGCCAGCGCCAGCGAAACTGGGCCTCAAGAGGCCGCCCGCGGCCCCCCGCCCCCGTCTACGGCCATACCACCCTGAACGCGCCCGATCTCGTCTGATCTCGGAAGCTAAGCAGGGTCGGGCCTGGTTAGTACTTGGATGGGAGACCGCCTGGGAATACCGGGTGCTGTAGGCTTTTTGCCTCCCGCTCCGCCCGCCTTCTCCTTTACTCGCCCGCGGCGGGGGGGCCGCCGGCTCCGCCCCCGCCGAGCCCCGCTGCAGGCAGTAGTCAAGGTGGGTTTACCTGCCCGAGCAGGAAGCTTGGGCGATGGCAGAAGTGGGAAGAAACTCTTGAGCACAGGTTCTTGGGATCCACGGAGCAGCGCATGCACATGCGATGGGTGCCTACACAGCTGGCTTGCTTGTCTGTGGGGAAAGGCGAGATGGGTCAGGGCCTGGGTTCCTGAGGGGCTGAGAATCAAGGCAGGGATAGAAGAAAGGGGACAGGCCCACATCCCCTGAACCCACGCCGGCGCCCACTCACCTTTGTGGAAAATACGATTGAAAAGTGCCCGCAAGAATCTCTTCAGATGCCTCCAGAGTTGAGGCAAGAAGGGGAGGGGGGAGGCCGGGAGCAGGGTGAGCCCTGAAATCCAACCCTTGTCCCGGTCACACCCCAGCAGCCCTCCCACCTCAGCCCCTTCAAGACCCCAGGGCTCCCCCAACCGCGCTGCACAGATCCTGCCCTGACCATAGTCACCATGTTGATCCCCACGTTGAGCAAGATGAAGCTGACCGGGATCAGAAGAATTGAGTATCCTTGCTCCTGGCATTTCCTGGGGATGGGGCCAGTGAACGGCTCGGCTCGGTAGTAGTTTCGCTCACCCATGGCCGTTGGTCCCAGGACTGCCTGGGCCCTCTGCCCTCCAGTTTTAACTGGGAGCCAGACTGGGTCATAATGGGGCAGGTGGTGAGGTCACAGTGAGGGAGGGGGATGAAAAGGAGGGCCCAGAGTGGCATTCCCTGGTAACCAGGGTCAGGTAAGCTGAGCCTGGACAGTCAAACAGGGCCCGGTGGCCGGCATACATCCCCTCGAGCGGTCATTCATTCGCTCACCGCCCGCTGACTCACTTGTTCAAATGACACATTGCGTCTCTTGGCCCCTCTTGAGACTAGGAAGACCTTGGCCTCAGAGGCCTGCTGAAGGCCTGGCTGGAGTCCAGAGCCTCAGCCTTCTTCATGCCCTTCACTGGGCCTGGAGCTGGACCTGCCCAGATGTGGAACCTCCCAGTTTGGAAGCAACTTCTTGTATGAGGCTCTCTGTGGACAGGGACAGCTGAGACACAGAGGAGGTGCCCAGAGACCAGGGGTTTGGAGTCTGCAGCTGCAGATGTACTTAGTGCATGGTATAGGACCAGGAGGGGCCTGCTGGCAGAACTGTGGCCACTAAACCAAAGGGACCCTCAGGCCAAGAAGGGGACACTGGCTTCTTATTGCAGGAAGCCAAGCGCAGGGACCCAGGCTGGCAGAAGGAGTGGCGCTTCCAAGCCACAGACCACCAATGTTTCCTGGACTCTGGCGCTCTTTATTCCTCTCTCCATGCCCTGCCGCCCCCTGCCCCTGCCCCCATTTGCTGCTGGTAAGTTCACTTTCCCAGTCTGGCTCCCGTGCAGAGAGGGCCTGGAGGCCGAGGTGGAAGGTAGCAGCGAGTTGGCCCGCGCTTGGCCCTCCTGCGGTTGCCGCTTCAGCACCAGACTGTCATACACCTGGTAGTTGGCATTGCCTCCCGGGTTCCGGCTGAGTGGCATGAAGGTGGGCGGGGGTGGAGGGTGCTCGGTAGCCTGGACGTCGGGCAGGAGGTGAGAGGGGCGGAGGAGCAGCGCTGAGCTGGGAGCCGGGGCCCGCTGGTCCAAGGCCTCGGCCAGTACCGTGAGGGAGGCGGAGGTGGCCACAGGGCGCCGCAAGGGCAGGATCTCAGCCCATTCGGCCGCCGGGTGCCGCACCTCGTGGGGATCGCGGGAGTAATCCAAGTGTCCCGTGGAGGGATGCAGGCTGCGGTTGGACTCGCTGTGAGCACAGCTGGGGAGGCTACGTCTGTGGGCCGGTGGGGTGTCGCGCTACCAGGCGTCGGGCCGGTAGACCCGAGGCAACAGAGCGGATGGAGGCTCAGAGCCCTCCAGACCCAGACTCCGCCATGGGCCCAGTTGCCGTCCTTTCGGCCCGCGAGCCCCTCGACCTGCACCTGGCCGCCCCCACCGGCGCCCAGCCCCGGCGCCGCCACCTGTGTGCCGGTATGTCCCTCCACAGCTCCCTCCGTCAAAAGCCCCCCCCCACCCCGCCCCTCTGGCGTGTCACCGCGGCCGGGTGCGGGAGCGGGATCGAGGGCAGGGGCCGCTTCCCCGGGCCTGCCGGCCACCAGGGGCGGGGTCCTGAGCTCGGCGGGGGGTGTGGGGGCAAGGGTGGCCTTGCCGGGGCTGAGGGGCCGTGGCGACTCAATGGTGGCTCCCGGTGGCTTCGGGCCAGCTGCTGTCGGGCAGGAGGGCCGGCCCGGGCTGCGGCCGGGCTGCGCCTAGGGCCGCGTGGGCGGGCAGGGCCGATGCCCAAGGGACCGCGGGCCCCGGGCCCTGAAGCCTCCGGGGCCACGTCCCTGTGAGCGACGTGCGGGATCTTGGGCGGGGCGCCAAGCGCCGAAGGGTTTGCTGGGTCACGGCCGCCCTGGGCTGGGAGGTGGTCGCCAAACCCTCCGCCGCCGCCCGATACCCGAGACCTCCGTTGCCCCTGCCTGGGCGGGCGAGGGGGCCCTGCCGGGGCGGGCCGGCCGCCAGGCTGGCGTTAAGGCGCCAGCGCCAGCGAAACTGGGCCTCAAGAGGCCGCCCGCGGCCCCCCGCCCCCGTCTACGGCCATACCACCCTGAACGCGCCCGATCTCGTCTGATCTCGGAAGCTAAGCAGGGTCGGGCCTGGTTAGTACTTGGATGGGAGACCGCCTGGGAATACCGGGTGCTGTAGGCTTTTTGCCTCCCGCTCCGCCCGCCTTCTCCTTTACTCGCCCGCGGCGGGGGCCGCCGGCTCCGCCCCCGCCGGGCCCCGCTGCAGGCCCCACCTCCTCAGGCCCCTCCCACCACGGCGCGCGCCGGCGGGGTCGCTCCCCGCCGGCCCGGCCGGCCAGGCGGCCAGAAGGCGGCCCTGGAAGGCAGGCGCACCCCAGACGCTCCCGGGGTGGCTGGCCCGGACCCAGACTCCGCCGCGGGCCCAGTTGCCGTCCTTTCGGCCCGCGAGCCCCTCGACCTGCACCTGGCCGCCCCCACCGGCGCCCAGCCCCGGCGCCGCCACCTGTGTGCCGGTGTGTCCCTCCACAGCTCCCTCCGACAAAAGCCCCCCCCCACCCCGCCCCTCTGGCGTGTCACCGCGGCCGGGTGCGGGAGCGGGATCGAGGGCAGGGGCCGCTTCCCCGGGCCTGCCGGCCACCAGGGGCGGGGTCCTGAGCTCGGCGGGGGGTGTGGGGGCAAGGGTGGCCTTGCCGGGGCTGAGGGGCCGTGGCGACTCATTGGTGGCTCCCGGTGGCTTCGGGCCAGCTGCTGTCGGGCAGGAGGGCCGGCCCGGGCTGCGGCCGGGCTGCGCCTAGGGCCGCGTGGGCGGGCAGGGCCGATGCCCAAGGGACCGCGGGCCCCGGGCCCTGAAGCCTCCGGGGCCACGTCCCTGTGAGCGACGTGCGGGATCTTGGGCGGGGCGCCAAGCGCCGAAGGGTTTGCTGGGTCACGGCCGCCCTGGGCTGGGAGGTGGTCGCCAAACCCTCCGCCGCCGCCCGATACCCGAGACCTCCGTTGCCCCTGCCTGGGCGGGCGAGGGGGCCCTGCCGGGGCGGGCCGGCCGCCAGGCTGGCGTTAAGGCGCCAGCGCCAGCGAAACTGGGCCTCAAGAGGCCGCCCGCGGCCCCCCGCCCCCGTCTACGGCCATACCACCCTGAACGCGCCCGATCTCGTCTGATCTCGGAAGCTAAGCAGGGTCGGGCCTGGTTAGTACTTGGATGGGAGACCGCCTGGGAATACCGGGTGCTGTAGGCTTTTTGCCTCCCGCTCCGCCCGCCTTCTCCTTTACTCGCCCGCGGCGGGGTCGCCGGCTCCGCCCCCGCCGGGCCCCGCTGCAGGCCCCACCTCCTCAGGCCCCTCCCACCACGGCGCGCGCCGGCGGGGTCGCTCCCCGCCGGCCCGGCCGGCCAGGCGGCCAGAAGGCGGCCCTGGAAGGCAGCCGCACCCCAGACGCTCCCGGGGTGGCTGGCCCGGACCCAGACTCCGCCGCGGGCCCAGTTGCCGTCCTTTCGGCCCGCGAGCCCCTCGACCTGCACCTGGCCGCCCCCACCGGCGCCCAACCCCGGCGCCGCCACCTGTGTGCCGGTGTGTCCCTCCACAGCTCCCTCCGACAAAAGCCCCCCCCCACCCCGCCCCTCTGGCGTGTCACCGCGGCCGGGTGCGGGAGCGGGATCGAGGGCAGGGGCCGCTTCCCCGGGCCTGCCGGCCACCAGGGGCGGGGTCCTGAGCTCGGCGGGGGGTGTGGGGGCAAGGGTGGCCTTGCCGGGGCTGAGGGGCCGTGGCGACTCAATGGTGGCTCCCGGTGGCTTCGGGCCAGCTGCTGTCGGGCAGGAGGGCCGGCCCGGGCTGCGGCCGGGCTGCGCCTAGGGCCGCGTGGGCGGGCAGGGCCGATGCCCAAGGGACCGCGGGCCCCGGGCCCTGAAGCCTCCGGGGCCACGTCCCTGTGAGCGACGTGCGGGATCTTGGGCGGGGCGCCAAGCGCCGAAGGGTTTGCTGGGTCACGGCCGCCCTGGGCTGGGAGGTGGTCGCCAAACCCTCCGCCGCCGCCCGATACCCGAGACCTCCGTTGCCCCTGCCTGGGCGGGCGAGGGGGCCCTGCCGGGGCGGGCCGGCCGCCAGGCTGGCGTTAAGGCGCCAGCGCCAGCGAAACTGGGCCTCAAGAGGCCGCCCGCGGCCCCCCGCCCCCGTCTACGGCCATACCACCCTGAACGCGCCCGATCTCGTCTGATCTCGGAAGCTAAGCAGGGTCGGGCCTGGTTAGTACTTGGATGGGAGACCGCCTGGGAATACCGGGTGCTGTAGGCTTTTTGCCTCCCGCTCCGCCCGCCTTCTCCTTTACTCGCCCGCGGCGGGGGCCGCCGGCTCCGCCCCCGCCGGGCCCCGCTGCAGGCCCCACCTCCTCAGGCCCCTCCCACCACGGCGCGCGCCGGCGGGGTCGCTCCCCGCCGGCCCGGCCGGCCAGGCGGCCAGAAGGCGGCCCTGGAAGGCAGGCGCACCCCAGACGCTCCCGGGGTGGCTGGCCCGGACCCAGACTCCGCCGCGGGCCCAGTTGCCGTCCTTTCGGCCCGCGAGCCCCTCGACCTGCACCTGGCCGCCCCCACCGGCGCCCAGCCCCGGCGCCGCCACCTGTGTGCCGGTGTGTCCCTCCACAGCTCCCTCCGACAAAAGCCCCCCCCCACCCCGCCCCTCTGGCGTGTCACCGCGGCCGGGTGCGGGAGCGGGATCGAGGGCAGGGGCCGCTTCCCCGGGCCTGCCGGCCACCAGGGGCGGGGTCCTGAGCTCGGCGGGGGGTGTGGGGGCAAGGGTGGCCTTGCCGGGGCTGAGGGGCCGTGGCGACTCAATGGTGGCTCCCGGTGGCTTCGGGCCAGCTGCTGTCGGGCAGGAGGGCCGGCCCGGGCTGCGGCCGGGCTGCGCCTAGGGCCGCGTGGGCGGGCAGGGCCGATGCCCAAGGGACCGCGGGCCCCGGGCCCTGAAGCCTCCGGGGCCACGTCCCTGTGAGCGACGTGCGGGATCTTGGGCGGGGCGCCAAGCGCCGAAGGGTTTGCTGGGTCACGGCCGCCCTGGGCTGGGAGGTGGTCGCCAAACCCTCCGCCGCCGCCCGATACCCGAGACCTCCGTTGCCCCTGCCTGGGCGGGCGAGGGGGCCCTGCCGGGGCGGGCCGGCCGCCAGGCTGGCGTTAAGGCGCCAGCGCCAGCGAAACTGGGCCTCAAGAGGCCGCCCGCGGCCCCCCGCCCCCGTCTACGGCCATACCACCCTGAACGCGCCCGATCTCGTCTGATCTCGGAAGCTAAGCAGGGTCGGGCCTGGTTAGTACTTGGATGGGAGACCGCCTGGGAATACCGGGTGCTGTAGGCTTTTTGCCTCCCGCTCCGCCCGCCTTCTCCTTTACTCGCCCGCGGCGGGGGCCGCCGGCTCCGCCCCCGCCGGGCCCCGCTGCAGGCCCCACCTCCTCAGGCCCCTCCCACCACGGCGCGCGCCGGCGGGGTCGCTCCCCGCCGGCCCGGCCGGCCAGGCGGCCAGAAGGCGGCCCTGGAAGGCAGGCGCACCCCAGACGCTCCCGGGGTGGCTGGCCCGGACCCAGACTCCGCCGCGGGCCCAGTTGCCGTCCTTTCGGCCCGCGAGCCCCTCGACCTGCACCTGGCCGCCCCCACCGGCGCCCAGCCCCGGCGCCGCCACCTGTGTGCCGGTGTGTCCCTCCACAGCTCCCTCCGACAAAAGCCCCCCCCCACCCCGCCCCTCTGGCGTGTCACCGCGGCCGGGTGCGGGAGCGGGATCGAGGGCAGGGGCCGCTTCCCCGGGCCTGCCGGCCACCAGGGGCGGGGTCCTGAGCTCGGCGGGGGGTGTGGGGGCAAGGGTGGCCTTGCCGGGGCTGAGGGGCCGTGGCGACTCATTGGTGGCTCCCGGTGGCTTCGGGCCAGCTGCTGTCGGGCAGGAGGGCCGGCCCGGGCTGCGGCCGGGCTGCGCCTAGGGCCGCGTGGGCGGGCAGGGCCGATGCCCAAGGGACCGCGGGCCCCGGGCCCTGAAGCCTCCGGGGCCACGTCCCTGTGAGCGACGTGCGGGATCTTGGGCGGGGCGCCAAGCGCCGAAGGGTTTGCTGGGTCACGGCCGCCCTGGGCTGGGAGGTGGTCGCCAAACCCTCCGCCGCCGCCCGATACCCGAGACCTCCGTTGCCCCTGCCTGGGCGGGCGAGGGGGCCCTGCCGGGGCGGGCCGGCCGCCAGGCTGGCGTTAAGGCGCCAGCGCCAGCGAAACTGGGCCTCAAGAGGCCGCCCGCGGCCCCCCGCCCCCGTCTACGGCCATACCACCCTGAACGCGCCCGATCTCGTCTGATCTCGGAAGCTAAGCAGGGTCGGGCCTGGTTAGTACTTGGATGGGAGACCGCCTGGGAATACCGGGTGCTGTAGGCTTTTTGCCTCCCGCTCCGCCCGCCTTCTCCTTTACTCGCCCGCGGCGGGGGGGCCGCCGGCTCCGCCCCCGCCGAGCCCCGCTGCAGGCAGTAGTCAAGGTGGGTTTACCTGCCCGAGCAGGAAGCTTGGGCGATGGCAGAAGTGGGAAGAAACTCTTGAGCACAGGTTCTTGGGATCCACGGAGCAGCGCATGCACATGCGATGGGTGCCTACACAGCTGGCTTGCTTGTCTGTGGGGAAAGGCGAGATGGGTCAGGGCCTGGGTTCCTGAGGGGCTGAGAATCAAGGCAGGGATAGAAGAAAGGGGACAGGCCCACATCCCCTGAACCCACGCCGGCGCCCACTCACCTTTGTGGAAAATACGATTGAAAAGTGCCCGCAAGAATCTCTTCAGATGCCTCCAGAGTTGAGGCAAGAAGGGGAGGGGGGAGGCCGGGAGCAGGGTGAGCCCTGAAATCCAACCCTTGTCCCGGTCACACCCCAGCAGCCCTCCCACCTCAGCCCCTTCAAGACCCCAGGGCTCCCCCAACCGCGCTGCACAGATCCTGCCCTGACCATAGTCACCATGTTGATCCCCACGTTGAGCAAGATGAAGCTGACCGGGATCAGAAGAATTGAGTATCCTTGCTCCTGGCATTTCCTGGGGATGGGGCCAGTGAACGGCTCGGCTCGGTAGTAGTTTCGCTCACCCATGGCCGTTGGTCCCAGGACTGCCTGGGCCCTCTGCCCTCCAGTTTTAACTGGGAGCCAGACTGGGTCATAATGGGGCAGGTGGTGAGGTCACAGTGAGGGAGGGGGATGAAAAGGAGGGCCCAGAGTGGCATTCCCTGGTAACCAGGGTCAGGTAAGCTGAGCCTGGACAGTCAAACAGGGCCCGGTGGCCGGCATACATCCCCTCGAGCGGTCATTCATTCGCTCACCGCCCGCTGACTCACTTGTTCAAATGACACATTGCGTCTCTTGGCCCCTCTTGAGACTAGGAAGACCTTGGCCTCAGAGGCCTGCTGAAGGCCTGGCTGGAGTCCAGAGCCTCAGCCTTCTTCATGCCCTTCACTGGGCCTGGAGCTGGACCTGCCCAGATGTGGAACCTCCCAGTTTGGAAGCAACTTCTTGTATGAGGCTCTCTGTGGACAGGGACAGCTGAGACACAGAGGAGGTGCCCAGAGACCAGGGGTTTGGAGTCTGCAGCTGCAGATGTACTTAGTGCATGGTATAGGACCAGGAGGGGCCTGCTGGCAGAACTGTGGCCACTAAACCAAAGGGACCCTCAGGCCAAGAAGGGGACACTGGCTTCTTATTGCAGGAAGCCAAGCGCAGGGACCCAGGCTGGCAGAAGGAGTGGCGCTTCCAAGCCACAGACCACCAATGTTTCCTGGACTCTGGCGCTCTTTATTCCTCTCTCCATGCCCTGCCGCCCCCTGCCCCTGCCCCCATTTGCTGCTGGTAAGTTCACTTTCCCAGTCTGGCTCCCGTGCAGAGAGGGCCTGGAGGCCGAGGTGGAAGGTAGCAGCGAGTTGGCCCGCGCTTGGCCCTCCTGCGGTTGCCGCTTCAGCACCAGACTGTCATACACCTGGTAGTTGGCATTGCCTCCCGGGTTCCGGCTGAGTGGCATGAAGGTGGGCGGGGGTGGAGGGTGCTCGGTAGCCTGGACGTCGGGCAGGAGGTGAGAGGGGCGGAGGAGCAGCGCTGAGCTGGGAGCCGGGGCCCGCTGGTCCAAGGCCTCGGCCAGTACCGTGAGGGAGGCGGAGGTGGCCACAGGGCGCCGCAAGGGCAGGATCTCAGCCCATTCGGCCGCCGGGTGCCGCACCTCGTGGGGATCGCGGGAGTAATCCAAGTGTCCCGTGGAGGGATGCAGGCTGCGGTTGGACTCGCTGTGAGCACAGCTGGGGAGGCTACGTCTGTGGGCCGGTGGGGTGTCGCGCTACCAGGCGTCGGGCCGGTAGACCCGAGGCAACAGAGCGGATGGAGGCTCAGAGCCCTCCAGACCCAGACTCCGCCATGGGCCCAGTTGCCGTCCTTTCGGCCCGCGAGCCCCTCGACCTGCACCTGGCCGCCCCCACCGGCGCCCAGCCCCGGCGCCGCCACCTGTGTGCCGGTATGTCCCTCCACAGCTCCCTCCGTCAAAAGCCCCCCCCCACCCCGCCCCTCTGGCGTGTCACCGCGGCCGGGTGCGGGAGCGGGATCGAGGGCAGGGGCCGCTTCCCCGGGCCTGCCGGCCACCAGGGGCGGGGTCCTGAGCTCGGCGGGGGGTGTGGGGGCAAGGGTGGCCTTGCCGGGGCTGAGGGGCCGTGGCGACTCAATGGTGGCTCCCGGTGGCTTCGGGCCAGCTGCTGTCGGGCAGGAGGGCCGGCCCGGGCTGCGGCCGGGCTGCGCCTAGGGCCGCGTGGGCGGGCAGGGCCGATGCCCAAGGGACCGCGGGCCCCGGGCCCTGAAGCCTCCGGGGCCACGTCCCTGTGAGCGACGTGCGGGATCTTGGGCGGGGCGCCAAGCGCCGAAGGGTTTGCTGGGTCACGGCCGCCCTGGGCTGGGAGGTGGTCGCCAAACCCTCCGCCGCCGCCCGATACCCGAGACCTCCGTTGCCCCTGCCTGGGCGGGCGAGGGGGCCCTGCCGGGGCGGGCCGGCCGCCAGGCTGGCGTTAAGGCGCCAGCGCCAGCGAAACTGGGCCTCAAGAGGCCGCCCGCGGCCCCCCGCCCCCGTCTACGGCCATACCACCCTGAACGCGCCCGATCTCGTCTGATCTCGGAAGCTAAGCAGGGTCGGGCCTGGTTAGTACTTGGATGGGAGACCGCCTGGGAATACCGGGTGCTGTAGGCTTTTTGCCTCCCGCTCCGCCCGCCTTCTCCTTTACTCGCCCGCGGCGGGGGGGCCGCCGGCTCCGCCCCCGCCGAGCCCCGCTGCAGGCAGTAGTCAAGGTGGGTTTACCTGCCCGAGCAGGAAGCTTGGGCGATGGCAGAAGTGGGAAGAAACTCTTGAGCACAGGTTCTTGGGATCCACGGAGCAGCGCATGCACATGCGATGGGTGCCTACACAGCTGGCTTGCTTGTCTGTGGGGAAAGGCGAGATGGGTCAGGGCCTGGGTTCCTGAGGGGCTGAGAATCAAGGCAGGGATAGAAGAAAGGGGACAGGCCCACATCCCCTGAACCCACGCCGGCGCCCACTCACCTTTGTGGAAAATACGATTGAAAAGTGCCCGCAAGAATCTCTTCAGATGCCTCCAGAGTTGAGGCAAGAAGGGGAGGGGGGAGGCCGGGAGCAGGGTGAGCCCTGAAATCCAACCCTTGTCCCGGTCACACCCCAGCAGCCCTCCCACCTCAGCCCCTTCAAGACCCCAGGGCTCCCCCAACCGCGCTGCACAGATCCTGCCCTGACCATAGTCACCATGTTGATCCCCACGTTGAGCAAGATGAAGCTGACCGGGATCAGAAGAATTGAGTATCCTTGCTCCTGGCATTTCCTGGGGATGGGGCCAGTGAACGGCTCGGCTCGGTAGTAGTTTCGCTCACCCATGGCCGTTGGTCCCAGGACTGCCTGGGCCCTCTGCCCTCCAGTTTTAACTGGGAGCCAGACTGGGTCATAATGGGGCAGGTGGTGAGGTCACAGTGAGGGAGGGGGATGAAAAGGAGGGCCCAGAGTGGCATTCCCTGGTAACCAAGGTCAGGTAAGCTGAGCCTGGACAGTCAAACAGGGCCCGGTGGCCGGCATACATCCCCTCGAGCGGTCATTCATTCGCTCACCGCCCGCTGACTCACTTGTTCAAATGACACATTGCGTCTCTTGGCCCCTCTTGAGACTAGGAAGACCTTGGCCTCAGAGGCCTGCTGAAGGCCTGGCTGGAGTCCAGAGCCTCAGCCTTCTTCATGCCCTTCACTGGGCCTGGAGCTGGACCTGCCCAGATGTGGAACCTCCCAGTTTGGAAGCAACTTCTTGTATGAGGCTCTCTGTGGACAGGGACAGCTGAGACACAGAGGAGGTGCCCAGAGACCAGGGGTTTGGAGTCTGCAGCTGCAGATGTACTTAGTGCATGGTATAGGACCAGGAGGGGCCTGCTGGCAGAACTGTGGCCACTAAACCAAAGGGACCCTCAGGCCAAGAAGGGGACACTGGCTTCTTATTGCAGGAAGCCAAGCGCAGGGACCCAGGCTGGCAGAAGGAGTGGCGCTTCCAAGCCACAGACCACCAATGTTTCCTGGACTCTGGCGCTCTTTATTCCTCTCTCCATGCCCTGCCGCCCCCTGCCCCTGCCCCCACTTGCTGCTGGTAAGTTCATTTTCCCAGTCTGGCTCCCGTGCAGAGAGGGCCTGGAGGCCGAGGTGGAAGGTAGCAGCGAGTTGGCCCGCGCTTGGCCCTCCTGCGGTTGCCGCTTCAGCACCAGACTGTCATACACCTGGTAGTTGGCATTGCCTCCCGGGTTCCGGCTGAGTGGCATGAAGGTGGGCGGGGGTGGAGGGTGCTCGGTAGCCTGGACGTCGGGCAGGAGGTGAGAGGGGCGGAGGAGCAGCGCTGAGCTGGGAGCCGGGGCCCGCTGGTCCGAGGCCTCGGCCAGTACCGTGAGGGAGGCGGAGGTGGCCACAGGGCGCCGCAAGGGCAGGATCTCAGCCCATTCGGCCGCCGGGTGCCGCACCTCGTGGGGATCGCGGGAGTAATCCAAGTGTCCCGTGGAGGGATGCAGGCTGCGGTTGGACTCGCTGTGAGCACAGATGGGGAGGCTACGTCTGTGGGCCGGTGGGGTGTCGCGCTACCAGGCGTCGGGCCGGTAGACCCGAGGCACCAGAGCGGATGGAGGCTCAGAGCCCTCCAGACCCAGACTCCGCCATGGGCCCAGTTGCCGTCCTTTCGGCCCGCGAGCCCCTCGACCTGCACCTGGCCGCCCCCACCGGCGCCCAGCCCCGGCGCCGCCACCTGTGTGCCGGTGTGTCCCTCCACAGCTCCCTCCGACAAAAGCCCCACCCCCACCCCGCCCCTCTGGCGTGTCACCGCGGCCGGGTGCGGGAGCGGGATCGAGGGCAGGGGCCGCTTCCCCGGGCCTGCCAGCCACCAGGGGCGGGGTCCTGAGCTCGGCGGGGGGTGTGGGGGCAAGGGTGGCCTTGCCGGGGCTGAGGGGCCGTGGCGACTCAATGGTGGCTCCCGGTGGCTTCGGGCCAGCTGCTGTCGGGCAGGAGGGCCGGCCCGGGCTGCGGCCGGGCTGCGCCTAGGGCCGCGTGGGCGGGCAGGGCCGATGCCCAAGGGACCGCGGGCCCCGGGCCCTGAAGCCTCCGGGGCCACGTCCCTGTGAGCGACGTGCGGGATCTTGGGCGGGGCGCCAAGCGCCGAAGGGTTTGCTGGGTCACGGCCGCCCTGGGCTGGGAGGTGGTCGCCAAACCCTCCGCCGCCGCCCGATACCCGAGACCTCCGTTGCCCCTGCCTGGGCGGGCGAGGGGGCCCTGCCGGGGCGGGCCGGCCGCCAGGCTGGCGTTAAGGCGCCAGCGCCAGCGAAACTGGGCCTCAAGAGGCCGCCCGCGGCCCCCCGCCCCCGTCTACGGCCATACCACCCTGAACGCGCCCGATCTCGTCTGATCTCGGAAGCTAAGCAGGGTCGGGCCTGGTTAGTACTTGGATGGGAGACCGCCTGGGAATACCGGGTGCTGTAGGCTTTTTGCCTCCCGCTCCGCCCGCCTTCTCCTTTACTCGCCCGCGGCGGGGGCCGCCGGCTCCGCCCCCGCCGGGCCCCGCTGCAGGCCCCACCTCCTCAGGCCCCTCCCACCACGGCGCGCGCCGGCGGGGTCGCTCCCCGCCGGCCCGGCCGGCCAGGCGGCCAGAAGGCGGCCCTGGAAGGCAGGCGCACCCCAGACGCTCCCGGGGTGGCTGGCCCGGACCCAGACTCCGCCGCGGGCCCAGTTGCCGTCCTTTCGGCCCGCGAGCCCCTCGACCTGCACCTGGCCGCCCCCACCGGCGCCCAGCCCCGGCGCCGCCACCTGTGTGCCGGTGTGTCCCTCCACAGCTCCCTCCGACAAAAGCCCCCCCCCACCCCGCCCCTCTGGCGTGTCACCGCGGCCGGGTGCGGGAGCGGGATCGAGGGCAGGGGCCGCTTCCCCGGGCCTGCCGGCCACCAGGGGCGGGGTCCTGAGCTCGGCGGGGGGTGTGGGGGCAAGGGTGGCCTTGCCGGGGCTGAGGGGCCGTGGCGACTCATTGGTGGCTCCCGGTGGCTTCGGGCCAGCTGCTGTCGGGCAGGAGGGCCGGCCCGGGCTGCGGCCGGGCTGCGCCTAGGGCCGCGTGGGCGGGCAGGGCCGATGCCCAAGGGACCGCGGGCCCCGGGCCCTGAAGCCTCCGGGGCCACGTCCCTGTGAGCGACGTGCGGGATCTTGGGCGGGGCGCCAAGCGCCGAAGGGTTTGCTGGGTCACGGCCGCCCTGGGCTGGGAGGTGGTCGCCAAACCCTCCGCCGCCGCCCGATACCCGAGACCTCCGTTGCCCCTGCCTGGGCGGGCGAGGGGGCCCTGCCGGGGCGGGCCGGCCGCCAGGCTGGCGTTAAGGCGCCAGCGCCAGCGAAACTGGGCCTCAAGAGGCCGCCCGCGGCCCCCCGCCCCCGTCTACGGCCATACCACCCTGAACGCGCCCGATCTCGTCTGATCTCGGAAGCTAAGCAGGGTCGGGCCTGGTTAGTACTTGGATGGGAGACCGCCTGGGAATACCGGGTGCTGTAGGCTTTTTGCCTCCCGCTCCGCCCGCCTTCTCCTTTACTCGCCCGCGGCGGGGGGGCCGCCGGCTCCGCCCCCGCCGAGCCCCGCTGCAGGCAGTAGTCAAGGTGGGTTTACCTGCCCGAGCAGGAAGCTTGGGCGATGGCAGAAGTGGGAAGAAACTCTTGAGCACAGGTTCTTGGGATCCACGGAGCAGCGCATGCACATGCGATGGGTGCCTACACAGCTGGCTTGCTTGTCTGTGGGGAAAGGCGAGATGGGTCAGGGCCTGGGTTCCTGAGGGGCTGAGAATCAAGGCAGGGATAGAAGAAAGGGGACAGGCCCACATCCCCTGAACCCACGCCGGCGCCCACTCACCTTTGTGGAAAATACGATTGAAAAGTGCCCGCAAGAATCTCTTCAGATGCCTCCAGAGTTGAGGGAAGAAGGGGAGGGGGGAGGCCGGGAGCAGGGTGAGCCCTGAAATCCAACCCTTGTCCCGGTCACACCCCAGCAGCCCTCCCACCTCAGCCCCTTCAAGACCCCAGGGCTCCCCCAACCGCGCTGCACAGATCCTGCCCTGACCATAGTCACCATGTTGATCCCCACGTTGAGCAAGATGAAGCTGACCGGGATCAGAAGAATTGAGTATCCTTGCTCCTGGCATTTCCTGGGGATGGGGCCAGTGAACGGCTCGGCTCGGTAGTAGTTTCGCTCACCCATGGCCGTTGGTCCCAGGACTGCCTGGGCCCTCTGCCCTCCAGTTTTAACTGGGAGCCAGACTGGGTCATAATGGGGCAGGTGGTGAGGTCACAGTGAGGGAGGGGGATGAAAAGGAGGGCCCAGAGTGGCATTCCCTGGTAACCAGGGTCAGGTAAGCTGAGCCTGGACAGTCAAACAGGGCCCGGTGGCCGGCATACATCCCCTCGAGCGGTCATTCATTCGCTCACCGCCCGCTGACTCACTTGTTCAAATGACACATTGCGTCTCTTGGCCCCTCTTGAGACTAGGAAGACCTTGGCCTCAGAGGCCTGCTGAAGGCCTGGCTGGAGTCCAGAGCCTCAGCCTTCTTCATGCCCTTCACTGGGCCTGGAGCTGGACCTGCCCAGATGTGGAACCTCCCAGTTTGGAAGCAACTTCTTGTATGAGGCTCTCTGTGGACAGGGACAGCTGAGACACAGAGGAGGTGCCCAGAGACCAGGGGTTTGGAGTCTGCAGCTGCAGATGTACTTAGTGCATGGTATAGGACCAGGAGGGGCCTGCTGGCAGAACTGTGGCCACTAAACCAAAGGGACCCTCAGGCCAAGAAGGGGACACTGGCTTCTTATTGCAGGAAGCCAAGCGCAGGGACCCAGGCTGGCAGAAGGAGTGGCGCTTCCAAGCCACAGACCACCAATGTTTCCTGGACTCTGGCGCTCTTTATTCCTCTCTCCATGCCCTGCCGCCCCCTGCCCCTGCCCCCATTTGCTGCTGGTAAGTTCACTTTCCCAGTCTGGCTCCCGTGCAGAGAGGGCCTGGAGGCCGAGGTGGAAGGTAGCAGCGAGTTGGCCCGCGCTTGGCCCTCCTGCGGTTGCCGCTTCAGCACCAGACTGTCATACACCTGGTAGTTGGCATTGCCTCCCGGGTTCCGGCTGAGTGGCATGAAGGTGGGCGGGGGTGGAGGGTGCTCGGTAGCCTGGACGTCGGGCAGGAGGTGAGAGGGGCGGAGGAGCAGCGCTGAGCTGGGAGCCGGGGCCCGCTGGTCCGAGGCCTCGGCCAGTACCGTGAGGGAGGCGGAGGTGGCCACAGGGCGCCGCAAGGGCAGGATCTCAGCCCATTCGGCCGCCGGGTGCCGCACCTCGTGGGGATCGCGGGAGTAATCCAAGTGTCCCGTGGAGGGATGCAGGCTGCGGTTGGACTCGCTGTGAGCACAGCTGGGGAGGCTACGTCTGTGGGCCGGTGGGGTGTCGCGCTACCAGGCGTCGGGCCGGTAGACCCGAGGCAACAGAGCGGATGGAGGCTCAGAGCCCTCCAGACCCAGACTCCGCCATGGGCCCAGTTGCCGTCCTTTCGGCCCGCGAGCCCCTCGACCTGCACCTGGCCGCCCCCACCGGCGCCCAGCCCCGGCGCCGCCACCTGTGTGCCGGTATGTCCCTCCACAGCTCCCTCCGTCAAAAGCCCCCCCCCACCCCGCCCCTCTGGCGTGTCACCGCGGCCGGGTGCGGGAGCGGGATCGAGGGCAGGGGCCGCTTCCCCGGGCCTGCCGGCCACCAGGGGCGGGGTCCTGAGCTCGGCGGGGGGTGTGGGGGCAAGGGTGGCCTTGCCGGGGCTGAGGGGCCGTGGCGACTCAATGGTGGCTCCCGGTGGCTTCGGGCCAGCTGCTGTCGGGCAGGAGGGCCGGCCCGGGCTGCGGCCGGGCTGCGCCTAGGGCCGCGTGGGCGGGCAGGGCCGATGCCCAAGGGACCGCGGGCCCCGGGCCCTGAAGCCTCCGGGGCCACGTCCCTGTGAGCGACGTGCGGGATCTTGGGCGGGGCGCCAAGCGCCGAAGGGTTTGCTGGGTCACGGCCGCCCTGGGCTGGGAGGTGGTCGCCAAACCCTCCGCCGCCGCCCGATACCCGAGACCTCCGTTGCCCCTGCCTGGGCGGGCGAGGGGGCCCTGCCGGGGCGGGCCGGCCGCCAGGCTGGCGTTAAGGCGCCAGCGCCAGCGAAACTGGGCCTCAAGAGGCCGCCCGCGGCCCCCCGCCCCCGTCTACGGCCATACCACCCTGAACGCGCCCGATCTCGTCTGATCTCGGAAGCTAAGCAGGGTCGGGCCTGGTTAGTACTTGGATGGGAGACCGCCTGGGAATACCGGGTGCTGTAGGCTTTTTGCCTCCCGCTCCGCCCGCCTTCTCCTTTACTCGCCCGCGGCGGGGGGGCCGCCGGCTCCGCCCCCGCCGAGCCCCGCTGCAGGCAGTAGTCAAGGTGGGTTTACCTGCCCGAGCAGGAAGCTTGGGCGATGGCAGAAGTGGGAAGAAACTCTTGAGCACAGGTTCTTGGGATCCACGGAGCAGCGCATGCACATGCGATGGGTGCCTACACAGCTGGCTTGCTTGTCTGTGGGGAAAGGCGAGATGGGTCAGGGCCTGGGTTCCTGAGGGGCTGAGAATCAAAGCAGGGATAGAAGAAAGGGGACAGGCCCACATCCCCTGAACCCACGCCGGCGCCCACTCACCTTTGTGGAAAATACGATTGAAAAGTGCCCGCAAGAATCTCTTCAGATGCCTCCAGAGTTGAGGCAAGAAGGGGAGGGGGGAGGCCGGGAGCAGGGTGAGCCCTGAAATCCAACCCTTGTCCCGGTCACACCCCAGCAGCCCTCCCACCTCAGCCCCTTCAAGACCCCAGGGCTCCCCCAACCGCGCTGCACAGATCCTGCCCTGACCATAGTCACCATGTTGATCCCCACGTTGAGCAAGATGAAGCTGACCGGGATCAGAAGAATTGAGTATCCTTGCTCCTGGCATTTCCTGGGGATGGGGCCAGTGAACGGCTCGGCTCGGTAGTAGTTTCGCTCACCCATGGCCGTTGGTCCCAGGACTGCCTGGGCCCTCTGCCCTCCAGTTTTAACTGGGAGCCAGACTGGGTCATAATGGGGCAGGTGGTGAGGTCACAGTGAGGGAGGGGGATGAAAAGGAGGGCCCAGAGTGGCATTCCCTGGTAACCAGGGTCAGGTAAGCTGAGCCTGGACAGTCAAACAGGGCCCGGTGGCCGGCATACATCCCCTCGAGCGGTCATTCATTCGCTCACCGCCCGCTGACTCACTTGTTCAAATGACACATTGCGTCTCTTGGCCCCTCTTGAGACTAGGAAGACCTTGGCCTCAGAGGCCTGCTGAAGGCCTGGCTGGAGTCCAGAGCCTCAGCCTTCTTCATGCCCTTCACTGGGCCTGGAGCTGGACCTGCCCAGATGTGGAACCTCCCAGTTTGGAAGCAACTTCTTGTATGAGGCTCTCTGTGGACAGGGACAGCTGAGACACAGAGGAGGTGCCCAGAGACCAGGGGTTTGGAGTCTGCAGCTGCAGATGTACTTAGTGCATGGTATAGGACCAGGAGGGGCCTGCTGGCAGAACTGTGGCCACTAAACCAAAGGGACCCTCAGGCCAAGAAGGGGACACTGGCTTCTTATTGCAGGAAGCCAAGCGCAGGGACCCAGGCTGGCAGAAGGAGTGGCGCTTCCAAGCCACAGACCACCAATGTTTCCTGGACTCTGGCGCTCTTTATTCCTCTCTCCATGCCCTGCCGCCCCCTGCCCCTGCCCCCATTTGCTGCTGGTAAGTTCACTTTCCCAGTCTGGCTCCCGTGCAGAGAGGGCCTGGAGGCCGAGGTGGAAGGTAGCAGCGAGTTGGCCCGCGCTTGGCCCTCCTGCGGTTGCCGCTTCAGCACCAGACTGTCATACACCTGGTAGTTGGCATTGCCTCCCGGGTTCCGGCTGAGTGGCATGAAGGTGGGCGGGGGTGGAGGGTGCTCGGTAGCCTGGACGTCGGGCAGGAGGTGAGAGGGGCGGAGGAGCAGCGCTGAGCTGGGAGCCGGGGCCCGCTGGTCCAAGGCCTCGGCCAGTACCGTGAGGGAGGCGGAGGTGGCCACAGGGCGCCGCAAGGGCAGGATCTCAGCCCATTCGGCCGCCGGGTGCCGCACCTCGTGGGGATCGCGGGAGTAATCCAAGTGTCCCGTGGAGGGATGCAGGCTGCGGTTGGACTCGCTGTGAGCACAGCTGGGGAGGCTACGTCTGTGGGCCGGTGGGGTGTCGCGCTACCAGGCGTCGGGCCGGTAGACCCGAGGCAACAGAGCGGATGGAGGCTCAGAGCCCTCCAGACCCAGACTCCGCCATGGGCCCAGTTGCCGTCCTTTCGGCCCGCGAGCCCCTCGACCTGCACCTGGCCGCCCCCACCGGCGCCCAGCCCCGGCGCCGCCACCTGTGTGCCGGTATGTCCCTCCACAGCTCCCTCCGTCAAAAGCCACCCCCCACCCCGCCCCTCTGGCGTGTCACCGCGGCCGGGTGCGGGAGCGGGATCGAGGGCAGGGGCCGCTTCCCCGGGCCTGCCGGCCACCAGGGGCGGGGTCCTGAGCTCGGCGGGGGGTGTGGGGGCAAGGGTGGCCTTGCCGGGGCTGAGGGGCCGTGGCGACTCAATGGTGGCTCCCGGTGGCTTCGGGCCAGCTGCTGTCGGGCAGGAGGGCCGGCCCGGGCTGCGGCCGGGCTGCGCCTAGGGCCGCGTGGGCGGGCAGGGCCGATGCCCAAGGGACCGCGGGCCCCGGGCCCTGAAGCCTCCGGGGCCACGTCCCTGTGAGCGACGTGCGGGATCTTGGGCGGGGCGCCAAGCGCCGAAGGGTTTGCTGGGTCACGGCCGCCCTGGGCTGGGAGGTGGTCGCCAAACCCTCCGCCGCCGCCCGATACCCGAGACCTCCGTTGCCCCTGCCTGGGCGGGCGAGGGGGCCCTGCCGGGGCGGGCCGGCCGCCAGGCTGGCGTTAAGGCGCCAGCGCCAGCGAAACTGGGCCTCAAGAGGCCGCCCGCGGCCCCCCGCCCCCGTCTACGGCCATACCACCCTGAACGCGCCCGATCTCGTCTGATCTCGGAAGCTAAGCAGGGTCGGGCCTGGTTAGTACTTGGATGGGAGACCGCCTGGGAATACCGGGTGCTGTAGGCTTTTTGCCTCCCGCTCCGCCCGCCTTCTCCTTTACTCGCCCGCGGCGGGGGGGCCGCCGGCTCCGCCCCCGCCGAGCCCCGCTGCAGGCAGTAGTCAAGGTGGGTTTACCTGCCCGAGCAGGAAGCTTGGGCGATGGCAGAAGTGGGAAGAAACTCTTGAGCACAGGTTCTTGGGATCCACGGAGCAGCGCATGCACATGCGATGGGTGCCTACACAGCTGGCTTGCTTGTCTGTGGGGAAAGGCGAGATGGGTCAGGGCCTGGGTTCCTGAGGGGCTGAGAATCAAAGCAGGGATAGAAGAAAGGGGACAGGCCCACATCCCCTGAACCCACGCCGGCGCCCACTCACCTTTGTGGAAAATACGATTGAAAAGTGCCCGCAAGAATCTCTTCAGATGCCTCCAGAGTTGAGGCAAGAAGGGGAGGGGGGAGGCCGGGAGCAGGGTGAGCCCTGAAATCCAACCCTTGTCCCGGTCACACCCCAGCAGCCCTCCCACCTCAGCCCCTTCAAGACCCCAGGGCTCCCCCAACCGCGCTGCACAGATCCTGCCCTGACCATAGTCACCATGTTGATCCCCACGTTGAGCAAGATGAAGCTGACCGGGATCAGAAGAATTGAGTATCCTTGCTCCTGGCATTTCCTGGGGATGGGGCCAGTGAACGGCTCGGCTCGGTAGTAGTTTCGCTCACCCATGGCCGTTGGTCCCAGGACTGCCTGGGCCCTCTGCCCTCCAGTTTTAACTGGGAGCCAGACTGGGTCATAATGGGGCAGGTGGTGAGGTCACAGTGAGGGAGGGGGATGAAAAGGAGGGCCCAGAGTGGCATTCCCTGGTAACCAGGGTCAGGTAAGCTGAGCCTGGACAGTCAAACAGGGCCCGGTGGCCGGCATACATCCCCTCGAGCGGTCATTCATTCGCTCACCGCCCGCTGACTCACTTGTTCAAATGACACATTGCGTCTCTTGGCCCCTCTTGAGACTAGGAAGACCTTGGCCTCAGAGGCCTGCTGAAGGCCTGGCTGGAGTCCAGAGCCTCAGCCTTCTTCATGCCCTTCACTGGGCCTGGAGCTGGACCTGCCCAGATGTGGAACCTCCCAGTTTGGAAGCAACTTCTTGTATGAGGCTCTCTGTGGACAGGGACAGCTGAGACACAGAGGAGGTGCCCAGAGACCAGGGGTTTGGAGTCTGCAGCTGCAGATGTACTTAGTGCATGGTATAGGACCAGGAGGGGCCTGCTGGCAGAACTGTGGCCACTAAACCAAAGGGACCCTCAGGCCAAGAAGGGGACACTGGCTTCTTATTGCAGGAAGCCAAGCGCAGGGACCCAGGCTGGCAGAAGGAGTGGTGCTTCCAAGCCACAGACCACCAATGTTTCCTGGACTCTGGCGCTCTTTATTCCTCTCTCCATGCCCTGCCGCCCCCTGCCCCTGCCCCACTTGCTGCTGGTAAGTTCATTTTCCCAGTCTGGCTCCCGTGCAGAGAGGGCCTGGAGGCCGAGGTGGAAGGTAGCAGCGAGTTGGCCCGCGCTTGGCCCTCCTGCGGTTGCCGCTTCAGCACCAGACTGTCATACACCTGGTAGTTGGCATTGCCTCCCGGGTTCCGGCTGAGTGGCATGAAGGTGGGCGGGGGTGGAGGGTGCTCGGTAGCCTGGACGTCGGGCAGGAGGTGAGAGGGGCGGAGGAGCAGCGCTGAGCTGGGAGCCGGGGCCCGCTGGTCCAAGGCCTCGGCCAGTACCGTGAGGGAGGCGGAGGTGGCCACAGGGCGCCGCAAGGGCAGGATCTCAGCCCATTCGGCCGCCGGGTGCCGCACCTCGTGGGGATCGCGGGAGTAATCCAAGTGTCCCGTGGAGGGATGCAGGCTGCGGTTGGACTCGCTGTGAGCACAGCTGGGGAGGCTACGTCTGTGGGCCGGTGGGGTGTCGCGCTACCAGGCGTCGGGCCGGTAGACCCGAGGCAACAGAGCGGATGGAGGCTCAGAGCCCTCCAGACCCAGACTCCGCCATGGGCCCAGTTGCCGTCCTTTCGGCCCGCGAGCCCCTCGACCTGCACCTGGCCGCCCCCACCGGCGCCCAGCCCCGGCGCCGCCACCTGTGTGCCGGTATGTCCCTCCACAGCTCCCTCCGTCAAAAGCCACCCCCCACCCCGCCCCTCTGGCGTGTCACCGCGGCCGGGTGCGGGAGCGGGATCGAGGGCAGGGGCCGCTTCCCCGGGCCTGCCGGCCACCAGGGGCGGGGTCCTGAGCTCGGCGGGGGGTGTGGGGGCAAGGGTGGCCTTGCCGGGGCTGAGGGGCCGTGGCGACTCAATGGTGGCTCCCGGTGGCTTCGGGCCAGCTGCTGTCGGGCAGGAGGGCCGGCCCGGGCTGCGGCCGGGCTGCGCCTAGGGCCGCGTGGGCGGGCAGGGCCGATGCCCAAGGGACCGCGGGCCCCGGGCCCTGAAGCCTCCGGGGCCACGTCCCTGTGAGCGACGTGCGGGATCTTGGGCGGGGCGCCAAGCGCCGAAGGGTTTGCTGGGTCACGGCCGCCCTGGGCTGGGAGGTGGTCGCCAAACCCTCCGCCGCCGCCCGATACCCGAGACCTCCGTTGCCCCTGCCTGGGCGGGCGAGGGGGCCCTGCCGGGGCGGGCCGGCCGCCAGGCTGGCGTTAAGGCGCCAGCGCCAGCGAAACTGGGCCTCAAGAGGCCGCCCGCGGCCCCCCGCCCCCGTCTACGGCCATACCACCCTGAACGCGCCCGATCTCGTCTGATCTCGGAAGCTAAGCAGGGTCGGGCCTGGTTAGTACTTGGATGGGAGACCGCCTGGGAATACCGGGTGCTGTAGGCTTTTTGCCTCCCGCTCCGCCCGCCTTCTCCTTTACTCGCCCGCGGCGGGGGGGCCGCCGGCTCCGCCCCCGCCGAGCCCCGCTGCAGGCAGTAGTCAAGGTGGGTTTACCTGCCCGAGCAGGAAGCTTGGGCGATGGCAGAAGTGGGAAGAAACTCTTGAGCACAGGTTCTTGGGATCCACGGAGCAGCGCATGCACATGCGATGGGTGCCTACACAGCTGGCTTGCTTGTCTGTGGGGAAAGGCGAGATGGGTCAGGGCCTGGGTTCCTGAGGGGCTGAGAATCAAAGCAGGGATAGAAGAAAGGGGACAGGCCCACATCCCCTGAACCCACGCCGGCGCCCACTCACCTTTGTGGAAAATACGATTGAAAAGTGCCCGCAAGAATCTCTTCAGATGCCTCCAGAGTTGAGGCAAGAAGGGGAGGGGGGAGGCCGGGAGCAGGGTGAGCCCTGAAATCCAACCCTTGTCCCGGTCACACCCCAGCAGCCCTCCCACCTCAGCCCCTTCAAGACCCCAGGGCTCCCCCAACCGCGCTGCACAGATCCTGCCCTGACCATAGTCACCATGTTGATCCCCACGTTGAGCAAGATGAAGCTGACCGGGATCAGAAGAATTGAGTATCCTTGCTCCTGGCATTTCCTGGGGATGGGGCCAGTGAACGGCTCGGCTCGGTAGTAGTTTCGCTCACCCATGGCCGTTGGTCCCAGGACTGCCTGGGCCCTCTGCCCTCCAGTTTTAACTGGGAGCCAGACTGGGTCATAATGGGGCAGGTGGTGAGGTCACAGTGAGGGAGGGGGATGAAAAGGAGGGCCCAGAGTGGCATTCCCTGGTAACCAGGGTCAGGTAAGCTGAGCCTGGACAGTCAAACAGGGCCCGGTGGCCGGCATACATCCCCTCGAGCGGTCATTCATTCGCTCACCGCCCGCTGACTCACTTGTTCAAATGACACATTGCGTCTCTTGGCCCCTCTTGAGACTAGGAAGACCTTGGCCTCAGAGGCCTGCTGAAGGCCTGGCTGGAGTCCAGAGCCTCAGCCTTCTTCATGCCCTTCACTGGGCCTGGAGCTGGACCTGCCCAGATGTGGAACCTCCCAGTTTGGAAGCAACTTCTTGTATGAGGCTCTCTGTGGACAGGGACAGCTGAGACACAGAGGAGGTGCCCAGAGACCAGGGGTTTGGAGTCTGCAGCTGCAGATGTACTTAGTGCATGGTATAGGACCAGGAGGGGCCTGCTGGCAGAACTGTGGCCACTAAACCAAAGGGACCCTCAGGCCAAGAAGGGGACACTGGCTTCTTATTGCAGGAAGCCAAGCGCAGGGACCCAGGCTGGCAGAAGGAGTGGTGCTTCCAAGCCACAGACCACCAATGTTTCCTGGACTCTGGCGCTCTTTATTCCTCTCTCCATGCCCTGCCGCCCCCTGCCCCTGCCCCCATTTGCTGCTGGTAAGTTCACTTTCCCAGTCTGGCTCCCGTGCAGAGAGGGCCTGGAGGCCGAGGTGGAAGGTAGCAGCGAGTTGGCCCGCGCTTGGCCCTCCTGCGGTTGCCGCTTCAGCACCAGACTGTCATACACCTGGTAGTTGGCATTGCCTCCCGGGTTCCGGCTGAGTGGCATGAAGGTGGGCGGGGGTGGAGGGTGCTCGGTAGCCTGGACGTCGGGCAGGAGGTGAGAGGGGCGGAGGAGCAGCGCTGAGCTGGGAGCCGGGGCCCGCTGGTCCAAGGCCTCGGCCAGTACCGTGAGGGAGGCGGAGGTGGCCACAGGGCGCCGCAAGGGCAGGATCTCAGCCCATTCGGCCGCCGGGTGCCGCACCTCGTGGGGATCGCGGGAGTAATCCAAGTGTCCCGTGGAGGGATGCAGGCTGCGGTTGGACTCGCTGTGAGCACAGCTGGGGAGGCTACGTCTGTGGGCCGGTGGGGTGTCGCGCTACCAGGCGTCGGGCCGGTAGACCCGAGGCAACAGAGCGGATGGAGGCTCAGAGCCCTCCAGACCCAGACTCCGCCATGGGCCCAGTTGCCGTCCTTTCGGCCCGCGAGCCCCTCGACCTGCACCTGGCCGCCCCCACCGGCGCCCAGCCCCGGCGCCGCCACCTGTGTGCCGGTATGTCCCTCCACAGCTCCCTCCGTCAAAAGCCACCCCCCACCCCGCCCCTCTGGCGTGTCACCGCGGCCGGGTGCGGGAGCGGGATCGAGGGCAGGGGCCGCTTCCCCGGGCCTGCCGGCCACCAGGGGCGGGGTCCTGAGCTCGGCGGGGGGTGTGGGGGCAAGGGTGGCCTTGCCGGGGCTGAGGGGCCGTGGCGACTCAATGGTGGCTCCCGGTGGCTTCGGGCCAGCTGCTGTCGGGCAGGAGGGCCGGCCCGGGCTGCGGCCGGGCTGCGCCTAGGGCCGCGTGGGCGGGCAGGGCCGATGCCCAAGGGACCGCGGGCCCCGGGCCCTGAAGCCTCCGGGGCCACGTCCCTGTGAGCGACGTGCGGGATCTTGGGCGGGGCGCCAAGCGCCGAAGGGTTTGCTGGGTCACGGCCGCCCTGGGCTGGGAGGTGGTCGCCAAACCCTCCGCCGCCGCCCGATACCCGAGACCTCCGTTGCCCCTGCCTGGGCGGGCGAGGGGGCCCTGCCGGGGCGGGCCGGCCGCCAGGCTGGCGTTAAGGCGCCAGCGCCAGCGAAACTGGGCCTCAAGAGGCCGCCCGCGGCCCCCCGCCCCCGTCTACGGCCATACCACCCTGAACGCGCCCGATCTCGTCTGATCTCGGAAGCTAAGCAGGGTCGGGCCTGGTTAGTACTTGGATGGGAGACCGCCTGGGAATACCGGGTGCTGTAGGCTTTTTGCCTCCCGCTCCGCCCGCCTTCTCCTTTACTCGCCCGCGGCGGGGGGGCCGCCGGCTCCGCCCCCGCCGAGCCCCGCTGCAGGCAGTAGTCAAGGTGGGTTTACCTGCCCGAGCAGGAAGCTTGGGCGATGGCAGAAGTGGGAAGAAACTCTTGAGCACAGGTTCTTGGGATCCACGGAGCAGCGCATGCACATGCGATGGGTGCCTACACAGCTGGCTTGCTTGTCTGTGGGGAAAGGCGAGATGGGTCAGGGCCTGGGTTCCTGAGGGGCTGAGAATCAAAGCAGGGATAGAAGAAAGGGGACAGGCCCACATCCCCTGAACCCACGCCGGCGCCCACTCACCTTTGTGGAAAATACGATTGAAAAGTGCCCGCAAGAATCTCTTCAGATGCCTCCAGAGTTGAGGCAAGAAGGGGAGGGGGGAGGCCGGGAGCAGGGTGAGCCCTGAAATCCAACCCTTGTCCCGGTCACACCCCAGCAGCCCTCCCACCTCAGCCCCTTCAAGACCCCAGGGCTCCCCCAACCGCGCTGCACAGATCCTGCCCTGACCATAGTCACCATGTTGATCCCCACGTTGAGCAAGATGAAGCTGACCGGGATCAGAAGAATTGAGTATCCTTGCTCCTGGCATTTCCTGGGGATGGGGCCAGTGAACGGCTCGGCTCGGTAGTAGTTTCGCTCACCCATGGCCGTTGGTCCCAGGACTGCCTGGGCCCTCTGCCCTCCAGTTTTAACTGGGAGCCAGACTGGGTCATAATGGGGCAGGTGGTGAGGTCACAGTGAGGGAGGGGGATGAAAAGGAGGGCCCAGAGTGGCATTCCCTGGTAACCAGGGTCAGGTAAGCTGAGCCTGGACAGTCAAACAGGGCCCGGTGGCCGGCATACATCCCCTCGAGCGGTCATTCATTCGCTCACCGCCCGCTGACTCACTTGTTCAAATGACACATTGCGTCTCTTGGCCCCTCTTGAGACTAGGAAGACCTTGGCCTCAGAGGCCTGCTGAAGGCCTGGCTGGAGTCCAGAGCCTCAGCCTTCTTCATGCCCTTCACTGGGCCTGGAGCTGGACCTGCCCAGATGTGGAACCTCCCAGTTTGGAAGCAACTTCTTGTATGAGGCTCTCTGTGGACAGGGACAGCTGAGACACAGAGGAGGTGCCCAGAGACCAGGGGTTTGGAGTCTGCAGCTGCAGATGTACTTAGTGCATGGTATAGGACCAGGAGGGGCCTGCTGGCAGAACTGTGGCCACTAAACCAAAGGGACCCTCAGGCCAAGAAGGGGACACTGGCTTCTTATTGCAGGAAGCCAAGCGCAGGGACCCAGGCTGGCAGAAGGAGTGGTGCTTCCAAGCCACAGACCACCAATGTTTCCTGGACTCTGGCGCTCTTTATTCCTCTCTCCATGCCCTGCCGCCCCCTGCCCCTGCCCCCATTTGCTGCTGGTAAGTTCACTTTCCCAGTCTGGCTCCCGTGCAGAGAGGGCCTGGAGGCCGAGGTGGAAGGTAGCAGCGAGTTGGCCCGCGCTTGGCCCTCCTGCGGTTGCCGCTTCAGCACCAGACTGTCATACACCTGGTAGTTGGCATTGCCTCCCGGGTTCCGGCTGAGTGGCATGAAGGTGGGCGGGGGTGGAGGGTGCTCGGTAGCCTGGACGTCGGGCAGGAGGTGAGAGGGGCGGAGGAGCAGCGCTGAGCTGGGAGCCGGGGCCCGCTGGTCCGAGGCCTCGGCCAGTACCGTGAGGGAGGCGGAGGTGGCCACAGGGTGCCGCAAGGGCAGGATCTCAGCCCATTCGGCCGCCGGGTGCCGCACCTCGTGGGGATCGCGGGAGTAATCCAAGTGTCCCGTGGAGGGATGCAGGCTGCGGTTGGACTCGCTGTGAGCACAGCTGGGGAGGCTACGTCTGTGGGCCGGTGGGGTGTCGCGCTACCAGGCGTCGGGCCGGTAGACCCGAGGCACCAGAGCGGATGGAGGCTCAGAGCCCTCCAGAACCAGACTCCGCCATGGGCCCAGTTGCCGTCCTTTCGGCCCGCGAGCCCCTCGACCTGCACCTGGCCGCCCCCACCGGCGCCCAGCCCCGGCGCCGCCACCTGTGTGCCGGTGTGTCCCTCCACAGCTCCCTCCGACAAAAGCCCCACCCCCACCCCGCCCCTCTGGCGTGTCACCGCGGCCGGGTGCGGGAGCGGGATCGAGGGCAGGGGCCGCTTCCCCGGGCCTGCCGGCCACCAGGGGCGGGGTCCTGAGCTCGGCGGGGGGTGTGGGGGCAAGGGTGGCCTTGCCGGGGCTGAGGGGCCGTGGCGACTCAATGGTGGCTCCCGGTGGCTTCGGGCCAGCTGCTGTCGGGCAGGAGGGCCGGCCCGGGCTGCGGCCGGGCTGCGCCTAGGGCCGCGTGGGCGGGCAGGGCCGATGCCCAAGGGACCGCGGGCCCCGGGCCCTGAAGCCTCCGGGGCCACGTCCCTGTGAGCGACGTGCGGGATCTTGGGCGGGGCGCCAAGCGCCGAAGGGTTTGCTGGGTCACGGCCGCCCTGGGCTGGGAGGTGGTCGCCAAACCCTCCGCCGCCGCCCGATACCCGAGACCTCCGTTGCCCCTGCCTGGGCGGGCGAGGGGGCCCTGCCGGGGCGGGCCGGCCGCCAGGCTGGCGTTAAGGCGCCAGCGCCAGCGAAACTGGGCCTCAAGAGGCCGCCCGCGGCCCCCCGCCCCCGTCTACGGCCATACCACCCTGAACGCGCCCGATCTCGTCTGATCTCGGAAGCTAAGCAGGGTCGGGCCTGGTTAGTACTTGGATGGGAGACCGCCTGGGAATACCGGGTGCTGTAGGCTTTTTGCCTCCCGCTCCGCCCGCCTTCTCCTTTACTCGCCCGCGGCGGGGGCCGCCGGCTCCGCCCCCGCCGGGCCCCGCTGCAGGCCCCACCTCCTCAGGCCCCTCCCACCACGGCGCGCGCCGGCGGGGTCGCTCCCCGCCGGCCCGGCCGGCCAGGCGGCCAGAAGGCGGCCCTGGAAGGCAGGCGCACCCCAGACGCTCCCGGGGTGGCTGGCCCGGACCCAGACTCCGCCGCGGGCCCAGTTGCCGTCCTTTCGGCCCGCGAGCCCCTCGACCTGCACCTGGCCGCCCCCACCGGCGCCCAGCCCCGGCGCCGCCACCTGTGTGCCGGTGTGTCCCTCCACAGCTCCCTCCGACAAAAGCCCCCCCCCACCCCGCCCCTCTGGCGTGTCACCGCGGCCGGGTGCGGGAGCGGGATCGAGGGCAGGGGCCGCTTCCCCGGGCCTGCCGGCCACCAGGGGCGGGGTCCTGAGCTCGGCGGGGGGTGTGGGGGCAAGGGTGGCCTTGCCGGGGCTGAGGGGCCGTGGCGACTCATTGGTGGCTCCCGGTGGCTTCGGGCCAGCTGCTGTCGGGCAGGAGGGCCGGCCCGGGCTGCGGCCGGGCTGCGCCTAGGGCCGCGTGGGCGGGCAGGGCCGATGCCCAAGGGACCGCGGGCCCCGGGCCCTGAAGCCTCCGGGGCCACGTCCCTGTGAGCGACGTGCGGGATCTTGGGCGGGGCGCCAAGCGCCGAAGGGTTTGCTGGGTCACGGCCGCCCTGGGCTGGGAGGTGGTCGCCAAACCCTCCGCCGCCGCCCGATACCCGAGACCTCCGTTGCCCCTGCCTGGGCGGGCGAGGGGGCCCTGCCGGGGCGGGCCGGCCGCCAGGCTGGCGTTAAGGCGCCAGCGCCAGCGAAACTGGGCCTCAAGAGGCCGCCCGCGGCCCCCCGCCCCCGTCTACGGCCATACCACCCTGAACGCGCCCGATCTCGTCTGATCTCGGAAGCTAAGCAGGGTCGGGCCTGGTTAGTACTTGGATGGGAGACCGCCTGGGAATACCGGGTGCTGTAGGCTTTTTGCCTCCCGCTCCGCCCGCCTTCTCCTTTACTCGCCCGCGGCGGGGGGGCCGCCGGCTCCGCCCCCGCCGAGCCCCGCTGCAGGCAGTAGTCAAGGTGGGTTTACCTGCCCGAGCAGGAAGCTTGGGCGATGGCAGAAGTGGGAAGAAACTCTTGAGCACAGGTTCTTGGGATCCACGGAGCAGCGCATGCACATGCGATGGGTGCCTACACAGCTGGCTTGCTTGTCTGTGGGGAAAGGCGAGATGGGTCAGGGCCTGGGTTCCTGAGGGGCTGAGAATCAAGGCAGGGATAGAAGAAAGGGGACAGGCCCACATCCCCTGAACCCACGCCGGCGCCCACTCACCTTTGTGGAAAATACGATTGAAAAGTGCCCGCAAGAATCTCTTCAGATGCCTCCAGAGTTGAGGCAAGAAGGGGAGGGGGGAGGCCGGGAGCAGGGTGAGCCCTGAAATCCAACCCTTGTCCCGGTCACACCCCAGCAGCCCTCCCACCTCAGCCCCTTCAAGACCCCAGGGCTCCCCCAACCGCGCTGCACAGATCCTGCCCTGACCATAGTCACCATGTTGATCCCCACGTTGAGCAAGATGAAGCTGACCGGGATCAGAAGAATTGAGTATCCTTGCTCCTGGCATTTCCTGGGGATGGGGCCAGTGAACGGCTCGGCTCGGTAGTAGTTTCGCTCACCCATGGCCGTTGGTCCCAGGACTGCCTGGGCCCTCTGCCCTCCAGTTTTAACTGGGAGCCAGACTGGGTCATAATGGGGCAGGTGGTGAGGTCACAGTGAGGGAGGGGGATGAAAAGGAGGGCCCAGAGTGGCATTCCCTGGTAACCAGGGTCAGGTAAGCTGAGCCTGGACAGTCAAACAGGGCCCGGTGGCCGGCATACATCCCCTCGAGCGGTCATTCATTCGCTCACCGCCCGCTGACTCACTTGTTCAAATGACACATTGCGTCTCTTGGCCCCTCTTGAGACTAGGAAGACCTTGGCCTCAGAGGCCTGCTGAAGGCCTGGCTGGAGTCCAGAGCCTCAGCCTTCTTCATGCCCTTCACTGGGCCTGGAGCTGGACCTGCCCAGATGTGGAACCTCCCAGTTTGGAAGCAACTTCTTGTATGAGGCTCTCTGTGGACAGGGACAGCTGAGACACAGAGGAGGTGCCCAGAGACCAGGGGTTTGGAGTCTGCAGCTGCAGATGTACTTAGTGCATGGTATAGGACCAGGAGGGGCCTGCTGGCAGAACTGTGGCCACTAAACCAAAGGGACCCTCAGGCCAAGAAGGGGACACTGGCTTCTTATTGCAGGAAGCCAAGCGCAGGGACCCAGGCTGGCAGAAGGAGTGGCGCTTCCAAGCCACAGACCACCAATGTTTCCTGGACTCTGGCGCTCTTTATTCCTCTCTCCATGCCCTGCCGCCCCCTGCCCCTGCCCCCATTTGCTGCTGGTAAGTTCACTTTCCCAGTCTGGCTCCCGTGCAGAGAGGGCCTGGAGGCCGAGGTGGAAGGTAGCAGCGAGTTGGCCCGCGCTTGGCCCTCCTGCGGTTGCCGCTTCAGCACCAGACTGTCATACACCTGGTAGTTGGCATTGCCTCCCGGGTTCCGGCTGAGTGGCATGAAGGTGGGCGGGGGTGGAGGGTGCTCGGTAGCCTGGACGTCGGGCAGGAGGTGAGAGGGGCGGAGGAGCAGCGCTGAGCTGGGAGCCGGGGCCCGCTGGTCCAAGGCCTCGGCCAGTACCGTGAGGGAGGCGGAGGTGGCCACAGGGCGCCGCAAGGGCAGGATCTCAGCCCATTCGGCCGCCGGGTGCCGCACCTCGTGGGGATCGCGGGAGTAATCCAAGTGTCCCGTGGAGGGATGCAGGCTGCGGTTGGACTCGCTGTGAGCACAGCTGGGGAGGCTACGTCTGTGGGCCGGTGGGGTGTCGCGCTACCAGGCGTCGGGCCGGTAGACCCGAGGCAACAGAGCGGATGGAGGCTCAGAGCCCTCCAGACCCAGACTCCGCCATGGGCCCAGTTGCCGTCCTTTCGGCCCGCGAGCCCCTCGACCTGCACCTGGCCGCCCCCACCGGCGCCCAGCCCCGGCGCCGCCACCTGTGTGCCGGTATGTCCCTCCACAGCTCCCTCCGTCAAAAGCCCCCCCCCACCCCGCCCCTCTGGCGTGTCACCGCGGCCGGGTGCGGGAGCGGGATCGAGGGCAGGGGCCGCTTCCCCGGGCCTGCCGGCCACCAGGGGCGGGGTCCTGAGCTCGGCGGGGGGTGTGGGGGCAAGGGTGGCCTTGCCGGGGCTGAGGGGCCGTGGCGACTCAATGGTGGCTCCCGGTGGCTTCGGGCCAGCTGCTGTCGGGCAGGAGGGCCGGCCTGGGCTGCGGCCGGGCTGTGCCTAGGGCCGCGTGGGCGGGCAGGGCCGATGCCCAAGGGACCGCGGGCCCCGGGCCCTGAAGCCTCCGGGGCCACGTCCCTGTGAGCGACGTGCGGGATCTTGGGCGGGGCGCCAAGCGCCGAAGGGTTTGCTGGGTCACGGCCGCCCTGGGCTGGGAGGTGGTCGCCAAACCCTCCGCCGCCGCCCGATACCCGAGACCTCCGTTGCCCCTGCCTGGGCGGGCGAGGGGGCCCTGCCGGGGCGGGCCGGCCGCCAGGCTGGCGTTAAGGCGCCAGCGCCAGCGAAACTGGGCCTCAAGAGGCCGCCCGCGGCCCCCCGCCCCCGTCTACGGCCATACCACCCTGAACGCGCCCGATCTCGTCTGATCTCGGAAGCTAAGCAGGGTCGGGCCTGGTTAGTACT
This sequence comes from Globicephala melas, assembly GCF_963455315.2. Classification (NCBI taxonomy): domain Eukaryota; kingdom Metazoa; phylum Chordata; class Mammalia; order Artiodactyla; family Delphinidae; genus Globicephala; species Globicephala melas. The sequence continues at coordinate 158,075 of NW_027207479.1, read as the reverse complement.
TGGATGGGAGACCGCCTGGGAATACCGGGTGCTGTAGGCTTTTTGCCTCCCGCTCCGCCCGCCTTCTCCTTTACTCGCCCGCGGCGGGGGGGCCGCCGGCTCCGCCCCCGCCGAGCCCCGCTGCAGGCAGTAGTCAAGGTGGGTTTACCTGCCCGAGCAGGAAGCTTGGGCGATGGCAGAAGTGGGAAGAAACTCTTGAGCACAGGTTCTTGGGATCCACGGAGCAGCGCATGCACATGCGATGGGTGCCTACACAGCTGGCTTGCTTGTCTGTGGGGAAAGGCGAGATGGGTCAGGGCCTGGGTTCCTGAGGGGCTGAGAATCAAAGCAGGGATAGAAGAAAGGGGACAGGCCCACATCCCCTGAACCCACGCCGGCGCCCACTCACCTTTGTGGAAAATACGATTGAAAAGTGCCCGCAAGAATCTCTTCAGATGCCTCCAGAGTTGAGGCAAGAAGGGGAGGGGGGAGGCCGGGAGCAGGGTGAGCCCTGAAATCCAACCCTTGTCCCGGTCACACCCCAGCAGCCCTCCCACCTCAGCCCCTTCAAGACCCCAGGGCTCCCCCAACCGCGCTGCACAGATCCTGCCCTGACCATAGTCACCATGTTGATCCCCACGTTGAGCAAGATGAAGCTGACCGGGATCAGAAGAATTGAGTATCCTTGCTCCTGGCATTTCCTGGGGATGGGGCCAGTGAACGGCTCGGCTCGGTAGTAGTTTCGCTCACCCATGGCCGTTGGTCCCAGGACTGCCTGGGCCCTCTGCCCTCCAGTTTTAACTGGGAGCCAGACTGGGTCATAATGGGGCAGGTGGTGAGGTCACAGTGAGGGAGGGGGATGAAAAGGAGGGCCCAGAGTGGCATTCCCTGGTAACCAGGGTCAGGTAAGCTGAGCCTGGACAGTCAAACAGGGCCCGGTGGCCGGCATACATCCCCTCGAGCGGTCATTCATTCGCTCACCGCCCGCTGACTCACTTGTTCAAATGACACATTGCGTCTCTTGGCCCCTCTTGAGACTAGGAAGACCTTGGCCTCAGAGGCCTGCTGAAGGCCTGGCTGGAGTCCAGAGCCTCAGCCTTCTTCATGCCCTTCACTGGGCCTGGAGCTGGACCTGCCCAGATGTGGAACCTCCCAGTTTGGAAGCAACTTCTTGTATGAGGCTCTCTGTGGACAGGGACAGCTGAGACACAGAGGAGGTGCCCAGAGACCAGGGGTTTGGAGTCTGCAGCTGCAGATGTACTTAGTGCATGGTATAGGACCAGGAGGGGCCTGCTGGCAGAACTGTGGCCACTAAACCAAAGGGACCCTCAGGCCAAGAAGGGGACACTGGCTTCTTATTGCAGGAAGCCAAGCGCAGGGACCCAGGCTGGCAGAAGGAGTGGTGCTTCCAAGCCACAGACCACCAATGTTTCCTGGACTCTGGCGCTCTTTATTCCTCTCTCCATGCCCTGCCGCCCCCTGCCCCTGCCCCCATTTGCTGCTGGTAAGTTCACTTTCCCAGTCTGGCTCCCGTGCAGAGAGGGCCTGGAGGCCGAGGTGGAAGGTAGCAGCGAGTTGGCCCGCGCTTGGCCCTCCTGCGGTTGCCGCTTCAGCACCAGACTGTCATACACCTGGTAGTTGGCATTGCCTCCCGGGTTCCGGCTGAGTGGCATGAAGGTGGGCGGGGGTGGAGGGTGCTCGGTAGCCTGGACGTCGGGCAGGAGGTGAGAGGGGCGGAGGAGCAGCGCTGAGCTGGGAGCCGGGGCCCGCTGGTCCAAGGCCTCGGCCAGTACCGTGAGGGAGGCGGAGGTGGCCACAGGGCGCCGCAAGGGCAGGATCTCAGCCCATTCGGCCGCCGGGTGCCGCACCTCGTGGGGATCGCGGGAGTAATCCAAGTGTCCCGTGGAGGGATGCAGGCTGCGGTTGGACTCGCTGTGAGCACAGCTGGGGAGGCTACGTCTGTGGGCCGGTGGGGTGTCGCGCTACCAGGCGTCGGGCCGGTAGACCCGAGGCAACAGAGCGGATGGAGGCTCAGAGCCCTCCAGACCCAGACTCCGCCATGGGCCCAGTTGCCGTCCTTTCGGCCCGCGAGCCCCTCGACCTGCACCTGGCCGCCCCCACCGGCGCCCAGCCCCGGCGCCGCCACCTGTGTGCCGGTATGTCCCTCCACAGCTCCCTCCGTCAAAAGCCCCCCCCCACCCCGCCCCTCTGGCGTGTCACCGCGGCCGGGTGCGGGAGCGGGATCGAGGGCAGGGGCCGCTTCCCCGGGCCTGCCGGCCACCAGGGGCGGGGTCCTGAGCTCGGCGGGGGGTGTGGGGGCAAGGGTGGCCTTGCCGGGGCTGAGGGGCCGTGGCGACTCATTGGTGGCTCCCGGTGGCTTCGGGCCAGCTGCTGTCGGGCAGGAGGGCCGGCCCGGGCTGCGGCCGGGCTGCGCCTAGGGCCGCGTGGGCGGGCAGGGCCGATGCCCAAGGGACCGCGGGCCCCGGGCCCTGAAGCCTCCGGGGCCACGTCCCTGTGAGCGACGTGCGGGATCTTGGGCGGGGCGCCAAGCGCCGAAGGGTTTGCTGGGTCACGGCCGCCCTGGGCTGGGAGGTGGTCGCCAAACCCTCCGCCGCCGCCCGATACCCGAGACCTCCGTTGCCCCTGCCTGGGCGGGCGAGGGGGCCCTGCCGGGGCGGGCCGGCCGCCAGGCTGGCGTTAAGGCGCCAGCGCCAGCGAAACTGGGCCTCAAGAGGCCGCCCGCGGCCCCCCGCCCCCGTCTACGGCCATACCACCCTGAACGCGCCCGATCTCGTCTGATCTCGGAAGCTAAGCAGGGTCGGGCCTGGTTAGTACTTGGATGGGAGACCGCCTGGGAATACCGGGTGCTGTAGGCTTTTTGCCTCCCGCTCCGCCCGCCTTCTCCTTTACTCGCCCGCGGCGGGGGGGCCGCCGGCTCCGCCCCCGCCGAGCCCCGCTGCAGGCAGTAGTCAAGGTGGGTTTACCTGCCCGAGCAGGAAGCTTGGGCGATGGCAGAAGTGGGAAGAAACTCTTGAGCACAGGTTCTTGGGATCCACGGAGCAGCGCATGCACATGCGATGGGTGCCTACACAGCTGGCTTGCTTGTCTGTGGGGAAAGGCGAGATGGGTCAGGGCCTGGGTTCCTGAGGGGCTGAGAATCAAGGCAGGGATAGAAGAAAGGGGACAGGCCCACATCCCCTGAACCCACGCCGGCGCCCACTCACCTTTGTGGAAAATACGATTGAAAAGTGCCCGCAAGAATCTCTTCAGATGCCTCCAGAGTTGAGGGAAGAAGGGGAGGGGGGAGGCCGGGAGCAGGGTGAGCCCTGAAATCCAACCCTTATCCCGGTCACACCCCAGCAGCCCTCCCACCTCAGCCCCTTCAAGACCCCAGGGCTCCCCCAACCGCGCTGCACAGATCCTGCCCTGACCATAGTCACCATGTTGATCCCCACGTTGAGCAAGATGAAGCTGACCGGGATCAGAAGAATTGAGTATCCTTGCTCCTGGCATTTCCTGGGGATGGGGCCAGTGAACGGCTCGGCTCGGTAGTAGTTTCGCTCACCCATGGCTGTTGGTCCCAGGACTGCCTGGGCCCTCTGCCCTCCAGTTTTAACTGGGAGCCAGACTGGGTCATAATGGGGCAGGTGGTGAGGTCACAGTGAGGGAGGGGGATGAAAAGGAGGGCCCAGAGTGGCATTCCCTGGTAACCAAGGTCAGGTAAGCTGAGCCTGGACAGTCAAACAGGGCCCGGTGGCCGGCATACATCCCCTCGAGTGGTCATTCATTCGCTCACCGCCCGCTGACTCACTTGTTCAAATGACACATTGCGTCTCTTGGCCCCTCTTGAGACTAGGAAGACCTTGGCCTCAGAGGCCTGCTGAAGGCCTGGCTGGAGTCCAGAGCCTCAGCCTTCTTCATGCCCTTCACTGGGCCTGGAGCTGGACCTGCCCAGATGTGGAACCTCCCAGTTTGGAAGCAACTTCTTGTATGAGGCTCTCTGTGGACAGGGACAGCTGAGACACAGAGGAGGTGCCCAGAGACCAGGGGTTTGGAGTCTGCAGCTGCAGATGTACTTAGTGCATGGTATAGGACCAGGAGGGGCCTGCTGGCAGAACTGTGGCCACTAAACCAAAGGGACCCTCAGGCCAAGAAGGGGACACTGGCTTCTTATTGCAGGAAGCCAAGCGCAGGGACCCAGGCTGGCAGAAGGAGTGGCGCTTCCAAGCCACAGACCACCAATGTTTCCTGGACTCTGGCGCTCTTTATTCCTCTCTCCATGCCCTGCCGCCCCCTGCCCCTGCCCCCACTTGCTGCTGGTAAGTTCATTTTCCCAGTCTGGCTCCCGTGCAGAGAGGGCCTGGAGGCCGAGGTGGAAGGTAGCAGCGAGTTGGCCCGCGCTTGGCCCTCCTGCGGTTGCCGCTTCAGCACCAGACTGTCATACACCTGGTAGTTGGCATTGCCTCCCGGGTTCCGGCTGAGTGGCATGAAGGTGGGCGGGGGTGGAGGGTGCTCGGTAGCCTGGACGTCGGGCAGGAGGTGAGAGGGGCGGAGGAGCAGCGCTGAGCTGGGAGCCGGGGCCCGCTGGTCCGAGGCCTCGGCCAGTACCGTGAGGGAGGCGGAGGTGGCCACAGGGCGCCGCAAGGGCAGGATCTCAGCCCATTCGGCCGCCGGGTGCCGCACCTCGTGGGGATCGCGGGAGTAATCCAAGTGTCCCGTGGAGGGATGCAGGCTGCGGTTGGACTCGCTGTGAGCACAGCTGGGGAGGCTACGTCTCTGGGCCGGTGGGGTGTCGCGCTACCAGGCGTCGGGCCGGTAGACCCGAGGCACCAGAGCGGATGGAGGCTCAGAGCCCTCCAGACCCAGACTCCGCCATGGGCCCAGTTGCCGTCCTTTCGGCCCGCGAGCCCCTCGACCTGCACCTGGCCGCCCCCACCGGCGCCCAGCCCCGGCGCCGCCACCTGTGTGCCGGTGTGTCCCTCCACAGCTCCCTCCGACAAAAGCCCCCCCCCACCCCGCCCCTCTGGCGTGTCACCGCGGCCGGGTGCGGGAGCGGGATCGAGGGCAGGGGCCGCTTCCCCGGGCCTGCCGGCCACCAGGGGCGGGGTCCTGAGCTCGGCGGGGGGTGTGGGGGCAAGGGTGGCCTTGCCGGGGCTGAGGGGCCGTGGCGACTCAATGGTGGCTCCTGGTGGCTTCGGGCCAGCTGCTGTCGGGCAGGAGGGCCGGCCTGGGCTGCGGCCGGGCTGTGCCTAGGGCCGCGTGGGCGGGCAGGGCCGATGCCCAAGGGACCGCGGGCCCCGGGCCCTGAAGCCTCCGGGGCCACGTCCCTGTGAGCGACGTGCGGGATCTTGGGCGGGGCGCCAAGCGCCGAAGGGTTTGCTGGGTCACGGCCGCCCTGGGCTGGGAGGTGGTCGCCAAACCCTCCGCCGCCGCCCGATACCCGAGACCTCCGTTGCCCCTGCCTGGGCGGGCGAGGGGGCCCTGCCGGGGCGGGCCAGCCGCCAGGCTGGCGTTAAGGCGCCAGCGCCAGCGAAACTGGGCCTCAAGAGGCCGCCCGCGGCCCCCCGCCCCCGTCTACGGCCATACCACCCTGAACGCGCCCGATCTCGTCTGATCTCGGAAGCTAAGCAGGGTCGGGCCTGGTTAGTACTTGGATGGGAGACCGCCTGGGAATACCGGGTGCTGTAGGCTTTTTGCCTCCCGCTCCGCCCGCCTTCTCCTTTACTCGCCCGCGGCGGGGGGGCCGCCGGCTCCGCCCCCGCCGAGCCCCGCTGCAGGCAGTAGTCAAGGTGGGTTTACCTGCCCGAGCAGGAAGCTTGGGCGATGGCAGAAGTGGGAAGAAACTCTTGAGCACAGGTTCTTGGGATCCACGGAGCAGCGCATGCACATGCGATGGGTGCCTACACAGCTGGCTTGCTTGTCTGTGGGGAAAGGCGAGATGGGTCAGGGCCTGGGTTCCTGAGGGGCTGAGAATCAAAGCAGGGATAGAAGAAAGGGGACAGGCCCACATCCCCTGAACCCACGCCGGCGCCCACTCACCTTTGTGGAAAATACGATTGAAAAGTGCCCGCAAGAATCTCTTCAGATGCCTCCAGAGTTGAGGCAAGAAGGGGAGGGGGGAGGCCGGGAGCAGGGTGAGCCCTGAAATCCAACCCTTGTCCCGGTCACACCCCAGCAGCCCTCCCACCTCAGCCCCTTCAAGACCCCAGGGCTCCCCCAACCGCGCTGCACAGATCCTGCCCTGACCATAGTCACCATGTTGATCCCCACGTTGAGCAAGATGAAGCTGACCGGGATCAGAAGAATTGAGTATCCTTGCTCCTGGCATTTCCTGGGGATGGGGCCAGTGAACGGCTCGGCTCGGTAGTAGTTTCGCTCACCCATGGCCGTTGGTCCCAGGACTGCCTGGGCCCTCTGCCCTCCAGTTTTAACTGGGAGCCAGACTGGGTCATAATGGGGCAGGTGGTGAGGTCACAGTGAGGGAGGGGGATGAAAAGGAGGGCCCAGAGTGGCATTCCCTGGTAACCAGGGTCAGGTAAGCTGAGCCTGGACAGTCAAACAGGGCCCGGTGGCCGGCATACATCCCCTCGAGCGGTCATTCATTCGCTCACCGCCCGCTGACTCACTTGTTCAAATGACACATTGCGTCTCTTGGCCCCTCTTGAGACTAGGAAGACCTTGGCCTCAGAGGCCTGCTGAAGGCCTGGCTGGAGTCCAGAGCCTCAGCCTTCTTCATGCCCTTCACTGGGCCTGGAGCTGGACCTGCCCAGATGTGGAACCTCCCAGTTTGGAAGCAACTTCTTGTATGAGGCTCTCTGTGGACAGGGACAGCTGAGACACAGAGGAGGTGCCCAGAGACCAGGGGTTTGGAGTCTGCAGCTGCAGATGTACTTAGTGCATGGTATAGGACCAGGAGGGGCCTGCTGGCAGAACTGTGGCCACTAAACCAAAGGGACCCTCAGGCCAAGAAGGGGACACTGGCTTCTTATTGCAGGAAGCCAAGCGCAGGGACCCAGGCTGGCAGAAGGAGTGGCGCTTCCAAGCCACAGACCACCAATGTTTCCTGGACTCTGGCGCTCTTTATTCCTCTCTCCATGCCCTGCCGCCCCCTGCCCCTGCCCCCATTTGCTGCTGGTAAGTTCACTTTCCCAGTCTGGCTCCCGTGCAGAGAGGGCCTGGAGGCCGAGGTGGAAGGTAGCAGCGAGTTGGCCCGCGCTTGGCCCTCCTGCGGTTGCCGCTTCAGCACCAGACTGTCATACACCTGGTAGTTGGCATTGCCTCCCGGGTTCCGGCTGAGTGGCATGAAGGTGGGCGGGGGTGGAGGGTGCTCGGTAGCCTGGACGTCGGGCAGGAGGTGAGAGGGGCGGAGGAGCAGCGCTGAGCTGGGAGCCGGGGCCCGCTGGTCCAAGGCCTCGGCCAGTACCGTGAGGGAGGCGGAGGTGGCCACAGAGCGCCGCAAGGGCAGGATCTCAGCCCATTCGGCCGCCGGGTGCCGCACCTCGTGGGGATCGCGGGAGTAATCCAAGTGTCCCGTGGAGGGATGCAGGCTGCGGTTGGACTCGCTGTGAGCACAGCTGGGGAGGCTACGTCTGTGGGCCGGTGGGGTGTCGCGCTACCAGGCGTCGGGCCGGTAGACCCGAGGCAACAGAGCGGATGGAGGCTCAGAGCCCTCCAGACCCAGACTCCGCCATGGGCCCAGTTGCCGTCCTTTCGGCCCGCGAGCCCCTCGACCTGCACCTGGCCGCCCCCACCGGCGCCCAGCCCCGGCGCCGCCACCTGTGTGCCGGTATGTCCCTCCACAGCTCCCTCCGTCAAAAGCCCCCCCCCACCCCGCCCCTCTGGCGTGTCACCGCGGCCGGGTGCGGGAGCGGGATCGAGGGCAGGGGCCGCTTCCCCGGGCCTGCCGGCCACCAGGGGCGGGGTCCTGAGCTCGGCGGGGGGTGTGGGGGCAAGGGTGGCCTTGCCGGGGCTGAGGGGCCGTGGCGACTCAATGGTGGCTCCCGGTGGCTTCGGGCCAGCTGCTGTCGGGCAGGAGGGCCGGCCCGGGCTGCGGCCGGGCTGCGCCTAGGGCCGCGTGGGCGGGCAGGGCCGATGCCCAAGGGACCGCGGGCCCCGGGCCCTGAAGCCTCCGGGGCCACGTCCCTGTGAGCGACGTGCGGGATCTTGGGCGGGGCGCCAAGCGCCGAAGGGTTTGCTGGGTCACGGCCGCCCTGGGCTGGGAGGTGGTCGCCAAACCCTCCGCCGCCGCCCGATACCCGAGACCTCCGTTGCCCCTGCCTGGGCGGGCGAGGGGGCCCTGCCGGGGCGGGCCGGCCGCCAGGCTGGCGTTAAGGCGCCAGCGCCAGCGAAACTGGGCCTCAAGAGGCCGCCCGCGGCCCCCCGCCCCCGTCTACGGCCATACCACCCTGAACGCGCCCGATCTCGTCTGATCTCGGAAGCTAAGCAGGGTCGGGCCTGGTTAGTACTTGGATGGGAGACCGCCTGGGAATACCGGGTGCTGTAGGCTTTTTGCCTCCCGCTCCGCCCGCCTTCTCCTTTACTCGCCCGCGGCGGGGGGGCCGCCGGCTCCGCCCCCGCCGAGCCCCGCTGCAGGCAGTAGTCAAGGTGGGTTTACCTGCCCGAGCAGGAAGCTTGGGCGATGGCAGAAGTGGGAAGAAACTCTTGAGCACAGGTTCTTGGGATCCACGGAGCAGCGCATGCACATGCGATGGGTGCCTACACAGCTGGCTTGCTTGTCTGTGGGGAAAGGCGAGATGGGTCAGGGCCTGGGTTCCTGAGGGGCTGAGAATCAAGGCAGGGATAGAAGAAAGGGGACAGGCCCACATCCCCTGAACCCACGCCGGCGCCCACTCACCTTTGTGGAAAATACGATTGAAAAGTGCCCGCAAGAATCTCTTCAGATGCCTCCAGAGTTGAGGGAAGAAGGGGAGGGGGGAGGCCGGGAGCAGGGTGAGCCCTGAAATCCAACCCTTATCCCGGTCACACCCCAGCAGCCCTCCCACCTCAGCCCCTTCAAGACCCCAGGGCTCCCCCAACCGCGCTGCACAGATCCTGCCCTGACCATAGTCACCATGTTGATCCCCACGTTGAGCAAGATGAAGCTGACCGGGATCAGAAGAATTGAGTATCCTTGCTCCTGGCATTTCCTGGGGATGGGGCCAGTGAACGGCTCGGCTCGGTAGTAGTTTCGCTCACCCATGGCTGTTGGTCCCAGGACTGCCTGGGCCCTCTGCCCTCCAGTTTTAACTGGGAGCCAGACTGGGTCATAATGGGGCAGGTGGTGAGGTCACAGTGAGGGAGGGGGATGAAAAGGAGGGCCCAGAGTGGCATTCCCTGGTAACCAAGGTCAGGTAAGCTGAGCCTGGACAGTCAAACAGGGCCCGGTGGCCGGCATACATCCCCTCGAGTGGTCATTCATTCGCTCACCGCCCGCTGACTCACTTGTTCAAATGACACATTGCGTCTCTTGGCCCCTCTTGAGACTAGGAAGACCTTGGCCTCAGAGGCCTGCTGAAGGCCTGGCTGGAGTCCAGAGCCTCAGCCTTCTTCATGCCCTTCACTGGGCCTGGAGCTGGACCTGCCCAGATGTGGAACCTCCCAGTTTGGAAGCAACTTCTTGTATGAGGCTCTCTGTGGACAGGGACAGCTGAGACACAGAGGAGGTGCCCAGAGACCAGGGGTTTGGAGTCTGCAGCTGCAGATGTACTTAGTGCATGGTATAGGACCAGGAGGGTCCTGCTGGCAGAACTGTGGCCACTAAACCAAAGGGACCCTCAGGCCAAGAAGGGGACACTGGCTTCTTATTGCAGGAAGCCAAGCGCAGGGACCCAGGCTGGCAGAAGGAGTGGCGCTTCCAAGCCACAGACCACCAATGTTTCCTGGACTCTGGCGCTCTTTATTCCTCTCTCCATGCCCTGCCGCCCCCTGCCCCTGCCCCCACTTGCTGCTGGTAAGTTCATTTTCCCAGTCTGGCTCCCGTGCAGAGAGGGCCTGGAGGCCGAGGTGGAAGGTAGCAGCGAGTTGGCCCGCGCTTGGCCCTCCTGCGGTTGCCGCTTCAGCACCAGACTGTCATACACCTGGTAGTTGGCATTGCCTCCCGGGTTCCGGCTGAGTGGCATGAAGGTGGGCGGGGGTGGAGGGTGCTCGGTAGCCTGGACGTCGGGCAGGAGGTGAGAGGGGCGGAGGAGCAGCGCTGAGCTGGGAGCCGGGGCCCGCTGGTCCGAGGCCTCGGCCAGTACCGTGAGGGAGGCGGAGGTGGCCACAGGGCGCCGCAAGGGCAGGATCTCAGCCCATTCGGCCGCCGGGTGCCGCACCTCGTGGGGATCGCGGGAGTAATCCAAGTGTCCCGTGGAGGGATGCAGGCTGCGGTTGGACTCGCTGTGAGCACAGCTGGGGAGGCTACGTCTCTGGGCCGGTGGGGTGTCGCGCTACCAGGCGTCGGGCCGGTAGACCCGAGGCACCAGAGCGGATGGAGGCTCAGAGCCCTCCAGACCCAGACTCCGCCATGGGCCCAGTTGCCGTCCTTTCGGCCCGCGAGCCCCTCGACCTGCACCTGGCCGCCCCCACCGGCGCCCAGCCCCGGCGCCGCCACCTGTGTGCCGGTGTGTCCCTCCACAGCTCCCTCCGACAAAAGCCCCCCCCCACCCCGCCCCTCTGGTGTGTCACCGCGGCCGGGTGCGGGAGCGGGATCGAGGGCAGGGGCCGCTTCCCCGGGCCTGCCGGCCACCAGGGGCGGGGTCCTGAGCTCGGCGGGGTGTGTGGGGGCAAGGGTGGCCTTGCCGGGGCTGAGGGGCCGTGGCGACTCAATGGTGGCTCCTGGTGGCTTCGGGCCAGCTGCTGTCGGGCAGGAGGGCCGGCCTGGGCTGCAGCCGGGCTGTGCCTAGGGCCGCGTGGGCGGGCAGGGCCGATGCCCAAGGGACCGCGGGCCCCGGGCCCTGAAGCCTCCGGGGCCACGTCCCTGTGAGCGACGTGCGGGATCTTGGGCGGGGCGCCAAGCGCCGAAGGGTTTGCTGGGTCACGGCCGCCCTGGGCTGGGAGGTGGTCGCCAAACCCTCCGCCGCCGCCCGATACCCGAGACCTCCGTTGCCCCTGCCTGGGCGGGCGAGGGGGCCCTGCCGGGGCGGGCCGGCCGCCAGGCTGGCGTTAAGGCGCCAGCGCCAGCGAAACTGGGCCTCAAGAGGCCGCCCGCGGCCCCCCGCCCCCGTCTACGGCCATACCACCCTGAACGCGCCCGATCTCGTCTGATCTCGGAAGCTAAGCAGGGTCGGGCCTGGTTAGTACTTGGATGGGAGACCGCCTGGGAATACCGGGTGCTGTAGGCTTTTTGCCTCCCGCTCCGCCCGCCTTCTCCTTTACTCGCCCGCGGCGGGGGGGCCGCCGGCTCCGCCCCCGCCGAGCCCCGCTGCAGGCAGTAGTCAAGGTGGGTTTACCTGCCCGAGCAGGAAGCTTGGGCGATGGCAGAAGTGGGAAGAAACTCTTGAGCACAGGTTCTTGGGATCCACGGAGCAGCGCATGCACATGCGATGGGTGCCTACACAGCTGGCTTGCTTGTCTGTGGGGAAAGGCGAGATGGGTCAGGGCCTGGGTTCCTGAGGGGCTGAGAATCAAAGCAGGGATAGAAGAAAGGGGACAGGCCCACATCCCCTGAACCCACGCCGGCGCCCACTCACCTTTGTGGAAAATACGATTGAAAAGTGCCCGCAAGAATCTCTTCAGATGCCTCCAGAGTTGAGGCAAGAAGGGGAGGGGGGAGGCCGGGAGCAGGGTGAGCCCTGAAATCCAACCCTTGTCCCGGTCACACCCCAGCAGCCCTCCCACCTCAGCCCCTTCAAGACCCCAGGGCTCCCCCAACCGCGCTGCACAGATCCTGCCCTGACCATAGTCACCATGTTGATCCCCACGTTGAGCAAGATGAAGCTGACCGGGATCAGAAGAATTGAGTATCCTTGCTCCTGGCATTTCCTGGGGATGGGGCCAGTGAACGGCTCGGCTCGGTAGTAGTTTCGCTCACCCATGGCCGTTGGTCCCAGGACTGCCTGGGCCCTCTGCCCTCCAGTTTTAACTGGGAGCCAGACTGGGTCATAATGGGGCAGGTGGTGAGGTCACAGTGAGGGAGGGGGATGAAAAGGAGGGCCCAGAGTGGCATTCCCTGGTAACCAGGGTCAGGTAAGCTGAGCCTGGACAGTCAAACAGGGCCCGGTGGCCGGCATACATCCCCTCGAGCGGTCATTCATTCGCTCACCGCCCGCTGACTCACTTGTTCAAATGACACATTGCGTCTCTTGGCCCCTCTTGAGACTAGGAAGACCTTGGCCTCAGAGGCCTGCTGAAGGCCTGGCTGGAGTCCAGAGCCTCAGCCTTCTTCATGCCCTTCACTGGGCCTGGAGCTGGACCTGCCCAGATGTGGAACCTCCCAGTTTGGAAGCAACTTCTTGTATGAGGCTCTCTGTGGACAGGGACAGCTGAGACACAGAGGAGGTGCCCAGAGACCAGGGGTTTGGAGTCTGCAGCTGCAGATGTACTTAGTGCATGGTATAGGACCAGGAGGGGCCTGCTGGCAGAACTGTGGCCACTAAACCAAAGGGACCCTCAGGCCAAGAAGGGGACACTGGCTTCTTATTGCAGGAAGCCAAGCGCAGGGACCCAGGCTGGCAGAAGGAGTGGCGCTTCCAAGCCACAGACCACCAATGTTTCCTGGACTCTGGCGCTCTTTATTCCTCTCTCCATGCCCTGCCGCCCCCTGCCCCTGCCCCCATTTGCTGCTGGTAAGTTCACTTTCCCAGTCTGGCTCCCGTGCAGAGAGGGCCTGGAGGCCGAGGTGGAAGGTAGCAGCGAGTTGGCCCGCGCTTGGCCCTCCTGCGGTTGCCGCTTCAGCACCAGACTGTCATACACCTGGTAGTTGGCATTGCCTCCCGGGTTCCGGCTGAGTGGCATGAAGGTGGGCGGGGGTGGAGGGTGCTCGGTAGCCTGGACGTCGGGCAGGAGGTGAGAGGGGCGGAGGAGCAGCGCTGAGCTGGGAGCCGGGGCCCGCTGGTCCAAGGCCTCGGCCAGTACCGTGAGGGAGGCGGAGGTGGCCACAGGGCGCCGCAAGGGCAGGATCTCAGCCCATTCGGCCGCCGGGTGCCGCACCTCGTGGGGATCGCGGGAGTAATCCAAGTGTCCCGTGGAGGGATGCAGGCTGCGGTTGGACTCGCTGTGAGCACAGCTGGGGAGGCTACGTCTGTGGGCCGGTGGGGTGTCGCGCTACCAGGCGTCGGGCCGGTAGACCCGAGGCAACAGAGCGGATGGAGGCTCAGAGCCCTCCAGACCCAGACTCCGCCATGGGCCCAGTTGCCGTCCTTTCGGCCCGCGAGCCCCTCGACCTGCACCTGGCCGCCCCCACCGGCGCCCAGCCCCGGCGCCGCCACCTGTGTGCCGGTATGTCCCTCCACAGCTCCCTCCGTCAAAAGCCCCCCCCCACCCCGCCCCTCTGGCGTGTCACCGCGGCCGGGTGCGGGAGCGGGATCGAGGGCAGGGGCCGCTTCCCCGGGCCTGCCGGCCACCAGGGGCGGGGTCCTGAGCTCGGCGGGGGGTGTGGGGGCAAGGGTGGCCTTGCCGGGGCTGAGGGGCCGTGGCGACTCAATGGTGGCTCCCGGTGGCTTCGGGCCAGCTGCTGTCGGGCAGGAGGGCCGGCCCGGGCTGCGGCCGGGCTGCGCCTAGGGCCGCGTGGGCGGGCAGGGCCGATGCCCAAGGGACCGCGGGCCCCGGGCCCTGAAGCCTCCGGGGCCACGTCCCTGTGAGCGACGTGCGGGATCTTGGGCGGGGCGCCAAGCGCCGAAGGGTTTGCTGGGTCACGGCCGCCCTGGGCTGGGAGGTGGTCGCCAAACCCTCCGCCGCCGCCCGATACCCGAGACCTCCGTTGCCCCTGCCTGGGCGGGCGAGGGGGCCCTGCCGGGGCGGGCCGGCCGCCAGGCTGGCGTTAAGGCGCCAGCGCCAGCGAAACTGGGCCTCAAGAGGCCGCCCGCGGCCCCCCGCCCCCGTCTACGGCCATACCACCCTGAACGCGCCCGATCTCGTCTGATCTCGGAAGCTAAGCAGGGTCGGGCCTGGTTAGTACTTGGATGGGAGACCGCCTGGGAATACCGGGTGCTGTAGGCTTTTTGCCTCCCGCTCCGCCCGCCTTCTCCTTTACTCGCCCGCGGCGGGGGGGCCGCCGGCTCCGCCCCCGCCGAGCCCCGCTGCAGGCAGTAGTCAAGGTGGGTTTACCTGCCCGAGCAGGAAGCTTGGGCGATGGCAGAAGTGGGAAGAAACTCTTGAGCACAGGTTCTTGGGATCCACGGAGCAGCGCATGCACATGCGATGGGTGCCTACACAGCTGGCTTGCTTGTCTGTGGGGAAAGGCGAGATGGGTCAGGGCCTGGGTTCCTGAGGGGCTGAGAATCAAGGCAGGGATAGAAGAAAGGGGACAGGCCCACATCCCCTGAACCCACGCCGGCGCCCACTCACCTTTGTGGAAAATACGATTGAAAAGTGCCCGCAAGAATCTCTTCAGATGCCTCCAGAGTTGAGGGAAGAAGGGGAGGGGGGAGGCCGGGAGCAGGGTGAGCCCTGAAATCCAACCCTTATCCCGGTCACACCCCAGCAGCCCTCCCACCTCAGCCCCTTCAAGACCCCAGGGCTCCCCCAACCGCGCTGCACAGATCCTGCCCTGACCATAGTCACCATGTTGATCCCCACGTTGAGCAAGATGAAGCTGACCGGGATCAGAAGAATTGAGTATCCTTGCTCCTGGCATTTCCTGGGGATGGGGCCAGTGAACGGCTCGGCTCGGTAGTAGTTTCGCTCACCCATGGCCGTTGGTCCCAGGACTGCCTGGGCCCTCTGCCCTCCAGTTTTAACTGGGAGCCAGACTGGGTCATAATGGGGCAGGTGGTGAGGTCACAGTGAGGGAGGGGGATGAAAAGGAGGGCCCAGAGTGGCATTCCCTGGTAACCAAGGTCAGGTAAGCTGAGCCTGGACAGTCAAACAGGGCCCGGTGGCCGGCATACATCCCCTCGAGTGGTCATTCATTCGCTCACCGCCCGCTGACTCACTTGTTCAAATGACACATTGCGTCTCTTGGCCCCTCTTGAGACTAGGAAGACCTTGGCCTCAGAGGCCTGCTGAAGGCCTGGCTGGAGTCCAGAGCCTCAGCCTTCTTCATGCCCTTCACTGGGCCTGGAGCTGGACCTGCCCAGATGTGGAACCTCCCAGTTTGGAAGCAACTTCTTGTATGAGGCTCTCTGTGGACAGGGACAGCTGAGACACAGAGGAGGTGCCCAGAGACCAGGGGTTTGGAGTCTGCAGCTGCAGATGTACTTAGTGCATGGTATAGGACCAGGAGGGGCCTGCTGGCAGAACTGTGGCCACTAAACCAAAGGGACCCTCAGGCCAAGAAGGGGACACTGGCTTCTTATTGCAGGAAGCCAAGCGCAGGGACCCAGGCTGGCAGAAGGAGTGGCGCTTCCAAGCCACAGACCACCAATGTTTCCTGGACTCTGGCGCTCTTTATTCCTCTCTCCATGCCCTGCCGCCCCCTGCCCCTGCCCCCACTTGCTGCTGGTAAGTTCATTTTCCCAGTCTGGCTCCCGTGCAGAGAGGGCCTGGAGGCCGAGGTGGAAGGTAGCAGCGAGTTGGCCCGCGCTTGGCCCTCCTGCGGTTGCCGCTTCAGCACCAGACTGTCATACACCTGGTAGTTGGCATTGCCTCCCGGGTTCCGGCTGAGTGGCATGAAGGTGGGCGGGGGTGGAGGGTGCTCGGTAGCCTGGACGTCGGGCAGGAGGTGAGAGGGGCGGAGGAGCAGCGCTGAGCTGGGAGCCGGGGCCCGCTGGTCCGAGGCCTCGGCCAGTACCGTGAGGGAGGCGGAGGTGGCCACAGGGCGCCGCAAGGGCAGGATCTCAGCCCATTCGGCCGCCGGGTGCCGCACCTCGTGGGGATCGCGGGAGTAATCCAAGTGTCCCGTGGAGGGATGCAGGCTGCGGTTGGACTCGCTGTGAGCACAGCTGGGGAGGCTACGTCTGTGGGCCGGTGGGGTGTCGCGCTACCAGGCGTCGGGCCGGTAGACCCGAGGCACCAGAGCGGATGGAGGCTCAGAGCCCTCCAGACCCAGACTCCGCCATGGGCCCAGTTGCCGTCCTTTCGGCCCGCGAGCCCCTCGACCTGCACCTGGCCGCCCCCACCGGCGCCCAGCCCCGGCGCCGCCACCTGTGTGCCGGTGTGTCCCTCCACAGCTCCCTCCGACAAAAGCCCCCCCCCACCCCGCCCCTCTGGCGTGTCACCGCGGCCGGGTGCGGGAGCGGGATCGAGGGCAGGGGCCGCTTCCCCGGGCCTGCCGGCCACCAGGGGCGGGGTCCTGAGCTCGGCGGGGTGTGTGGGGGCAAGGGTGGCCTTGCCGGGGCTGAGGGGCCGTGGCGACTCAATGGTGGCTCCTGGTGGCTTCGGGCCAGCTGCTGTCGGGCAGGAGGGCCGGCCTGGGCTGCGGCCGGGCTGTGCCTAGGGCCGCGTGGGCGGGCAGGGCCGATGCCCAAGGGACCGCGGGCCCCGGGCCCTGAAGCCTCCGGGGCCACGTCCCTGTGAGCGACGTGCGGGATCTTGGGCGGGGCGCCAAGCGCCGAAGGGTTTGCTGGGTCACGGCCGCCCTGGGCTGGGAGGTGGTCGCCAAACCCTCCGCCGCCGCCCGATACCCGAGACCTCCGTTGCCCCTGCCTGGGCGGGCGAGGGGGCCCTGCCGGGGCGGGCCGGCCGCCAGGCTGGCGTTAAGGCGCCAGCGCCAGCGAAACTGGGCCTCAAGAGGCCGCCCGCGGCCCCCCGCCCCCGTCTACGGCCATACCACCCTGAACGCGCCCGATCTCGTCTGATCTCGGAAGCTAAGCAGGGTCGGGCCTGGTTAGTACTTGGATGGGAGACCGCCTGGGAATACCGGGTGCTGTAGGCTTTTTGCCTCCCGCTCCGCCCGCCTTCTCCTTTACTCGCCCGCGGCGGGGGGGCCGCCGGCTCCGCCCCCGCCGAGCCCCGCTGCAGGCAGTAGTCAAGGTGGGTTTACCTGCCCGAGCAGGAAGCTTGGGCGATGGCAGAAGTGGGAAGAAACTCTTGAGCACAGGTTCTTGGGATCCACGGAGCAGCGCATGCACATGCGATGGGTGCCTACACAGCTGGCTTGCTTGTCTGTGGGGAAAGGCGAGATGGGTCAGGGCCTGGGTTCCTGAGGGGCTGAGAATCAAGGCAGGGATAGAAGAAAGGGGACAGGCCCACATCCCCTGAACCCACGCCGGCGCCCACTCACCTTTGTGGAAAATACGATTGAAAAGTGCCCGCAAGAATCTCTTCAGATGCCTCCAGAGTTGAGGGAAGAAGGGGAGGGGGGAGGCCGGGAGCAGGGTGAGCCCTGAAATCCAACCCTTGTCCCGGTCACACCCCAGCAGCCCTCCCACCTCAGCCCCTTCAAGACCCCAGGGCTCCCCCAACCGCGCTGCACAGATCCTGCCCTGACCATAGTCACCATGTTGATCCCCACGTTGAGCAAGATGAAGCTGACCGGGATCAGAAGAATTGAGTATCCTTGCTCCTGGCATTTCCTGGGGATGGGGCCAGTGAACGGCTCGGCTCGGTAGTAGTTTCGCTCACCCATGGCCGTTGGTCCCAGGACTGCCTGGGCCCTCTGCCCTCCAGTTTTAACTGGGAGCCAGACTGGGTCATAATGGGGCAGGTGGTGAGGTCACAGTGAGGGAGGGGGATGAAAAGGAGGGCCCAGAGTGGCATTCCCTGGTAACCAGGGTCAGGTAAGCTGAGCCTGGACAGTCAAACAGGGCCCGGTGGCCGGCATACATCCCCTCGAGCGGTCATTCATTCGCTCACCGCCCGCTGACTCACTTGTTCAAATGACACATTGCGTCTCTTGGCCCCTCTTGAGACTAGGAAGACCTTGGCCTCAGAGGCCTGCTGAAGGCCTGGCTGGAGTCCAGAGCCTCAGCCTTCTTCATGCCCTTCACTGGGCCTGGAGCTGGACCTGCCCAGATGTGGAACCTCCCAGTTTGGAAGCAACTTCTTGTATGAGGCTCTCTGTGGACAGGGACAGCTGAGACACAGAGGAGGTGCCCAGAGACCAGGGGTTTGGAGTCTGCAGCTGCAGATGTACTTAGTGCATGGTATAGGACCAGGAGGGGCCTGCTGGCAGAACTGTGGCCACTAAACCAAAGGGACCCTCAGGCCAAGAAGGGGACACTGGCTTCTTATTGCAGGAAGCCAAGCGCAGGGACCCAGGCTGGCAGAAGGAGTGGCGCTTCCAAGCCACAGACCACCAATGTTTCCTGGACTCTGGCGCTCTTTATTCCTCTCTCCATGCCCTGCCGCCCCCTGCCCCTGCCCCCATTTGCTGCTGGTAAGTTCACTTTCCCAGTCTGGCTCCCGTGCAGAGAGGGCCTGGAGGCCGAGGTGGAAGGTAGCAGCGAGTTGGCCCGCGCTTGGCCCTCCTGCGGTTGCCGCTTCAGCACCAGACTGTCATACACCTGGTAGTTGGCATTGCCTCCCGGGTTCCGGCTGAGTGGCATGAAGGTGGGCGGGGGTGGAGGGTGCTCGGTAGCCTGGACGTCGGACAGGAGGTGAGAGGGGCGGAGGAGCAGCGCTGAGCTGGGAGCCGGGGCCCGCTGGTCCGAGGCCTCGGCCAGTACCGTGAGGGAGGCGGAGGTGGCCACAGGGCGCCGCAAGGGCAGGATCTCAGCCCATTCGGCCGCCGGGTGCCGCACCTCGTGGGGATCGCGGGAGTAATCCAAGTGTCCCGTGGAGGGATGCAGGCTGCGGTTGGACTCGCTGTGAGCACAGCTGGGGAGGCTACGTCTGTGGGCCGGTGGGGTGTCGCGCTACCAGGCGTCGGGCCGGTAGACCCGAGGCACCAGAGCGGATGGAGGCTCAGAGCCCTCCAGACCCAGACTCCGTCATGGGCCCAGTTGCCGTCCTTTCGGCCCGCGAGCCCCTCGACCTGCACCTGGCCGCCCCCACCGGCGCCCAGCCCCGGCGCCGCCACCTGTGTGCCGGTGTGTCCCTCCACAGCTCCCTCCGACAAAAGCCCCCCCCCACCCCGCCCCTCTGGCGTGTCACCGCGGCCGGGTGCGGGAGCGGGATCGAGGGCAGGGGCCGCTTCCCCGGGCCTGCCGGCCACCAGGGGCGGGGTCCTGAGCTCGGCGGGGGGTGTGGGGGCAAGGGTGGCCTTGCCGGGGCTGAGGGGCCGTGGCGACTCAATGGTGGCTCCCGGTGGCTTCGGGCCAGCTGCTGTCGGGCAGGAGGGCCGGCCCGGGCTGCGGCCGGGCTGCGCCTAGGGCCGCGTGGGCGGGCAGGGCCGATGCCCAAGGGACCGCGGGCCCCGGGCCCTGAAGCCTCCGGGGCCACGTCCCTGTGAGCGACGTGCGGGATCTTGGGCGGGGCGCCAAGCGCCGAAGGGTTTGCTGGGTCACGGCCGCCCTGGGCTGGGAGGTGGTCGCCAAACCCTCCGCCGCCGCCCGATACCCGAGACCTCCGTTGCCCCTGCCTGGGCGGGCGAGGGGGCCCTGCCGGGGCGGGCCGGCCGCCAGGCTGGCGTTAAGGCGCCAGCGCCAGCGAAACTGGGCCTCAAGAGGCCGCCCGCGGCCCCCCGCCCCCGTCTACGGCCATACCACCCTGAACGCGCCCGATCTCGTCTGATCTCGGAAGCTAAGCAGGGTCGGGCCTGGTTAGTACTTGGATGGGAGACCGCCTGGGAATACCGGGTGCTGTAGGCTTTTTGCCTCCCGCTCCGCCCGCCTTCTCCTTTACTCGCCCGCGGCGGGGGGGCCGCCGGCTCCGCCCCCGCCGAGCCCCGCTGCAGGCAGTAGTCAAGGTGGGTTTACCTGCCCGAGCAGGAAGCTTGGGCGATGGCAGAAGTGGGAAGAAACTCTTGAGCACAGGTTCTTGGGATCCACGGAGCAGCGCATGCACATGCGATGGGTGCCTACACAGCTGGCTTGCTTGTCTGTGGGGAAAGGCGAGATGGGTCAGGGCCTGGGTTCCTGAGGGGCTGAGAATCAAGGCAGGGATAGAAGAAAGGGGACAGGCCCACATCCCCTGAACCCACGCCGGCGCCCACTCACCTTTGTGGAAAATACGATTGAAAAGTGCCCGCAAGAATCTCTTCAGATGCCTCCAGAGTTGAGGCAAGAAGGGGAGGGGGGAGGCCGGGAGCAGGGTGAGCCCTGAAATCCAACCCTTGTCCCGGTCACACCCCAGCAGCCCTCCCACCTCAGCCCCTTCAAGACCCCAGGGCTCCCCCAACCGCGCTGCACAGATCCTGCCCTGACCATAGTCACCATGTTGATCCCCACGTTGAGCAAGATGAAGCTGACCGGGATCAGAAGAATTGAGTATCCTTGCTCCTGGCATTTCCTGGGGATGGGGCCAGTGAACGGCTCGGCTCGGTAGTAGTTTCGCTCACCCATGGCCGTTGGTCCCAGGACTGCCTGGGCCCTCTGCCCTCCAGTTTTAACTGGGAGCCAGACTGGGTCATAATGGGGCAGGTGGTGAGGTCACAGTGAGGGAGGGGGATGAAAAGGAGGGCCCAGAGTGGCATTCCCTGGTAACCAGGGTCAGGTAAGCTGAGCCTGGACAGTCAAACAGGGCCCGGTGGCCGGCATACATCCCCTCGAGCGGTCATTCATTCGCTCACCGCCCGCTGACTCACTTGTTCAAATGACACATTGCGTCTCTTGGCCCCTCTTGAGACTAGGAAGACCTTGGCCTCAGAGGCCTGCTGAAGGCCTGGCTGGAGTCCAGAGCCTCAGCCTTCTTCATGCCCTTCACTGGGCCTGGAGCTGGACCTGCCCAGATGTGGAACCTCCCAGTTTGGAAGCAACTTCTTGTATGAGGCTCTCTGTGGACAGGGACAGCTGAGACACAGAGGAGGTGCCCAGAGACCAGGGGTTTGGAGTCTGCAGCTGCAGATGTACTTAGTGCATGGTATAGGACCAGGAGGGGCCTGCTGGCAGAACTGTGGCCACTAAACCAAAGGGACCCTCAGGCCAAGAAGGGGACACTGGCTTCTTATTGCAGGAAGCCAAGCGCAGGGACCCAGGCTGGCAGAAGGAGTGGCGCTTCCAAGCCACAGACCACCAATGTTTCCTGGACTCTGGCGCTCTTTATTCCTCTCTCCATGCCCTGCCGCCCCCTGCCCCTGCCCCCATTTGCTGCTGGTAAGTTCACTTTCCCAGTCTGGCTCCCGTGCAGAGAGGGCCTGGAGGCCGAGGTGGAAGGTAGCAGCGAGTTGGCCCGCGCTTGGCCCTCCTGCGGTTGCCGCTTCAGCACCAGACTGTCATACACCTGGTAGTTGGCATTGCCTCCCGGGTTCCGGCTGAGTGGCATGAAGGTGGGCGGGGGTGGAGGGTGCTCGGTAGCCTGGACGTCGGGCAGGAGGTGAGAGGGGCGGAGGAGCAGCGCTGAGCTGGGAGCCGGGGCCCGCTGGTCCGAGGCCTCGGCCAGTACCGTGAGGGAGGCGGAGGTGGCCACAGGGCGCCGCAAGGGCAGGATCTCAGCCCATTCGGCCGCCGGGTGCCGCACCTCGTGGGGATCGCGGGAGTAATCCAAGTGTCCCGTGGAGGGATGCAGGCTGCGGTTGGACTCGCTGTGAGCACAGCTGGGGAGGCTACGTCTGTGGGCCGGTGGGGTGTCGCGCTACCAGGCGTCGGGCCGGTAGACCCGAGGCAACAGAGCGGATGGAGGCTCAGAGCCCTCCAGACCCAGACTCCGCCATGGGCCCAGTTGCCGTCCTTTCGGCCCGCGAGCCCCTCGACCTGCACCTGGCCGCCCCCACCGGCGCCCAGCCCCGGCGCCGCCACCTGTGTGCCGGTATGTCCCTCCACAGCTCCCTCCGTCAAAAGCCCCCCCCCACCCCGCCCCTCTGGCGTGTCACCGCGGCCGGGTGCGGGAGCGGGATCGAGGGCAGGGGCCGCTTCCCCGGGCCTGCCGGCCACCAGGGGCGGGGTCCTGAGCTCGGCGGGGGGTGTGGGGGCAAGGGTGGCCTTGCCGGGGCTGAGGGGCCGTGGCGACTCAATGGTGGCTCCCGGTGGCTTCGGGCCAGCTGCTGTCGGGCAGGAGGGCCGGCCCGGGCTGCGGCCGGGCTGCGCCTAGGGCCGCGTGGGCGGGCAGGGCCGATGCCCAAGGGACCGCGGGCCCCGGGCCCTGAAGCCTCCGGGGCCACGTCCCTGTGAGCGACGTGCGGGATCTTGGGCGGGGCGCCAAGCGCCGAAGGGTTTGCTGGGTCACGGCCGCCCTGGGCTGGGAGGTGGTCGCCAAACCCTCCGCCGCCGCCCGATACCCGAGACCTCCGTTGCCCCTGCCTGGGCGGGCGAGGGGGCCCTGCCGGGGCGGGCCGGCCGCCAGGCTGGCGTTAAGGCGCCAGCGCCAGCGAAACTGGGCCTCAAGAGGCCGCCCGCGGCCCCCCGCCCCCGTCTACGGCCATACCACCCTGAACGCGCCCGATCTCGTCTGATCTCGGAAGCTAAGCAGGGTCGGGCCTGGTTAGTACTTGGATGGGAGACCGCCTGGGAATACCGGGTGCTGTAGGCTTTTTGCCTCCCGCTCCGCCCGCCTTCTCCTTTACTCGCCCGCGGCGGGGGGGCCGCCGGCTCCGCCCCCGCCGAGCCCCGCTGCAGGCAGTAGTCAAGGTGGGTTTACCTGCCCGAGCAGGAAGCTTGGGCGATGGCAGAAGTGGGAAGAAACTCTTGAGCACAGGTTCTTGGGATCCACGGAGCAGCGCATGCACATGCGATGGGTGCCTACACAGCTGGCTTGCTTGTCTGTGGGGAAAGGCGAGATGGGTCAGGGCCTGGGTTCCTGAGGGGCTGAGAATCAAGGCAGGGATAGAAGAAAGGGGACAGGCCCACATCCCCTGAACCCACGCCGGCGCCCACTCACCTTTGTGGAAAATACGATTGAAAAGTGCCCGCAAGAATCTCTTCAGATGCCTCCAGAGTTGAGGGAAGAAGGGGAGGGGGGAGGCCGGGAGCAGGGTGAGCCCTGAAATCCAACCCTTATCCCGGTCACACCCCAGCAGCCCTCCCACCTCAGCCCCTTCAAGACCCCAGGGCTCCCCCAACCGCGCTGCACAGATCCTGCCCTGACCATAGTCACCATGTTGATCCCCACGTTGAGCAAGATGAAGCTGACCGGGATCAGAAGAATTGAGTATCCTTGCTCCTGGCATTTCCTGGGGATGGGGCCAGTGAACGGCTCGGCTCGGTAGTAGTTTCGCTCACCCATGGCTGTTGGTCCCAGGACTGCCTGGGCCCTCTGCCCTCCAGTTTTAACTGGGAGCCAGACTGGGTCATAATGGGGCAGGTGGTGAGGTCACAGTGAGGGAGGGGGATGAAAAGGAGGGCCCAGAGTGGCATTCCCTGGTAACCAAGGTCAGGTAAGCTGAGCCTGGACAGTCAAACAGGGCCCGGTGGCCGGCATACATCCCCTCGAGTGGTCATTCATTCGCTCACCGCCCGCTGACTCACTTGTTCAAATGACACATTGCGTCTCTTGGCCCCTCTTGAGACTAGGAAGACCTTGGCCTCAGAGGCCTGCTGAAGGCCTGGCTGGAGTCCAGAGCCTCAGCCTTCTTCATGCCCTTCACTGGGCCTGGAGCTGGACCTGCCCAGATGTGGAACCTCCCAGTTTGGAAGCAACTTCTTGTATGAGGCTCTCTGTGGACAGGGACAGCTGAGACACAGAGGAGGTGCCCAGAGACCAGGGGTTTGGAGTCTGCAGCTGCAGATGTACTTAGTGCATGGTATAGGACCAGGAGGGGCCTGCTGGCAGAACTGTGGCCACTAAACCAAAGGGACCCTCAGGCCAAGAAGGGGACACTGGCTTCTTATTGCAGGAAGCCAAGCGCAGGGACCCAGGCTGGCAGAAGGAGTGGCGCTTCCAAGCCACAGACCACCAATGTTTCCTGGACTCTGGCGCTCTTTATTCCTCTCTCCATGCCCTGCCGCCCCCTGCCCCTGCCCCCACTTGCTGCTGGTAAGTTCATTTTCCCAGTCTGGCTCCCGTGCAGAGAGGGCCTGGAGGCCGAGGTGGAAGGTAGCAGCGAGTTGGCCCGCGCTTGGCCCTCCTGCGGTTGCCGCTTCAGCACCAGACTGTCATACACCTGGTAGTTGGCATTGCCTCCCGGGTTCCGGCTGAGTGGCATGAAGGTGGGCGGGGGTGGAGGGTGCTCGGTAGCCTGGACGTCGGGCAGGAGGTGAGAGG
This sequence comes from Globicephala melas, assembly GCF_963455315.2. NCBI lineage: Eukaryota > Metazoa > Chordata > Mammalia > Artiodactyla > Delphinidae > Globicephala > Globicephala melas. Next base: position 133,844 of record NW_027207479.1, on the reverse strand, counting down.
GGCGGAGGAGCAGCGCTGAGCTGGGAGCCGGGGCCCGCTGGTCCGAGGCCTCGGCCAGTACCGTGAGGGAGGCGGAGGTGGCCACAGGGCGCCGCAAGGGCAGGATCTCAGCCCATTCGGCCGCCGGGTGCCGCACCTCGTGGGGATCGCGGGAGTAATCCAAGTGTCCCGTGGAGGGATGCAGGCTGCGGTTGGACTCGCTGTGAGCACAGCTGGGGAGGCTACGTCTCTGGGCCGGTGGGGTGTCGCGCTACCAGGCGTCGGGCCGGTAGACCCGAGGCACCAGAGCGGATGGAGGCTCAGAGCCCTCCAGACCCAGACTCCGCCATGGGCCCAGTTGCCGTCCTTTCGGCCCGCGAGCCCCTCGACCTGCACCTGGCCGCCCCCACCGGCGCCCAGCCCCGGCGCCGCCACCTGTGTGCCGGTGTGTCCCTCCACAGCTCCCTCCGACAAAAGCCCCCCCCCACCCCGCCCCTCTGGCGTGTCACCGCGGCCGGGTGCGGGAGCGGGATCGAGGGCAGGGGCCGCTTCCCCGGGCCTGCCGGCCACCAGGGGCGGGGTCCTGAGCTCGGCGGGGGGTGTGGGGGCAAGGGTGGCCTTGCCGGGGCTGAGGGGCCGTGGCGACTCAATGGTGGCTCCCGGTGGCTTCGGGCCAGCTGCTGTCGGGCAGGAGGGCCGGCCCGGGCTGCGGCCGGGCTGCGCCTAGGGCCGCGTGGGCGGGCAGGGCCGATGCCCAAGGGACCGCGGGCCCCGGGCCCTGAAGCCTCCGGGGCCACGTCCCTGTGAGCGACGTGCGGGATCTTGGGCGGGGCGCCAAGCGCCGAAGGGTTTGCTGGGTCACGGCCGCCCTGGGCTGGGAGGTGGTCGCCAAACCCTCCGCCGCCGCCCGATACCCGAGACCTCCGTTGCCCCTGCCTGGGCGGGCGAGGGGGCCCTGCCGGGGCGGGCCGGCCGCCAGGCTGGCGTTAAGGCGCCAGCGCCAGCGAAACTGGGCCTCAAGAGGCCGCCCGCGGCCCCCCGCCCCCGTCTACGGCCATACCACCCTGAACGCGCCCGATCTCGTCTGATCTCGGAAGCTAAGCAGGGTCGGGCCTGGTTAGTACTTGGATGGGAGACCGCCTGGGAATACCGGGTGCTGTAGGCTTTTTGCCTCCCGCTCCGCCCGCCTTCTCCTTTACTCGCCCGCGGCGGGGGGGCCGCCGGCTCCGCCCCCGCCGAGCCCCGCTGCAGGCAGTAGTCAAGGTGGGTTTACCTGCCCGAGCAGGAAGCTTGGGCGATGGCAGAAGTGGGAAGAAACTCTTGAGCACAGGTTCTTGGGATCCACGGAGCAGCGCATGCACATGCGATGGGTGCCTACACAGCTGGCTTGCTTGTCTGTGGGGAAAGGCGAGATGGGTCAGGGCCTGGGTTCCTGAGGGGCTGAGAATCAAGGCAGGGATAGAAGAAAGGGGACAGGCCCACATCCCCTGAACCCACGCCGGCGCCCACTCACCTTTGTGGAAAATACGATTGAAAAGTGCCCGCAAGAATCTCTTCAGATGCCTCCAGAGTTGAGGGAAGAAGGGGAGGGGGGAGGCCGGGAGCAGGGTGAGCCCTGAAATCCAACCCTTGTCCCGGTCACACCCCAGCAGCCCTCCCACCTCAGCCCCTTCAAGACCCCAGGGCTCCCCCAACCGCGCTGCACAGATCCTGCCCTGACCATAGTCACCATGTTGATCCCCACGTTGAGCAAGATGAAGCTGACCGGGATCAGAAGAATTGAGTATCCTTGCTCCTGGCATTTCCTGGGGATGGGGCCAGTGAACGGCTCGGCTCGGTAGTAGTTTCGCTCACCCATGGCTGTTGGTCCCAGGACTGCCTGGGCCCTCTGCCCTCCAGTTTTAACTGGGAGCCAGACTGGGTCATAATGGGGCAGGTGGTGAGGTCACAGTGAGGGAGGGGGATGAAAAGGAGGGCCCAGAGTGGCATTCCCTGGTAACCAAGGTCAGGTAAGCTGAGCCTGGACAGTCAAACAGGGCCCGGTGGCCGGCATACATCCCCTCGAGTGGTCATTCATTCGCTCACCGCCCGCTGACTCACTTGTTCAAATGACACATTGCGTCTCTTGGCCCCTCTTGAGACTAGGAAGACCTTGGCCTCAGAGGCCTGCTGAAGGCCTGGCTGGAGTCCAGAGCCTCAGCCTTCTTCATGCCCTTCACTGGGCCTGGAGCTGGACCTGCCCAGATGTGGAACCTCCCAGTTTGGAAGCAACTTCTTGTATGAGGCTCTCTGTGGACAGGGACAGCTGAGACACAGAGGAGGTGCCCAGAGACCAGGGGTTTGGAGTCTGCAGCTGCAGATGTACTTAGTGCATGGTATAGGACCAGGAGGGGCCTGCTGGCAGAACTGTGGCCACTAAACCAAAGGGACCCTCAGGCCAAGAAGGGGACACTGGCTTCTTATTGCAGGAAGCCAAGCGCAGGGACCCAGGCTGGCAGAAGGAGTGGCGCTTCCAAGCCACAGACCACCAATGTTTCCTGGACTCTGGCGCTCTTTATTCCTCTCTCCATGCCCTGCCGCCCCCTGCCCCTGCCCCCACTTGCTGCTGGTAAGTTCATTTTCCCAGTCTGGCTCCCGTGCAGAGAGGGCCTGGAGGCCGAGGTGGAAGGTAGCAGCGAGTTGGCCCGCGCTTGGCCCTCCTGCGGTTGCCGCTTCAGCACCAGACTGTCATACACCTGGTAGTTGGCATTGCCTCCCGGGTTCCGGCTGAGTGGCATGAAGGTGGGCGGGGGTGGAGGGTGCTCGGTAGCCTGGACGTCGGGCAGGAGGTGAGAGGGGCGGAGGAGCAGCGCTGAGCTGGGAGCCGGGGCCCGCTGGTCCGAGGCCTCGGCCAGTACCGTGAGGGAGGCGGAGGTGGCCACAGGGCGCCGCAAGGGCAGGATCTCAGCCCATTCGGCCGCCGGGTGCCGCACCTCGTGGGGATCGCGGGAGTAATCCAAGTGTCCCGTGGAGGGATGCAGGCTGCGGTTGGACTCGCTGTGAGCACAGCTGGGGAGGCTACGTCTCTGGGCCGGTGGGGTGTCGCGCTACCAGGCGTCGGGCCGGTAGACCCGAGGCACCAGAGCGGATGGAGGCTCAGAGCCCTCCAGACCCAGACTCCGCCATGGGCCCAGTTGCCGTCCTTTCGGCCCGCGAGCCCCTCGACCTGCACCTGGCCGCCCCCACCGGCGCCCAGCCCCGGCGCCGCCACCTGTGTGCCGGTGTGTCCCTCCACAGCTCCCTCCGACAAAAGCCCCCCCCCACCCCGCCCCTCTGGCGTGTCACCGCGGCCGGGTGCGGGAGCGGGATCGAGGGCAGGGGCCGCTTCCCCGGGCCTGCCGGCCACCAGGGGCGGGGTCCTGAGCTCGGCGGGGTGTGTGGGGGCAAGGGTGGCCTTGCCGGGGCTGAGGGGCCGTGGCGACTCAATGGTGGCTCCTGGTGGCTTCGGGCCAGCTGCTGTCGGGCAGGAGGGCCGGCCTGGGCTGCGGCCGGGCTGTGCCTAGGGCCGCGTGGGCGGGCAGGGCCGATGCCCAAGGGACCGCGGGCCCCGGGCCCTGAAGCCTCCGGGGCCACGTCCCTGTGAGCGACGTGCGGGATCTTGGGCGGGGCGCCAAGCGCCGAAGGGTTTGCTGGGTCACGGCCGCCCTGGGCTGGGAGGTGGTCGCCAAACCCTCCGCCGCCGCCCGATACCCGAGACCTCCGTTGCCCCTGCCTGGGCGGGCGAGGGGGCCCTGCCGGGGCGGGCCGGCCGCCAGGCTGGCGTTAAGGCGCCAGCGCCAGCGAAACTGGGCCTCAAGAGGCCGCCCGCGGCCCCCCGCCCCCGTCTACGGCCATACCACCCTGAACGCGCCCGATCTCGTCTGATCTCGGAAGCTAAGCAGGGTCGGGCCTGGTTAGTACTTGGATGGGAGACCGCCTGGGAATACCGGGTGCTGTAGGCTTTTTGCCTCCCGCTCCGCCCGCCTTCTCCTTTACTCGCCCGCGGCGGGGGGGCCGCCGGCTCCGCCCCCGCCGAGCCCCGCTGCAGGCAGTAGTCAAGGTGGGTTTACCTGCCCGAGCAGGAAGCTTGGGCGATGGCAGAAGTGGGAAGAAACTCTTGAGCACAGGTTCTTGGGATCCACGGAGCAGCGCATGCACATGCGATGGGTGCCTACACAGCTGGCTTGCTTGTCTGTGGGGAAAGGCGAGATGGGTCAGGGCCTGGGTTCCTGAGGGGCTGAGAATCAAGGCAGGGATAGAAGAAAGGGGACAGGCCCACATCCCCTGAACCCACGCCGGCGCCCACTCACCTTTGTGGAAAATACGATTGAAAAGTGCCCGCAAGAATCTCTTCAGATGCCTCCAGAGTTGAGGGAAGAAGGGGAGGGGGGAGGCCGGGAGCAGGGTGAGCCCTGAAATCCAACCCTTGTCCCGGTCACACCCCAGCAGCCCTCCCACCTCAGCCCCTTCAAGACCCCAGGGCTCCCCCAACCGCGCTGCACAGATCCTGCCCTGACCATAGTCACCATGTTGATCCCCACGTTGAGCAAGATGAAGCTGACCGGGATCAGAAGAATTGAGTATCCTTGCTCCTGGCATTTCCTGGGGATGGGGCCAGTGAACGGCTCGGCTCGGTAGTAGTTTCGCTCACCCATGGCCGTTGGTCCCAGGACTGCCTGGGCCCTCTGCCCTCCAGTTTTAACTGGGAGCCAGACTGGGTCATAATGGGGCAGGTGGTGAGGTCACAGTGAGGGAGGGGGATGAAAAGGAGGGCCCAGAGTGGCATTCCCTGGTAACCAGGGTCAGGTAAGCTGAGCCTGGACAGTCAAACAGGGCCCGGTGGCCGGCATACATCCCCTCGAGCGGTCATTCATTCGCTCACCGCCCGCTGACTCACTTGTTCAAATGACACATTGCGTCTCTTGGCCCCTCTTGAGACTAGGAAGACCTTGGCCTCAGAGGCCTGCTGAAGGCCTGGCTGGAGTCCAGAGCCTCAGCCTTCTTCATGCCCTTCACTGGGCCTGGAGCTGGACCTGCCCAGATGTGGAACCTCCCAGTTTGGAAGCAACTTCTTGTATGAGGCTCTCTGTGGACAGGGACAGCTGAGACACAGAGGAGGTGCCCAGAGACCAGGGGTTTGGAGTCTGCAGCTGCAGATGTACTTAGTGCATGGTATAGGACCAGGAGGGGCCTGCTGGCAGAACTGTGGCCACTAAACCAAAGGGACCCTCAGGCCAAGAAGGGGACACTGGCTTCTTATTGCAGGAAGCCAAGCGCAGGGACCCAGGCTGGCAGAAGGAGTGGCGCTTCCAAGCCACAGACCACCAATGTTTCCTGGACTCTGGCGCTCTTTATTCCTCTCTCCATGCCCTGCCGCCCCCTGCCCCTGCCCCCATTTGCTGCTGGTAAGTTCACTTTCCCAGTCTGGCTCCCGTGCAGAGAGGGCCTGGAGGCCGAGGTGGAAGGTAGCAGCGAGTTGGCCCGCGCTTGGCCCTCCTGCGGTTGCCGCTTCAGCACCAGACTGTCATACACCTGGTAGTTGGCATTGCCTCCCGGGTTCCGGCTGAGTGGCATGAAGGTGGGCGGGGGTGGAGGGTGCTCGGTAGCCTGGACGTCGGACAGGAGGTGAGAGGGGCGGAGGAGCAGCGCTGAGCTGGGAGCCGGGGCCCGCTGGTCCGAGGCCTCGGCCAGTACCGTGAGGGAGGCGGAGGTGGCCACAGGGCGCCGCAAGGGCAGGATCTCAGCCCATTCGGCCGCCGGGTGCTGCACCTCGTGGGGATCGCGGGAGTAATCCAAGTGTCCCGTGGAGGGATGCAGGCTGCGGTTGGACTCGCTGTGAGCACAGCTGGGGAGGCTACGTCTGTGGGCCGGTGGGGTGTCGCGCTACCAGGCGTCGGGCCGGTAGACCCGAGGCACCAGAGCGGATGGAGGCTCAGAGCCCTCCAGACCCAGACTCCGTCATGGGCCCAGTTGCCGTCCTTTCGGCCCGCGAGCCCCTCGACCTGCACCTGGCCGCCCCCACCGGCGCCCAGCCCCGGCGCCGCCACCTGTGTGCCGGTGTGTCCCTCCACAGCTCCCTCCGACAAAAGCCCCCCCCCACCCCGCCCCTCTGGCGTGTCACCGCGGCCGGGTGCGGGAGCGGGATCGAGGGCAGGGGCCGCTTCCCCGGGCCTGCCGGCCACCAGGGGCGGGGTCCTGAGCTCGGCGGGGGGTGTGGGGGCAAGGGTGGCCTTGCCGGGGCTGAGGGGCCGTGGCGACTCAATGGTGGCTCCCGGTGGCTTCGGGCCAGCTGCTGTCGGGCAGGAGGGCCGGCCCGGGCTGCGGCCGGGCTGCGCCTAGGGCCGCGTGGGCGGGCAGGGCCGATGCCCAAGGGACCGCGGGCCCCGGGCCCTGAAGCCTCCGGGGCCACGTCCCTGTGAGCGACGTGCGGGATCTTGGGCGGGGCGCCAAGCGCCGAAGGGTTTGCTGGGTCACGGCCGCCCTGGGCTGGGAGGTGGTCGCCAAACCCTCCGCCGCCGCCCGATACCCGAGACCTCCGTTGCCCCTGCCTGGGCGGGCGAGGGGGCCCTGCCGGGGCGGGCCGGCCGCCAGGCTGGCGTTAAGGCGCCAGCGCCAGCGAAACTGGGCCTCAAGAGGCCGCCCGCGGCCCCCCGCCCCCGTCTACGGCCATACCACCCTGAACGCGCCCGATCTCGTCTGATCTCGGAAGCTAAGCAGGGTCGGGCCTGGTTAGTACTTGGATGGGAGACCGCCTGGGAATACCGGGTGCTGTAGGCTTTTTGCCTCCCGCTCCGCCCGCCTTCTCCTTTACTCGCCCGCGGCGGGGGCCGCCGGCTCCGCCCCCGCCGGGCCCCGCTGCAGGCCCCACCTCCTCAGGCCCCTCCCACCACGGCGCGCGCCGGCGGGGTCGCTCCCCGCCGGCCCGGCCGGCCAGGCGGCCAGAAGGCGGCCCTGGAAGGCAGCCGCACCCCAGACGCTCCCGGGGTGGCTGGCCCGGACCCAGACTCCGCCGCGGGCCCAGTTGCCGTCCTTTCGGCCCGCGAGCCCCTCGACCTGCACCTGGCCGCCCCCACCGGCGCCCAACCCCGGCGCCGCCACCTGTGTGCCGGTGTGTCCCTCCACAGCTCCCTCCGACAAAAGCCCCCCCCCACCCCGCCCCTCTGGTGTGTCACCGCGGCCGGGTGCGGGAGCGGGATCGAGGGCAGGGGCCGCTTCCCCGGGCCTGCCGGCCACCAGGGGCGGGGTCCTGAGCTCGGCGGGGGGTGTGGGGGCAAGGGTGGCCTTGCCGGGGCTGAGGGGCCGTGGCGACTCAATGGTGGCTCCCGGTGGCTTCGGGCCAGCTGCTGTCGGGCAGGAGGGCCGGCCCGGGCTGCGGCCGGGCTGCGCCTAGGGCCGCGTGGGCGGGCAGGGCCGATGCCCAAGGGACCGCGGGCCCCGGGCCCTGAAGCCTCCGGGGCCACGTCCCTGTGAGCGACGTGCGGGATCTTGGGCGGGGCGCCAAGCGCCGAAGGGTTTGCTGGGTCACGGCCGCCCTGGGCTGGGAGGTGGTCGCCAAACCCTCCGCCGCCGCCCGATACCCGAGACCTCCGTTGCCCCTGCCTGGGCGGGCGAGGGGGCCCTGCCGGGGCGGGCCGGCCGCCAGGCTGGCGTTAAGGCGCCAGCGCCAGCGAAACTGGGCCTCAAGAGGCCGCCCGCGGCCCCCCGCCCCCGTCTACGGCCATACCACCCTGAACGCGCCCGATCTCGTCTGATCTCGGAAGCTAAGCAGGGTCGGGCCTGGTTAGTACTTGGATGGGAGACCGCCTGGGAATACCGGGTGCTGTAGGCTTTTTGCCTCCCGCTCCGCCCGCCTTCTCCTTTACTCGCCCGCGGCGGGGGCCGCCGGCTCCGCCCCCGCCGGGCCCCGCTGCAGGCCCCACCTCCTCAGGCCCCTCCCACCACGGCGCGCGCCGGCGGGGTCGCTCCCCGCCGGCCCGGCCGGCCAGGCGGCCAGAAGGCGGCCCTGGAAGGCAGGCGCACCCCAGACGCTCCCGGGGTGGCTGGCCCGGACCCAGACTCCGCCGCGGGCCCAGTTGCCGTCCTTTCGGCCCGCGAGCCCCTCGACCTGCACCTGGCCGCCCCCACCGGCGCCCAACCCCGGCGCCGCCACCTGTGTGCCGGTGTGTCCCTCCACAGCTCCCTCCGACAAAAGCCCCCCCCCACCCCGCCCCTCTGGCGTGTCACCGCGGCCGGGTGCGGGAGCGGGATCGAGGGCAGGGGCCGCTTCCCCGGGCCTGCCGGCCACCAGGGGCGGGGTCCTGAGCTCGGCGGGGGGTGTGGGGGCAAGGGTGGCCTTGCCGGGGCTGAGGGGCCGTGGCGACTCAATGGTGGCTCCCGGTGGCTTCGGGCCAGCTGCTGTCGGGCAGGAGGGCCGGCCCGGGCTGCGGCCGGGCTGCGCCTAGGGCCGCGTGGGCGGGCAGGGCCGATGCCCAAGGGACCGCGGGCCCCGGGCCCTGAAGCCTCCGGGGCCACGTCCCTGTGAGCGACGTGCGGGATCTTGGGCGGGGCGCCAAGCGCCGAAGGGTTTGCTGGGTCACGGCCGCCCTGGGCTGGGAGGTGGTCGCCAAACCCTCCGCCGCCGCCCGATACCCGAGACCTCCGTTGCCCCTGCCTGGGCGGGCGAGGGGGCCCTGCCGGGGCGGGCCGGCCGCCAGGCTGGCGTTAAGGCGCCAGCGCCAGCGAAACTGGGCCTCAAGAGGCCGCCCGCGGCCCCCCGCCCCCGTCTACGGCCATACCACCCTGAACGCGCCCGATCTCGTCTGATCTCGGAAGCTAAGCAGGGTCGGGCCTGGTTAGTACTTGGATGGGAGACCGCCTGGGAATACCGGGTGCTGTAGGCTTTTTGCCTCCCGCTCCGCCCGCCTTCTCCTTTACTCGCCCGCGGCGGGGGCCGCCGGCTCCGCCCCCGCCGGGCCCCGCTGCAGGCCCCACCTCCTCAGGCCCCTCCCACCACGGCGCGCGCCGGCGGGGTCGCTCCCCGCCGGCCCGGCCGGCCAGGCGGCCAGAAGGCGGCCCTGGAAGGCAGGCGCACCCCAGACGCTCCCGGGGTGGCTGGCCCGGACCCAGACTCCGCCGCGGGCCCAGTTGCCGTCCTTTCGGCCCGCGAGCCCCTCGACCTGCACCTGGCCGCCCCCACCGGCGCCCAGCCCCGGCGCCGCCACCTGTGTGCCGGTGTGTCCCTCCACAGCTCCCTCCGACAAAAGCCCCCCCCCACCCCGCCCCTCTGGCGTGTCACCGCGGCCGGGTGCGGGAGCGGGATCGAGGGCAGGGGCCGCTTCCCCGGGCCTGCCGGCCACCAGGGGCGGGGTCCTGAGCTCGGCGGGGGGTGTGGGGGCAAGGGTGGCCTTGCCGGGGCTGAGGGGCCGTGGCGACTCAATGGTGGCTCCCGGTGGCTTCGGGCCAGCTGCTGTCGGGCAGGAGGGCCGGCCCGGGCTGCGGCCGGGCTGCGCCTAGGGCCGCGTGGGCGGGCAGGGCCGATGCCCAAGGGACCGCGGGCCCCGGGCCCTGAAGCCTCCGGGGCCACGTCCCTGTGAGCGACGTGCGGGATCTTGGGCGGGGCGCCAAGCGCCGAAGGGTTTGCTGGGTCACGGCCGCCCTGGGCTGGGAGGTGGTCGCCAAACCCTCCGCCGCCGCCCGATACCCGAGACCTCCGTTGCCCCTGCCTGGGCGGGCGAGGGGGCCCTGCCGGGGCGGGCCGGCCGCCAGGCTGGCGTTAAGGCGCCAGCGCCAGCGAAACTGGGCCTCAAGAGGCCGCCCGCGGCCCCCCGCCCCCGTCTACGGCCATACCACCCTGAACGCGCCCGATCTCGTCTGATCTCGGAAGCTAAGCAGGGTCGGGCCTGGTTAGTACTTGGATGGGAGACCGCCTGGGAATACCGGGTGCTGTAGGCTTTTTGCCTCCCGCTCCGCCCGCCTTCTCCTTTACTCGCCCGCGGCGGGGGCCGCCGGCTCCGCCCCCGCCGGGCCCCGCTGCAGGCCCCACCTCCTCAGGCCCCTCCCACCACGGCGCGCGCCGGCGGGGTCGCTCCCCGCCGGCCCGGCCGGCCAGGCGGCCAGAAGGCGGCCCTGGAAGGCAGGCGCACCCCAGACGCTCCCGGGGTGGCTGGCCCGGACCCAGACTCCGCCGCGGGCCCAGTTGCCGTCCTTTCGGCCCGCGAGCCCCTCGACCTGCACCTGGCCGCCCCCACCGGCGCCCAGCCCCGGCGCCGCCACCTGTGTGCCGGTGTGTCCCTCCACAGCTCCCTCTGACAAAAGCCCCCCCCCACCCCGCCCCTCTGGCGTGTCACCGCGGCCGGGTGCGGGAGCGGGATCGAGGGCAGGGGCCGCTTCCCCGGGCCTGCCGGCCACCAGGGGCGGGGTCCTGAGCTCGGCGGGGGGTGTGGGGGCAAGGGTGGCCTTGCCGGGGCTGAGGGGCCGTGGCGACTCAATGGTGGCTCCCGGTGGCTTCGGGCCAGCTGCTGTCGGGCAGGAGGGCCGGCCCGGGCTGCGGCCGGGCTGCGCCTAGGGCCGCGTGGGCGGGCAGGGCCGATGCCCAAGGGACCGCGGGCCCCGGGCCCTGAAGCCTCCGGGGCCACGTCCCTGTGAGCGACGTGCGGGATCTTGGGCGGGGCGCCAAGCGCCGAAGGGTTTGCTGGGTCACGGCCGCCCTGGGCTGGGAGGTGGTCGCCAAACCCTCCGCCGCCGCCCGATACCCGAGACCTCCGTTGCCCCTGCCTGGGCGGGCGAGGGGGCCCTGCCGGGGCGGGCCGGCCGCCAGGCTGGCGTTAAGGCGCCAGCGCCAGCGAAACTGGGCCTCAAGAGGCCGCCCGCGGCCCCCCGCCCCCGTCTACGGCCATACCACCCTGAACGCGCCCGATCTCGTCTGATCTCGGAAGCTAAGCAGGGTCGGGCCTGGTTAGTACTTGGATGGGAGACCGCCTGGGAATACCGGGTGCTGTAGGCTTTTTGCCTCCCGCTCCGCCCGCCTTCTCCTTTACTCGCCCGCGGCGGGGGGGCCGCCGGCTCCGCCCCCGCCGAGCCCCGCTGCAGGCAGTAGTCAAGGTGGGTTTACCTGCCCGAGCAGGAAGCTTGGGCGATGGCAGAAGTGGGAAGAAACTCTTGAGCACAGGTTCTTGGGATCCACGGAGCAGCGCATGCACATGCGATGGGTGCCTACACAGCTGGCTTGCTTGTCTGTGGGGAAAGGCGAGATGGGTCAGGGCCTGGGTTCCTGAGGGGCTGAGAATCAAGGCAGGGATAGAAGAAAGGGGACAGGCCCACATCCCCTGAACCCACGCCGGCGCCCACTCACCTTTGTGGAAAATACGATTGAAAAGTGCCCGCAAGAATCTCTTCAGATGCCTCCAGAGTTGAGGCAAGAAGGGGAGGGGGGAGGCCGGGAGCAGGGTGAGCCCTGAAATCCAACCCTTGTCCCGGTCACACCCCAGCAGCCCTCCCACCTCAGCCCCTTCAAGACCCCAGGGCTCCCCCAACCGCGCTGCACAGATCCTGCCCTGACCATAGTCACCATGTTGATCCCCACGTTGAGCAAGATGAAGCTGACCGGGATCAGAAGAATTGAGTATCCTTGCTCCTGGCATTTCCTGGGGATGGGGCCAGTGAACGGCTCGGCTCGGTAGTAGTTTCGCTCACCCATGGCCGTTGGTCCCAGGACTGCCTGGGCCCTCTGCCCTCCAGTTTTAACTGGGAGCCAGACTGGGTCATAATGGGGCAGGTGGTGAGGTCACAGTGAGGGAGGGGGATGAAAAGGAGGGCCCAGAGTGGCATTCCCTGGTAACCAGGGTCAGGTAAGCTGAGCCTGGACAGTCAAACAGGGCCCGGTGGCCGGCATACATCCCCTCGAGCGGTCATTCATTCGCTCACCGCCCGCTGACTCACTTGTTCAAATGACACATTGCGTCTCTTGGCCCCTCTTGAGACTAGGAAGACCTTGGCCTCAGAGGCCTGCTGAAGGCCTGGCTGGAGTCCAGAGCCTCAGCCTTCTTCATGCCCTTCACTGGGCCTGGAGCTGGACCTGCCCAGATGTGGAACCTCCCAGTTTGGAAGCAACTTCTTGTATGAGGCTCTCTGTGGACAGGGACAGCTGAGACACAGAGGAGGTGCCCAGAGACCAGGGGTTTGGAGTCTGCAGCTGCAGATATACTTAGTGCATGGTATAGGACCAGGAGGGGCCTGCTGGCAGAACTGTGGCCACTAAACCAAAGGGACCCTCAGGCCAAGAAGGGGACACTGGCTTCTTATTGCAGGAAGCCAAGCGCAGGGACCCAGGCTGGCAGAAGGAGTGGCGCTTCCAAGCCACAGACCACCAATGTTTCCTGGACTCTGGCGCTCTTTATTCCTCTCTCCATGCCCTGCCGCCCCCTGCCCCTGCCCCCACTTGCTGCTGGTAAGTTCATTTTCCCAGTCTGGCTCCCGTGCAGAGAGGGCCTGGAGGCCGAGGTGGAAGGTAGCAGCGAGTTGGCCCGCGCTTGGCCCTCCTGCGGTTGCCGCTTCAGCACCAGACTGTCATACACCTGGTAGTTGGCATTGCCTCCCGGGTTCCGGCTGAGTGGCATGAAGGTGGGCGGGGGTGGAGGGTGCTCGGTAGCCTGGACGTCGGGCAGGAGGTGAGAGGGGCGGAGGAGCAGCGCTGAGCTGGGAGCCGGGGCCCGCTGGTCCGAGGCCTCGGCCAGTACCGTGAGGGAGGCGGAGGTGGCCACAGGGCGCCGCAAGGGCAGGATCTCAGCCCATTCGGCCGCCGGGTGCCGCACCTCGTGGGGATCGCGGGAGTAATCCAAGTGTCCCGTGGAGGGATGCAGGCTGCGGTTGGACTCGCTGTGAGCACAGCTGGGGAGGCTACGTCTGTGGGCCGGTGGGGTGTCGCGCTACCAGGCGTCGGGCCGGTAGACCCGAGGCAACAGAGCGGATGGAGGCTCAGAGCCCTCCAGACCCAGACTCCGCCATGGGCCCAGTTGCCGTCCTTTCGGCCCGCGAGCCCCTCGACCTGCACCTGGCCGCCCCCACCGGCGCCCAGCCCCGGCGCCGCCACCTGTGTGCCGGTATGTCCCTCCACAGCTCCCTCCGTCAAAAGCCCCCCCCCACCCCGCCCCTCTGGCGTGTCACCGCGGCCGGGTGCGGGAGCGGGATCGAGGGCAGGGGCCGCTTCCCCGGGCCTGCCGGCCACCAGGGGCGGGGTCCTGAGCTCGGCGGGGGGTGTGGGGGCAAGGGTGGCCTTGCCGGGGCTGAGGGGCCGTGGCGACTCAATGGTGGCTCCCGGTGGCTTCGGGCCAGCTGCTGTCGGGCAGGAGGGCCGGCCCGGGCTGCGGCCGGGCTGCGCCTAGGGCCGCGTGGGCGGGCAGGGCCGATGCCCAAGGGACCGCGGGCCCCGGGCCCTGAAGCCTCCGGGGCCACGTCCCTGTGAGCGACGTGCGGGATCTTGGGCGGGGCGCCAAGCGCCGAAGGGTTTGCTGGGTCACGGCCGCCCTGGGCTGGGAGGTGGTCGCCAAACCCTCCGCCGCCGCCCGATACCCGAGACCTCCGTTGCCCCTGCCTGGGCGGGCGAGGGGGCCCTGCCGGGGCGGGCCGGCCGCCAGGCTGGCGTTAAGGCGCCAGCGCCAGCGAAACTGGGCCTCAAGAGGCCGCCCGCGGACCCCGCCCCCGTCTACGGCCATACCACCCTGAACGCGCCCGATCTCGTCTGATCTCGGAAGCTAAGCAGGGTCGGGCCTGGTTAGTACTTGGATGGGAGACCGCCTGGGAATACCGGGTGCTGTAGGCTTTTTGCCTCCCGCTCCGCCCGCCTTCTCCTTTACTCGCCCGCGGCGGGGGCCGCCGGCTCCGCCCCCGCCGGGCCCCGCTGCAGGCCCCACCTCCTCAGGCCCCTCCCACCACGGCGCGCGCCGGCGGGGTCGCTCCCCGCCGGCCCGGCCGGCCAGGCGGCCAGAAGGCGGCCCTGGAAGGCAGCCGCACCCCAGACGCTCCCGGGGTGGCTGGCCCGGACCCAGACTCCGCCGCGGGCCCAGTTGCCGTCCTTTCGGCCCGCGAGCCCCTCGACCTGCACCTGGCCGCCCCCACCGGCGCCCAGCCCCGGCGCCGCCACCTGTGTGCCGGTGTGTCCCTCCACAGCTCCCTCCGACAAAAGCCCCCCCCCACCCCGCCCCTCTGGCGTGTCACCGCGGCCGGGTGCGGGAGCGGGATCGAGGGCAGGGGCCGCTTCCCCGGGCCTGCCGGCCACCAGGGGCGGGGTCCTGAGCTCGGCGGGGGGTGTGGGGGCAAGGGTGGCCTTGCCGGGGCTGAGGGGCCGTGGCGACTCAATGGTGGCTCCCGGTGGCTTCGGGCCAGCTGCTGTCGGGCAGGAGGGCCGGCCCGGGCTGCGGCCGGGCTGCGCCTAGGGCCGCGTGGGCGGGCAGGGCCGATGCCCAAGGGACCGCGGGCCCCGGGCCCTGAAGCCTCCGGGGCCACGTCCCTGTGAGCGACGTGCGGGATCTTGGGCGGGGCGCCAAGCGCCGAAGGGTTTGCTGGGTCACGGCCGCCCTGGGCTGGGAGGTGGTCGCCAAACCCTCCGCCGCCGCCCGATACCCGAGACCTCCGTTGCCCCTGCCTGGGCGGGCGAGGGGGCCCTGCCGGGGCGGGCCGGCCGCCAGGCTGGCGTTAAGGCGCCAGCGCCAGCGAAACTGGGCCTCAAGAGGCCGCCCGCGGCCCCCCGCCCCCGTCTACGGCCATACCACCCTGAACGCGCCCGATCTCGTCTGATCTCGGAAGCTAAGCAGGGTCGGGCCTGGTTAGTACTTGGATGGGAGACCGCCTGGGAATACCGGGTGCTGTAGGCTTTTTGCCTCCCGCTCCGCCCGCCTTCTCCTTTACTCGCCCGCGGCGGGGTCGCCGGCTCCGCCCCCGCCGGGCCCCGCTGCAGGCCCCACCTCCTCAGGCCCCTCCCACCACGGCGCGCGCCGGCGGGGTCGCTCCCCGCCGGCCCGGCCGGCCAGGCGGCCAGAAGGCGGCCCTGGAAGGCAGCCGCACCCCACACGCTCCCGGGGTGGCTGGCCCGGACCCAGACTCCGCCGCGGGCCCAGTTGCCGTCCTTTCGGCCCGCGAGCCCCTCGACCTGCACCTGGCCGCCCCCACCGGCGCCCAACCCCGGCGCCGCCACCTGTGTGCCGGTGTGTCCCTCCACAGCTCCCTCTGACAAAAGCCCCCCCCCACCCCGCCCCTCTGGCGTGTCACCGCGGCCGGGTGCGGGAGCGGGATCGAGGGCAGGGGCCGCTTCCCCGGGCCTGCCGGCCACCAGGGGCGGGGTCCTGAGCTCGGCGGGGGGTGTGGGGGCAAGGGTGGCCTTGCCGGGGCTGAGGGGCCGTGGCGACTCAATGGTGGCTCCCGGTGGCTTCGGGCCAGCTGCTGTCGGGCAGGAGGGCCGGCCCGGGCTGCGGCCGGGCTGCGCCTAGGGCCGCGTGGGCGGGCAGGGCCGATGCCCAAGGGACCGCGGGCCCCGGGCCCTGAAGCCTCCGGGGCCACGTCCCTGTGAGCGACGTGCGGGATCTTGGGCGGGGCGCCAAGCGCCGAAGGGTTTGCTGGGTCACGGCCGCCCTGGGCTGGGAGGTGGTCGCCAAACCCTCCGCCGCCGCCCGATACCCGAGACCTCTGTTGCCCCTGCCTGGGCGGGCGAGGGGGCCCTGCCGGGGCGGGCCGGCCGCCAGGCTGGCGTTAAGGCGCCAGCGCCAGCGAAACTGGGCCTCAAGAGGCCGCCCGCGGCCCCCCGCCCCCGTCTACGGCCATACCACCCTGAACGCGCCCGATCTCGTCTGATCTCGGAAGCTAAGCAGGGTCGGGCCTGGTTAGTACTTGGATGGGAGACCGCCTGGGAATACCGGGTGCTGTAGGCTTTTTGCCTCCCGCTCCGCCCGCCTTCTCCTTTACTCGCCCGCGGCGGGGGCCGCCGGCTCCGCCCCCGCCGGGCCCCGCTGCAGGTCCCACCTCCTCAGGCCCCTCCCACCACGGCGCGCGCCGGCGGGGTCGCTCCCCGCCGGCCCGGCCGGCCAGGCGGCCAGAAGGCGGCCCTGGAAGGCAGGCGCACCCCAGACGCTCCCGGGGTGGCTGGCCCGGACCCAGACTCCGCCGCGGGCCCAGTTGCCGTCCTTTCGGCCCGCGAGCCCCTCGACCTGCACCTGGCCGCCCCCACCGGCGCCCAGCCCCGGCGCCGCCACCTGTGTGCCGGTGTGTCCCTCCACAGCTCCCTCCGACAAAAGCCCCCCCCCACCCCGCCCCTCTGGCGTGTCACCGCGGCCGGGTGCGGGAGCGGGATCGAGGGCAGGGGCCGCTTCCCCGGGCCTGCCGGCCACCAGGGGCGGGGTCCTGAGCTCGGCGGGGGGTGTGGGGGCAAGGGTGGCCTTGCCGGGGCTGAGGGGCCGTGGCGACTCAATGGTGGCTCCCGGTGGCTTCGGGCCAGCTGCTGTCGGGCAGGAGGGCCGGCCCGGGCGGCGGCCGGGCTGCGCCTAGGGCCGCGTGGGCGGGCAGGGCCGATGCCCAAGGGACCGCGGGCCCCGGGCCCTGAAGCCTCCGGGGCCACGTCCCTGTGAGCGACGTGCGGGATCTTGGGCGGGGCGCCAAGCGCCGAAGGGTTTGCTGGGTCACGGCCGCCCTGGGCTGGGAGGTGGTCGCCAAACCCTCCGCCGCCGCCCGATACCCGAGACCTCCGTTGCCCCTGCCTGGGCGGGCGAGGGGGCCCTGCCGGGGCGGGCCGGCCGCCAGGCTGGCGTTAAGGCGCCAGCGCCAGCGAAACTGGGCCTCAAGAGGCCGCCCGCGGCCCCCCGCCCCCGTCTACGGCCATACCACCCTGAACGCGCCCGATCTCGTCTGATCTCGGAAGCTAAGCAGGGTCGGGCCTGGTTAGTACTTGGATGGGAGACCGCCTGGGAATACCGGGTGCTGTAGGCTTTTTGCCTCCCGCTCCGCCCGCCTTCTCCTTTACTCGCCCGCGGCGGGGTCGCCGGCTCCGCCCCCGCCGGGCCCCGCTGCAGGCCCCACCTCCTCAGGCCCCTCCCACCACGGCGCGCGCCGGCGGGGTCGCTCCCCGCCGGCCCGGCCGGCCAGGCGGCCAGAAGGCGGCCCTGGAAGGCAGCCGCACCCCACACGCTCCCGGGGTGGCTGGCCCGGACCCAGACTCCGCCGCGGGCCCAGTTGCCGTCCTTTCGGCCCGCGAGCCCCTCGACCTGCACCTGGCCGCCCCCACCGGCGCCCAACCCCGGCGCCGCCACCTGTGTGCCGGTGTGTCCCTCCACAGCTCCCTCCGACAAAAGCCCCCCCCCACCCCGCCCCTCTGGCGTGTCACCGCGGCCGGGTGCGGGAGCGGGATCGAGGGCAGGGGCCGCTTCCCCGGGCCTGCCGGCCACCAGGGGCGGGGTCCTGAGCTCGGCGGGGGGTGTGGGGGCAAGGGTGGCCTTGCCGGGGCTGAGGGGCCGTGGCGACTCAATGGTGGCTCCCGGTGGCTTCGGGCCAGCTGCTGTCGGGCAGGAGGGCCGGCCCGGGCTGCGGCCGGGCTGCGCCTAGGGCCGCGTGGGCGGGCAGGGCCGATGCCCAAGGGACCGCGGGCCCCGGGCCCTGAAGCCTCCGGGGCCACGTCCCTGTGAGCGACGTGCGGGATCTTGGGCGGGGCGCCAAGCGCCGAAGGGTTTGCTGGGTCACGGCCGCCCTGGGCTGGGAGGTGGTCGCCAAACCCTCCGCCGCCGCCCGATACCCGAGACCTCCGTTGCCCCTGCCTGGGCGGGCGAGGGGGCCCTGCCGGGGCGGGCCGGCCGCCAGGCTGGCGTTAAGGCGCCAGCGCCAGCGAAACTGGGCCTCAAGAGGCCGCCCGCGGCCCCCCGCCCCCGTCTACGGCCATACCACCCTGAACGCGCCCGATCTCGTCTGATCTCGGAAGCTAAGCAGGGTCGGGCCTGGTTAGTACTTGGATGGGAGACCGCCTGGGAATACCGGGTGCTGTAGGCTTTTTGCCTCCCGCTCCGCCCGCCTTCTCCTTTACTCGCCCGCGGCGGGGGCCGCCGGCTCCGCCCCCGCCGGGCCCCGCTGCAGGCCCCACCTCCTCAGGCCCCTCCCACCACGGCGCGCGCCGGCGGGGTCGCTCCCCGCCGGCCCGGCCGGCCAGGCGGCCAGAAGGCGGCCCTGGAAGGCAGGCGCACCCCAGACGCTCCCGGGGTGGCTGGCCCGGACCCAGACTCCGCCGCGGGCCCAGTTGCCGTCCTTTCGGCCCGCGAGCCCCTCGACCTGCACCTGGCCGCCCCCACCGGCGCCCAGCCCCGGCGCCGCCACCTGTGTGCCGGTGTGTCCCTCCACAGCTCCCTCTGACAAAAGCCCCCCCCCACCCCGCCCCTCTGGCGTGTCACCGCGGCCGGGTGCGGGAGCGGGATCGAGGGCAGGGGCCGCTTCCCCGGGCCTGCCGGCCACCAGGGGCGGGGTCCTGAGCTCGGCGGGGGGTGTGGGGGCAAGGGTGGCCTTGCCGGGGCTGAGGGGCCGTGGCGACTCAATGGTGGCTCCCGGTGGCTTCGGGCCAGCTGCTGTCGGGCAGGAGGGCCGGCCCGGGCTGCGGCCGGGCTGCGCCTAGGGCCGCGTGGGCGGGCAGGGCCGATGCCCAAGGGACCGCGGGCCCCGGGCCCTGAAGCCTCCGGGGCCACGTCCCTGTGAGCGACGTGCGGGATCTTGGGCGGGGCGCCAAGCGCCGAAGGGTTTGCTGGGTCACGGCCGCCCTGGGCTGGGAGGTGGTCGCCAAACCCTCCGCCGCCGCCCGATACCCGAGACCTCCGTTGCCCCTGCCTGGGCGGGCGAGGGGGCCCTGCCGGGGCGGGCCGGCCGCCAGGCTGGCGTTAAGGCGCCAGCGCCAGCGAAACTGGGCCTCAAGAGGCCGCCCGCGGCCCCCCGCCCCCGTCTACGGCCATACCACCCTGAACGCGCCCGATCTCGTCTGATCTCGGAAGCTAAGCAGGGTCGGGCCTGGTTAGTACTTGGATGGGAGACCGCCTGGGAATACCGGGTGCTGTAGGCTTTTTGCCTCCCGCTCCGCCCGCCTTCTCCTTTACTCGCCCGCGGCGGGGGCCGCCGGCTCCGCCCCCGCCGGGCCCCGCTGCAGGCCCCACCTCCTCAGGCCCCTCCCACCACGGCGCGCGCCGGCGGGGTCGCTCCCCGCCGGCCCGGCCGGCCAGGCGGCCAGAAGGCGGCCCTGGAAGGCAGGCGCACCCCAGACGCTCCCGGGGTGGCTGGCCCGGACCCAGACTCCGCCGCGGGCCCAGTTGCCGTCCTTTCGGCCCGCGAGCCCCTCGACCTGCACCTGGCCGCCCCCACCGGCGCCCAGCCCCGGCGCCGCCACCTGTGTGCCGGTGTGTCCCTCCACAGCTCCCTCCGACAAAAGCCCCCCCCCACCCCGCCCCTCTGGCGTGTCACCGCGGCCGGGTGCGGGAGCGGGATCGAGGGCAGGGGCCGCTTCCCCGGGCCTGCCGGCCACCAGGGGCGGGGTCCTGAGCTCGGCGGGGGGTGTGGGGGCAAGGGTGGCCTTGCCGGGGCTGAGGGGCCGTGGCGACTCATTGGTGGCTCCCGGTGGCTTCGGGCCAGCTGCTGTCGGGCAGGAGGGCCGGCCCGGGCTGCGGCCGGGCTGCGCCTAGGGCCGCGTGGGCGGGCAGGGCCGATGCCCAAGGGACCGCGGGCCCCGGGCCCTGAAGCCTCCGGGGCCACGTCCCTGTGAGCGACGTGCGGGATCTTGGGCGGGGCGCCAAGCGCCGAAGGGTTTGCTGGGTCACGGCCGCCCTGGGCTGGGAGGTGGTCGCCAAACCCTCCGCCGCCGCCCGATACCCGAGACCTCCGTTGCCCCTGCCTGGGCGGGCGAGGGGGCCCTGCCGGGGCGGGCCGGCCGCCAGGCTGGCGTTAAGGCGCCAGCGCCAGCGAAACTGGGCCTCAAGAGGCCGCCCGCGGCCCCCCGCCCCCGTCTACGGCCATACCACCCTGAACGCGCCCGATCTCGTCTGATCTCGGAAGCTAAGCAGGGTCGGGCCTGGTTAGTACTTGGATGGGAGACCGCCTGGGAATACCGGGTGCTGTAGGCTTTTTGCCTCCCGCTCCGCCCGCCTTCTCCTTTACTCGCCCGCGGCGGGGGCCGCCGGCTCCGCCCCCGCCGGGCCCCGCTGCAGGCCCCACCTCCTCAGGCCCCTCCCACCACGGCGCGCGCCGGCGGGGTCGCTCCCCGCCGGCCCGGCCGGCCAGGCGGCCAGAAGGCGGCCCTGGAAGGCAGGCGCACCCCAGACGCTCCCGGGGTGGCTGGCCCGGACCCAGACTCCGCCGCGGGCCCAGTTGCCGTCCTTTCGGCCCGCGAGCCCCTCGACCTGCACCTGGCCGCCCCCACCGGCGCCCAGCCCCGGCGCCGCCACCTGTGTGCCGGTGTGTCCCTCCACAGCTCCCTCCGTCAAAAGCCCCCCCCCACCCCGCCCCTCTGGCGTGTCACCGCGGCCGGGTGCGGGAGCGGGATCGAGGGCAGGGGCCGCTTCCCCGGGCCTGCCGGCCACCAGGGGCGGGGTCCTGAGCTCGGCGGGGGGTGTGGGGGCAAGGGTGGCCTTGCCGGGGCTGAGGGGCCGTGGCGACTCAATGGTGGCTCCCGGTGGCTTCGGGCCAGCTGCTGTCGGGCAGGAGGGCCGGCCCGGGCTGCGGCCGGGCTGCGCCTAGGGCCGCGTGGGCGGGCAGGGCCGATGCCCAAGGGACCGCGGGCCCCGGGCCCTGAAGCCTCCGGGGCCACGTCCCTGTGAGCGACGTGCGGGATCTTGGGCGGGGCGCCAAGCGCCGAAGGGTTTGCTGGGTCACGGCCGCCCTGGGCTGGGAGGTGGTCGCCAAACCCTCCGCCGCCGCCCGATACCCGAGACCTCCGTTGCCCCTGCCTGGGCGGGCGAGGGGGCCCTGCCGGGGCGGGCCGGCCGCCAGGCTGGCGTTAAGGCGCCAGCGCCAGCGAAACTGGGCCTCAAGAGGCCGCCCGCGGCCCCCCGCCCCCGTCTACGGCCATACCACCCTGAACGCGCCCGATCTCGTCTGATCTCGGAAGCTAAGCAGGGTCGGGCCTGGTTAGTACTTGGATGGGAGACCGCCTGGGAATACCGGGTGCTGTAGGCTTTTTGCCTCCCGCTCCGCCCGCCTTCTCCTTTACTCGCCCGCGGCGGGGGCCGCCGGCTCCGCCCCCGCCGGGCCCCGCTGCAGGCCCCACCTCCTCAGGCCCCTCCCACCACGGCGCGCGCCGGCGGGGTCGCTCCCCGCCGGCCCGGCCGGCCAGGCGGCCAGAAGGCGGCCCTGGAAGGCAGGCGCACCCCAGACGCTCCCGGGGTGGCTGGCCCGGACCCAGACTCCGCCGCGGGCCCAGTTGCCGTCCTTTCGGCCCGCGAGCCCCTCGACCTGCACCTGGCCGCCCCCACCGGCGCCCAGCCCCGGCGCCGCCACCTGTGTGCCGGTGTGTCCCTCCACAGCTCCCTCCGTCAAAAGCCCCCCCCCACCCCGCCCCTCTGGCGTGTCACCGCGGCCGGGTGCGGGAGCGGGATCGAGGGCAGGGGCCGCTTCCCCGGGCCTGCCGGCCACCAGGGGCGGGGTCCTGAGCTCGGCGGGGGGTGTGGGGGCAAGGGTGGCCTTGCCGGGGCTGAGGGGCCGTGGCGACTCAATGGTGGCTCCCGGTGGCTTCGGGCCAGCTGCTGTCGGGCAGGAGGGCCGGCCCGGGCTGCGGCCGGGCTGCGCCTAGGGCCGCGTGGGCGGGCAGGGCCGATGCCCAAGGGACCGCGGGCCCCGGGCCCTGAAGCCTCCGGGGCCACGTCCCTGTGAGCGACGTGCGGGATCTTGGGCGGGGCGCCAAGCGCCGAAGGGTTTGCTGGGTCACGGCCGCCCTGGGCTGGGAGGTGGTCGCCAAACCCTCCGCCGCCGCCCGATACCCGAGACCTCCGTTGCCCCTGCCTGGGCGGGCGAGGGGGCCCTGCCGGGGCGGGCCGGCCGCCAGGCTGGCGTTAAGGCGCCAGCGCCAGCGAAACTGGGCCTCAAGAGGCCGCCCGCGGCCCCCCGCCCCCGTCTACGGCCATACCACCCTGAACGCGCCCGATCTCGTCTGATCTCGGAAGCTAAGCAGGGTCGGGCCTGGTTAGTACTTGGATGGGAGACCGCCTGGGAATACCGGGTGCTGTAGGCTTTTTGCCTCCCGCTCCGCCCGCCTTCTCCTTTACTCGCCCGCGGCGGGGGCCGCCGGCTCCGCCCCCGCCGGGCCCCGCTGCAGGCCCCACCTCCTCAGGCCCCTCCCACCACGGCGCGCGCCGGCGGGGTCGCTCCCCGCCGGCCCGGCCGGCCAGGCGGCCAGAAGGCGGCCCTGGAAGGCAGCCGCACCCCAGACGCTCCCGGGGTGGCTGGCCCGGACCCAGACTCCGCCGCGGGCCCAGTTGCCGTCCTTTCGGCCCGCGAGCCCCTCGACCTGCACCTGGCCGCCCCCACCGGCGCCCAACCCCGGCGCCGCCACCTGTGTGCCGGTGTGTCCCTCCACAGCTCCCTCCGACAAAAGCCCCCCCCCACCCCGCCCCTCTGGTGTGTCACCGCGGCCGGGTGCGGGAGCGGGATCGAGGGCAGGGGCCGCTTCCCCGGGCCTGCCGGCCACCAGGGGCGGGGTCCTGAGCTCGGCGGGGGGTGTGGGGGCAAGGGTGGCCTTGCCGGGGCTGAGGGGCCGTGGCGACTCAATGGTGGCTCCCGGTGGCTTCGGGCCAGCTGCTGTCGGGCAGGAGGGCCGGCCCGGGCTGCGGCCGGGCTGCGCCTAGGGCCGCGTGGGCGGGCAGGGCCGATGCCCAAGGGACCGCGGGCCCCGGGCCCTGAAGCCTCCGGGGCCACGTCCCTGTGAGCGACGTGCGGGATCTTGGGCGGGGCGCCAAGCGCCGAAGGGTTTGCTGGGTCACGGCCGCCCTGGGCTGGGAGGTGGTCGCCAAACCCTCCGCCGCCGCCCGATACCCGAGACCTCCGTTGCCCCTGCCTGGGCGGGCGAGGGGGCCCTGCCGGGGCGGGCCGGCCGCCAGGCTGGCGTTAAGGCGCCAGCGCCAGCGAAACTGGGCCTCAAGAGGCCGCCCGCGGCCCCCCGCCCCCGTCTACGGCCATACCACCCTGAACGCGCCCGATCTCGTCTGATCTCGGAAGCTAAGCAGGGTCGGGCCTGGTTAGTACTTGGATGGGAGACCGCCTGGGAATACCGGGTGCTGTAGGCTTTTTGCCTCCCGCTCCGCCCGCCTTCTCCTTTACTCGCCCGCGGCGGGGGCCGCCGGCTCCGCCCCCGCCGGGCCCCGCTGCAGGCCCCACCTCCTCAGGCCCCTCCCACCACGGCGCGCGCCGGCGGGGTCGCTCCCCGCCGGCCCGGCCGGCCAGGCGGCCAGAAGGCGGCCCTGGAAGGCAGGCGCACCCCAGACGCTCCCGGGGTGGCTGGCCCGGACCCAGACTCCGCCGCGGGCCCAGTTGCCGTCCTTTCGGCCCGCGAGCCCCTCGACCTGCACCTGGCCGCCCCCACCGGCGCCCAACCCCGGCGCCGCCACCTGTGTGCCGGTGTGTCCCTCCACAGCTCCCTCCGACAAAAGCCCCCCCCCACCCCGCCCCTCTGGCGTGTCACCGCGGCCGGGTGCGGGAGCGGGATCGAGGGCAGGGGCCGCTTCCCCGGGCCTGCCGGCCACCAGGGGCGGGGTCCTGAGCTCGGCGGGGGGTGTGGGGGCAAGGGTGGCCTTGCCGGGGCTGAGGGGCCGTGGCGACTCAATGGTGGCTCCCGGTGGCTTCGGGCCAGCTGCTGTCGGGCAGGAGGGCCGGCCCGGGCTGCGGCCGGGCTGCGCCTAGGGCCGCGTGGGCGGGCAGGGCCGATGCCCAAGGGACCGCGGGCCCCGGGCCCTGAAGCCTCCGGGGCCACGTCCCTGTGAGCGACGTGCGGGATCTTGGGCGGGGCGCCAAGCGCCGAAGGGTTTGCTGGGTCACGGCCGCCCTGGGCTGGGAGGTGGTCGCCAAACCCTCCGCCGCCGCCCGATACCCGAGACCTCCGTTGCCCCTGCCTGGGCGGGCGAGGGGGCCCTGCCGGGGCGGGCCGGCCGCCAGGCTGGCGTTAAGGCGCCAGCGCCAGCGAAACTGGGCCTCAAGAGGCCGCCCGCGGCCCCCCGCCCCCGTCTACGGCCATACCACCCTGAACGCGCCCGATCTCGTCTGATCTCGGAAGCTAAGCAGGGTCGGGCCTGGTTAGTACTTGGATGGGAGACCGCCTGGGAATACCGGGTGCTGTAGGCTTTTTGCCTCCCGCTCCGCCCGCCTTCTCCTTTACTCGCCCGCGGCGGGGGCCGCCGGCTCCGCCCCCGCCGGGCCCCGCTGCAGGCCCCACCTCCTCAGGCCCCTCCCACCACGGCGCGCGCCGGCGGGGTCGCTCCCCGCCGGCCCGGCCGGCCAGGCGGCCAGAAGGCGGCCCTGGAAGGCAGGCGCACCCCAGACGCTCCCGGGGTGGCTGGCCCGGACCCAGACTCCGCCGCGGGCCCAGTTGCCGTCCTTTCGGCCCGCGAGCCCCTCGACCTGCACCTGGCCGCCCCCACCGGCGCCCAGCCCCGGCGCCGCCACCTGTGTGCCGGTGTGTCCCTCCACAGCTCCCTCCGACAAAAGCCCCCCCCCACCCCGCCCCTCTGGCGTGTCACCGCGGCCGGGTGCGGGAGCGGGATCGAGGGCAGGGGCCGCTTCCCCGGGCCTGCCGGCCACCAGGGGCGGGGTCCTGAGCTCGGCGGGGGGTGTGGGGGCAAGGGTGGCCTTGCCGGGGCTGAGGGGCCGTGGCGACTCAATGGTGGCTCCCGGTGGCTTCGGGCCAGCTGCTGTCGGGCAGGAGGGCCGGCCCGGGCTGCGGCCGGGCTGCGCCTAGGGCCGCGTGGGCGGGCAGGGCCGATGCCCAAGGGACCGCGGGCCCCGGGCCCTGAAGCCTCCGGGGCCACGTCCCTGTGAGCGACGTGCGGGATCTTGGGCGGGGCGCCAAGCGCCGAAGGGTTTGCTGGGTCACGGCCGCCCTGGGCTGGGAGGTGGTCGCCAAACCCTCCGCCGCCGCCCGATACCCGAGACCTCCGTTGCCCCTGCCTGGGCGGGCGAGGGGGCCCTGCCGGGGCGGGCCGGCCGCCAGGCTGGCGTTAAGGCGCCAGCGCCAGCGAAACTGGGCCTCAAGAGGCCGCCCGCGGCCCCCCGCCCCCGTCTACGGCCATACCACCCTGAACGCGCCCGATCTCGTCTGATCTCGGAAGCTAAGCAGGGTCGGGCCTGGTTAGTACTTGGATGGGAGACCGCCTGGGAATACCGGGTGCTGTAGGCTTTTTGCCTCCCGCTCCGCCCGCCTTCTCCTTTACTCGCCCGCGGCGGGGGCCGCCGGCTCCGCCCCCGCCGGGCCCCGCTGCAGGCCCCACCTCCTCAGGCCCCTCCCACCACGGCGCGCGCCGGCGGGGTCGCTCCCCGCCGGCCCGGCCGGCCAGGCGGCCAGAAGGCGGCCCTGGAAGGCAGGCGCACCCCAGACGCTCCCGGGGTGGCTGGCCCGGACCCAGACTCCGCCGCGGGCCCAGTTGCCGTCCTTTCGGCCCGCGAGCCCCTCGACCTGCACCTGGCCGCCCCCACCGGCGCCCAGCCCCGGCGCCGCCACCTGTGTGCCGGTGTGTCCCTCCACAGCTCCCTCTGACAAAAGCCCCCCCCCACCCCGCCCCTCTGGCGTGTCACCGCGGCCGGGTGCGGGAGCGGGATCGAGGGCAGGGGCCGCTTCCCCGGGCCTGCCGGCCACCAGGGGCGGGGTCCTGAGCTCGGCGGGGGGTGTGGGGGCAAGGGTGGCCTTGCCGGGGCTGAGGGGCCGTGGCGACTCAATGGTGGCTCCCGGTGGCTTCGGGCCAGCTGCTGTCGGGCAGGAGGGCCGGCCCGGGCTGCGGCCGGGCTGCGCCTAGGGCCGCGTGGGCGGGCAGGGCCGATGCCCAAGGGACCGCGGGCCCCGGGCCCTGAAGCCTCCGGGGCCACGTCCCTGTGAGCGACGTGCGGGATCTTGGGCGGGGCGCCAAGCGCCGAAGGGTTTGCTGGGTCACGGCCGCCCTGGGCTGGGAGGTGGTCGCCAAACCCTCCGCCGCCGCCCGATACCCGAGACCTCCGTTGCCCCTGCCTGGGCGGGCGAGGGGGCCCTGCCGGGGCGGGCCGGCCGCCAGGCTGGCGTTAAGGCGCCAGCGCCAGCGAAACTGGGCCTCAAGAGGCCGCCCGCGGCCCCCCGCCCCCGTCTACGGCCATACCACCCTGAACGCGCCCGATCTCGTCTGATCTCGGAAGCTAAGCAGGGTCGGGCCTGGTTAGTACTTGGATGGGAGACCGCCTGGGAATACCGGGTGCTGTAGGCTTTTTGCCTCCCGCTCCGCCCGCCTTCTCCTTTACTCGCCCGCGGCGGGGGGGCCGCCGGCTCCGCCCCCGCCGAGCCCCGCTGCAGGCAGTAGTCAAGGTGGGTTTACCTGCCCGAGCAGGAAGCTTGGGCGATGGCAGAAGTGGGAAGAAACTCTTGAGCACAGGTTCTTGGGATCCACGGAGCAGCGCATGCACATGCGATGGGTGCCTACACAGCTGGCTTGCTTGTCTGTGGGGAAAGGCGAGATGGGTCAGGGCCTGGGTTCCTGAGGGGCTGAGAATCAAGGCAGGGATAGAAGAAAGGGGACAGGCCCACATCCCCTGAACCCACGCCGGCGCCCACTCACCTTTGTGGAAAATACGATTGAAAAGTGCCCGCAAGAATCTCTTCAGATGCCTCCAGAGTTGAGGCAAGAAGGGGAGGGGGGAGGCCGGGAGCAGGGTGAGCCCTGAAATCCAACCCTTGTCCCGGTCACACCCCAGCAGCCCTCCCACCTCAGCCCCTTCAAGACCCCAGGGCTCCCCCAACCGCGCTGCACAGATCCTGCCCTGACCATAGTCACCATGTTGATCCCCACGTTGAGCAAGATGAAGCTGACCGGGATCAGAAGAATTGAGTATCCTTGCTCCTGGCATTTCCTGGGGATGGGGCCAGTGAACGGCTCGGCTCGGTAGTAGTTTCGCTCACCCATGGCCGTTGGTCCCAGGACTGCCTGGGCCCTCTGCCCTCCAGTTTTAACTGGGAGCCAGACTGGGTCATAATGGGGCAGGTGGTGAGGTCACAGTGAGGGAGGGGGATGAAAAGGAGGGCCCAGAGTGGCATTCCCTGGTAACCAGGGTCAGGTAAGCTGAGCCTGGACAGTCAAACAGGGCCCGGTGGCCGGCATACATCCCCTCGAGCGGTCATTCATTCGCTCACCGCCCGCTGACTCACTTGTTCAAATGACACATTGCGTCTCTTGGCCCCTCTTGAGACTAGGAAGACCTTGGCCTCAGAGGCCTGCTGAAGGCCTGGCTGGAGTCCAGAGCCTCAGCCTTCTTCATGCCCTTCACTGGGCCTGGAGCTGGACCTGCCCAGATGTGGAACCTCCCAGTTTGGAAGCAACTTCTTGTATGAGGCTCTCTGTGGACAGGGACAGCTGAGACACAGAGGAGGTGCCCAGAGACCAGGGGTTTGGAGTCTGCAGCTGCAGATATACTTAGTGCATGGTATAGGACCAGGAGGGGCCTGCTGGCAGAACTGTGGCCACTAAACCAAAGGGACCCTCAGGCCAAGAAGGGGACACTGGCTTCTTATTGCAGGAAGCCAAGCGCAGGGACCCAGGCTGGCAGAAGGAGTGGCGCTTCCAAGCCACAGACCACCAATGTTTCCTGGACTCTGGCGCTCTTTATTCCTCTCTCCATGCCCTGCCGCCCCCTGCCCCTGCCCCCACTTGCTGCTGGTAAGTTCATTTTCCCAGTCTGGCTCCCGTGCAGAGAGGGCCTGGAGGCCGAGGTGGAAGGTAGCAGCGAGTTGGCCCGCGCTTGGCCCTCCTGCGGTTGCCGCTTCAGCACCAGACTGTCATACACCTGGTAGTTGGCATTGCCTCCCGGGTTCCGGCTGAGTGGCATGAAGGTGGGCGGGGGTGGAGGGTGCTCGGTAGCCTGGACGTCGGGCAGGAGGTGAGAGGGGCGGAGGAGCAGCGCTGAGCTGGGAGCCGGGGCCCGCTGGTCCGAGGCCTCGGCCAGTACCGTGAGGGAGGCGGAGGTGGCCACAGGGCGCCGCAAGGGCAGGATCTCAGCCCATTCGGCCGCCGGGTGCCGCACCTCGTGGGGATCGCGGGAGTAATCCAAGTGTCCCGTGGAGGGATGCAGGCTGCGGTTGGACTCGCTGTGAGCACAGCTGGGGAGGCTACGTCTGTGGGCCGGTGGGGTGTCGCGCTACCAGGCGTCGGGCCGGTAGACCCGAGGCAACAGAGCGGATGGAGGCTCAGAGCCCTCCAGACCCAGACTCCGCCATGGGCCCAGTTGCCGTCCTTTCGGCCCGCGAGCCCCTCGACCTGCACCTGGCCGCCCCCACCGGCGCCCAGCCCCGGCGCCGCCACCTGTGTGCCGGTATGTCCCTCCACAGCTCCCTCCGTCAAAAGCCCCCCCCCACCCCGCCCCTCTGGCGTGTCACCGCGGCCGGGTGCGGGAGCGGGATCGAGGGCAGGGGCCGCTTCCCCGGGCCTGCCGGCCACCAGGGGCGGGGTCCTGAGCTCGGCGGGGGGTGTGGGGGCAAGGGTGGCCTTGCCGGGGCTGAGGGGCCGTGGCGACTCAATGGTGGCTCCCGGTGGCTTCGGGCCAGCTGCTGTCGGGCAGGAGGGCCGGCCCGGGCTGCGGCCGGGCTGCGCCTAGGGCCGCGTGGGCGGGCAGGGCCGATGCCCAAGGGACCGCGGGCCCCGGGCCCTGAAGCCTCCGGGGCCACGTCCCTGTGAGCGACGTGCGGGATCTTGGGCGGGGCGCCAAGCGCCGAAGGGTTTGCTGGGTCACGGCCGCCCTGGGCTGGGAGGTGGTCGCCAAACCCTCCGCCGCCGCCCGATACCCGAGACCTCCGTTGCCCCTGCCTGGGCGGGCGAGGGGGCCCTGCCGGGGCGGGCCGGCCGCCAGGCTGGCGTTAAGGCGCCAGCGCCAGCGAAACTGGGCCTCAAGAGGCCGCCCGCGGACCCCGCCCCCGTCTACGGCCATACCACCCTGAACGCGCCCGATCTCGTCTGATCTCGGAAGCTAAGCAGGGTCGGGCCTGGTTAGTACTTGGATGGGAGACCGCCTGGGAATACCGGGTGCTGTAGGCTTTTTGCCTCCCGCTCCGCCCGCCTTCTCCTTTACTCGCCCGCGGCGGGGGCCGCCGGCTCCGCCCCCGCCGGGCCCCGCTGCAGGCCCCACCTCCTCAGGCCCCTCCCACCACGGCGCGCGCCGGCGGGGTCGCTCCCCGCCGGCCCGGCCGGCCAGGCGGCCAGAAGGCGGCCCTGGAAGGCAGCCGCACCCCAGACGCTCCCGGGGTGGCTGGCCCGGACCCAGACTCCGCCGCGGGCCCAGTTGCCGTCCTTTCGGCCCGCGAGCCCCTCGACCTGCACCTGGCCGCCCCCACCGGCGCCCAGCCCCGGCGCCGCCACCTGTGTGCCGGTGTGTCCCTCCACAGCTCCCTCCGACAAAAGCCCCCCCCCACCCCGCCCCTCTGGCGTGTCACCGCGGCCGGGTGCGGGAGCGGGATCGAGGGCAGGGGCCGCTTCCCCGGGCCTGCCGGCCACCAGGGGCGGGGTCCTGAGCTCGGCGGGGGGTGTGGGGGCAAGGGTGGCCTTGCCGGGGCTGAGGGGCCGTGGCGACTCAATGGTGGCTCCCGGTGGCTTCGGGCCAGCTGCTGTCGGGCAGGAGGGCCGGCCCGGGCTGCGGCCGGGCTGCGCCTAGGGCCGCGTGGGCGGGCAGGGCCGATGCCCAAGGGACCGCGGGCCCCGGGCCCTGAAGCCTCCGGGGCCACGTCCCTGTGAGCGACGTGCGGGATCTTGGGCGGGGCGCCAAGCGCCGAAGGGTTTGCTGGGTCACGGCCGCCCTGGGCTGGGAGGTGGTCGCCAAACCCTCCGCCGCCGCCCGATACCCGAGACCTCCGTTGCCCCTGCCTGGGCGGGCGAGGGGGCCCTGCCGGGGCGGGCCGGCCGCCAGGCTGGCGTTAAGGCGCCAGCGCCAGCGAAACTGGGCCTCAAGAGGCCGCCCGCGGCCCCCCGCCCCCGTCTACGGCCATACCACCCTGAACGCGCCCGATCTCGTCTGATCTCGGAAGCTAAGCAGGGTCGGGCCTGGTTAGTACTTGGATGGGAGACCGCCTGGGAATACCGGGTGCTGTAGGCTTTTTGCCTCCCGCTCCGCCCGCCTTCTCCTTTACTCGCCCGCGGCGGGGTCGCCGGCTCCGCCCCCGCCGGGCCCCGCTGCAGGCCCCACCTCCTCAGGCCCCTCCCACCACGGCGCGCGCCGGCGGGGTCGCTCCCCGCCGGCCCGGCCGGCCAGGCGGCCAGAAGGCGGCCCTGGAAGGCAGCCGCACCCCACACGCTCCCGGGGTGGCTGGCCCGGACCCAGACTCCGCCGCGGGCCCAGTTGCCGTCCTTTCGGCCCGCGAGCCCCTCGACCTGCACCTGGCCGCCCCCACCGGCGCCCAACCCCGGCGCCGCCACCTGTGTGCCGGTGTGTCCCTCCACAGCTCCCTCTGACAAAAGCCCCCCCCCACCCCGCCCCTCTGGCGTGTCACCGCGGCCGGGTGCGGGAGCGGGATCGAGGGCAGGGGCCGCTTCCCCGGGCCTGCCGGCCACCAGGGGCGGGGTCCTGAGCTCGGCGGGGGGTGTGGGGGCAAGGGTGGCCTTGCCGGGGCTGAGGGGCCGTGGCGACTCAATGGTGGCTCCCGGTGGCTTCGGGCCAGCTGCTGTCGGGCAGGAGGGCCGGCCCGGGCTGCGGCCGGGCTGCGCCTAGGGCCGCGTGGGCGGGCAGGGCCGATGCCCAAGGGACCGCGGGCCCCGGGCCCTGAAGCCTCCGGGGCCACGTCCCTGTGAGCGACGTGCGGGATCTTGGGCGGGGCGCCAAGCGCCGAAGGGTTTGCTGGGTCACGGCCGCCCTGGGCTGGGAGGTGGTCGCCAAACCCTCCGCCGCCGCCCGATACCCGAGACCTCCGTTGCCCCTGCCTGGGCGGGCGAGGGGGCCCTGCCGGGGCGGGCCGGCCGCCAGGCTGGCGTTAAGGCGCCAGCGCCAGCGAAACTGGGCCTCAAGAGGCCGCCCGCGGCCCCCCGCCCCCGTCTACGGCCATACCACCCTGAACGCGCCCGATCTCGTCTGATCTCGGAAGCTAAGCAGGGTCGGGCCTGGTTAGTACTTGGATGGGAGACCGCCTGGGAATACCGGGTGCTGTAGGCTTTTTGCCTCCCGCTCCGCCCGCCTTCTCCTTTACTCGCCCGCGGCGGGGGCCGCCGGCTCCGCCCCCGCCGGGCCCCGCTGCAGGTCCCACCTCCTCAGGCCCCTCCCACCACGGCGCGCGCCGGCGGGGTCGCTCCCCGCCGGCCCGGCCGGCCAGGCGGCCAGAAGGCGGCCCTGGAAGGCAGGCGCACCCCAGACGCTCCCGGGGTGGCTGGCCCGGACCCAGACTCCGCCGCGGGCCCAGTTGCCGTCCTTTCGGCCCGCGAGCCCCTCGACCTGCACCTGGCCGCCCCCACCGGCGCCCAGCCCCGGCGCCGCCACCTGTGTGCCGGTGTGTCCCTCCACAGCTCCCTCCGACAAAAGCCCCCCCCCACCCCGCCCCTCTGGCGTGTCACCGCGGCCGGGTGCGGGAGCGGGATCGAGGGCAGGGGCCGCTTCCCCGGGCCTGCCGGCCACCAGGGGCGGGGTCCTGAGCTCGGCGGGGGGTGTGGGGGCAAGGGTGGCCTTGCCGGGGCTGAGGGGCCGTGGCGACTCAATGGTGGCTCCCGGTGGCTTCGGGCCAGCTGCTGTCGGGCAGGAGGGCCGGCCCGGGCGGCGGCCGGGCTGCGCCTAGGGCCGCGTGGGCGGGCAGGGCCGATGCCCAAGGGACCGCGGGCCCCGGGCCCTGAAGCCTCCGGGGCCACGTCCCTGTGAGCGACGTGCGGGATCTTGGGCGGGGCGCCAAGCGCCGAAGGGTTTGCTGGGTCACGGCCGCCCTGGGCTGGGAGGTGGTCGCCAAACCCTCCGCCGCCGCCCGATACCCGAGACCTCCGTTGCCCCTGCCTGGGCGGGCGAGGGGGCCCTGCCGGGGCGGGCCGGCCGCCAGGCTGGCGTTAAGGCGCCAGCGCCAGCGAAACTGGGCCTCAAGAGGCCGCCCGCGGCCCCCCGCCCCCGTCTACGGCCATACCACCCTGAACGCGCCCGATCTCGTCTGATCTCGGAAGCTAAGCAGGGTCGGGCCTGGTTAGTACTTGGATGGGAGACCGCCTGGGAATACCGGGTGCTGTAGGCTTTTTGCCTCCCGCTCCGCCCGCCTTCTCCTTTACTCGCCCGCGGCGGGGTCGCCGGCTCCGCCCCCGCCGGGCCCCGCTGCAGGCCCCACCTCCTCAGGCCCCTCCCACCACGGCGCGCGCCGGCGGGGTCGCTCCCCGCCGGCCCGGCCGGCCAGGCGGCCAGAAGGCGGCCCTGGAAGGCAGCCGCACCCCACACGCTCCCGGGGTGGCTGGCCCGGACCCAGACTCCGCCGCGGGCCCAGTTGCCGTCCTTTCGGCCCGCGAGCCCCTCGACCTGCACCTGGCCGCCCCCACCGGCGCCCAACCCCGGCGCCGCCACCTGTGTGCCGGTGTGTCCCTCCACAGCTCCCTCCGACAAAAGCCCCCCCCCACCCCGCCCCTCTGGCGTGTCACCGCGGCCGGGTGCGGGAGCGGGATCGAGGGCAGGGGCCGCTTCCCCGGGCCTGCCGGCCACCAGGGGCGGGGTCCTGAGCTCGGCGGGGGGTGTGGGGGCAAGGGTGGCCTTGCCGGGGCTGAGGGGCCGTGGCGACTCAATGGTGGCTCCCGGTGGCTTCGGGCCAGCTGCTGTCGGGCAGGAGGGCCGGCCCGGGCTGCGGCCGGGCTGCGCCTAGGGCCGCGTGGGCGGGCAGGGCCGATGCCCAAGGGACCGCGGGCCCCGGGCCCTGAAGCCTCCGGGGCCACGTCCCTGTGAGCGACGTGCGGGATCTTGGGCGGGGCGCCAAGCGCCGAAGGGTTTGCTGGGTCACGGCCGCCCTGGGCTGGGAGGTGGTCGCCAAACCCTCCGCCGCCGCCCGATACCCGAGACCTCCGTTGCCCCTGCCTGGGCGGGCGAGGGGGCCCTGCCGGGGCGGGCCGGCCGCCAGGCTGGCGTTAAGGCGCCAGCGCCAGCGAAACTGGGCCTCAAGAGGCCGCCCGCGGCCCCCCGCCCCCGTCTACGGCCATACCACCCTGAACGCGCCCGATCTCGTCTGATCTCGGAAGCTAAGCAGGGTCGGGCCTGGTTAGTACTTGGATGGGAGACCGCCTGGGAATACCGGGTGCTGTAGGCTTTTTGCCTCCCGCTCCGCCCGCCTTCTCCTTTACTCGCCCGCGGCGGGGGCCGCCGGCTCCGCCCCCGCCGGGCCCCGCTGCAGGCCCCACCTCCTCAGGCCCCTCCCACCACGGCGCGCGCCGGCGGGGTCGCTCCCCGCCGGCCCGGCCGGCCAGGCGGCCAGAAGGCGGCCCTGGAAGGCAGGCGCACCCCAGACGCTCCCGGGGTGGCTGGCCCGGACCCAGACTCCGCCGCGGGCCCAGTTGCCGTCCTTTCGGCCCGCGAGCCCCTCGACCTGCACCTGGCCGCCCCCACCGGCGCCCAGCCCCGGCGCCGCCACCTGTGTGCCGGTGTGTCCCTCCACAGCTCCCTCTGACAAAAGCCCCCCCCCACCCCGCCCCTCTGGCGTGTCACCGCGGCCGGGTGCGGGAGCGGGATCGAGGGCAGGGGCCGCTTCCCCGGGCCTGCCGGCCACCAGGGGCGGGGTCCTGAGCTCGGCGGGGGGTGTGGGGGCAAGGGTGGCCTTGCCGGGGCTGAGGGGCCGTGGCGACTCAATGGTGGCTCCCGGTGGCTTCGGGCCAGCTGCTGTCGGGCAGGAGGGCCGGCCCGGGCTGCGGCCGGGCTGCGCCTAGGGCCGCGTGGGCGGGCAGGGCCGATGCCCAAGGGACCGCGGGCCCCGGGCCCTGAAGCCTCCGGGGCCACGTCCCTGTGAGCGACGTGCGGGATCTTGGGCGGGGCGCCAAGCGCCGAAGGGTTTGCTGGGTCACGGCCGCCCTGGGCTGGGAGGTGGTCGCCAAACCCTCCGCCGCCGCCCGATACCCGAGACCTCCGTTGCCCCTGCCTGGGCGGGCGAGGGGGCCCTGCCGGGGCGGGCCGGCCGCCAGGCTGGCGTTAAGGCGCCAGCGCCAGCGAAACTGGGCCTCAAGAGGCCGCCCGCGGCCCCCCGCCCCCGTCTACGGCCATACCACCCTGAACGCGCCCGATCTCGTCTGATCTCGGAAGCTAAGCAGGGTCGGGCCTGGTTAGTACTTGGATGGGAGACCGCCTGGGAATACCGGGTGCTGTAGGCTTTTTGCCTCCCGCTCCGCCCGCCTTCTCCTTTACTCGCCCGCGGCGGGGGCCGCCGGCTCCGCCCCCGCCGGGCCCCGCTGCAGGCCCCACCTCCTCAGGCCCCTCCCACCACGGCGCGCGCCGGCGGGGTCGCTCCCCGCCGGCCCGGCCGGCCAGGCGGCCAGAAGGCGGCCCTGGAAGGCAGGCGCACCCCAGACGCTCCCGGGGTGGCTGGCCCGGACCCAGACTCCGCCGCGGGCCCAGTTGCCGTCCTTTCGGCCCGCGAGCCCCTCGACCTGCACCTGGCCGCCCCCACCGGCGCCCAGCCCCGGCGCCGCCACCTGTGTGCCGGTGTGTCCCTCCACAGCTCCCTCCGACAAAAGCCCCCCCCCACCCCGCCCCTCTGGCGTGTCACCGCGGCCGGGTGCGGGAGCGGGATCGAGGGCAGGGGCCGCTTCCCCGGGCCTGCCGGCCACCAGGGGCGGGGTCCTGAGCTCGGCGGGGGGTGTGGGGGCAAGGGTGGCCTTGCCGGGGCTGAGGGGCCGTGGCGACTCATTGGTGGCTCCCGGTGGCTTCGGGCCAGCTGCTGTCGGGCAGGAGGGCCGGCCCGGGCTGCGGCCGGGCTGCGCCTAGGGCCGCGTGGGCGGGCAGGGCCGATGCCCAAGGGACCGCGGGCCCCGGGCCCTGAAGCCTCCGGGGCCACGTCCCTGTGAGCGACGTGCGGGATCTTGGGCGGGGCGCCAAGCGCCGAAGGGTTTGCTGGGTCACGGCCGCCCTGGGCTGGGAGGTGGTCGCCAAACCCTCCGCCGCCGCCCGATACCCGAGACCTCCGTTGCCCCTGCCTGGGCGGGCGAGGGGGCCCTGCCGGGGCGGGCCGGCCGCCAGGCTGGCGTTAAGGCGCCAGCGCCAGCGAAACTGGGCCTCAAGAGGCCGCCCGCGGCCCCCCGCCCCCGTCTACGGCCATACCACCCTGAACGCGCCCGATCTCGTCTGATCTCGGAAGCTAAGCAGGGTCGGGCCTGGTTAGTACTTGGATGGGAGACCGCCTGGGAATACCGGGTGCTGTAGGCTTTTTGCCTCCCGCTCCGCCCGCCTTCTCCTTTACTCGCCCGCGGCGGGGGCCGCCGGCTCCGCCCCCGCCGGGCCCCGCTGCAGGCCCCACCTCCTCAGGCCCCTCCCACCACGGCGCGCGCCGGCGGGGTCGCTCCCCGCCGGCCCGGCCGGCCAGGCGGCCAGAAGGCGGCCCTGGAAGGCAGGCGCACCCCAGACGCTCCCGGGGTGGCTGGCCCGGACCCAGACTCCGCCGCGGGCCCAGTTGCCGTCCTTTCGGCCCGCGAGCCCCTCGACCTGCACCTGGCCGCCCCCACCGGCGCCCAGCCCCGGCGCCGCCACCTGTGTGCCGGTGTGTCCCTCCACAGCTCCCTCCGTCAAAAGCCCCCCCCCACCCCGCCCCTCTGGCGTGTCACCGCGGCCGGGTGCGGGAGCGGGATCGAGGGCAGGGGCCGCTTCCCCGGGCCTGCCGGCCACCAGGGGCGGGGTCCTGAGCTCGGCGGGGGGTGTGGGGGCAAGGGTGGCCTTGCCGGGGCTGAGGGGCCGTGGCGACTCAATGGTGGCTCCCGGTGGCTTCGGGCCAGCTGCTGTCGGGCAGGAGGGCCGGCCCGGGCTGCGGCCGGGCTGCGCCTAGGGCCGCGTGGGCGGGCAGGGCCGATGCCCAAGGGACCGCGGGCCCCGGGCCCTGAAGCCTCCGGGGCCACGTCCCTGTGAGCGACGTGCGGGATCTTGGGCGGGGCGCCAAGCGCCGAAGGGTTTGCTGGGTCACGGCCGCCCTGGGCTGGGAGGTGGTCGCCAAACCCTCCGCCGCCGCCCGATACCCGAGACCTCCGTTGCCCCTGCCTGGGCGGGCGAGGGGGCCCTGCCGGGGCGGGCCGGCCGCCAGGCTGGCGTTAAGGCGCCAGCGCCAGCGAAACTGGGCCTCAAGAGGCCGCCCGCGGCCCCCCGCCCCCGTCTACGGCCATACCACCCTGAACGCGCCCGATCTCGTCTGATCTCGGAAGCTAAGCAGGGTCGGGCCTGGTTAGTACTTGGATGGGAGACCGCCTGGGAATACCGGGTGCTGTAGGCTTTTTGCCTCCCGCTCCGCCCGCCTTCTCCTTTACTCGCCCGCGGCGGGGGCCGCCGGCTCCGCCCCCGCCGGGCCCCGCTGCAGGCCCCACCTCCTCAGGCCCCTCCCACCACGGCGCGCGCCGGCGGGGTCGCTCCCCGCCGGCCCGGCCGGCCAGGCGGCCAGAAGGCGGCCCTGGAAGGCAGGCGCACCCCAGACGCTCCCGGGGTGGCTGGCCCGGACCCAGACTCCGCCGCGGGCCCAGTTGCCGTCCTTTCGGCCCGCGAGCCCCTCGACCTGCACCTGGCCGCCCCCACCGGCGCCCAGCCCCGGCGCCGCCACCTGTGTGCCGGTGTGTCCCTCCACAGCTCCCTCCGTCAAAAGCCCCCCCCCACCCCGCCCCTCTGGCGTGTCACCGCGGCCGGGTGCGGGAGCGGGATCGAGGGCAGGGGCCGCTTCCCCGGGCCTGCCGGCCACCAGGGGCGGGGTCCTGAGCTCGGCGGGGGGTGTGGGGGCAAGGGTGGCCTTGCCGGGGCTGAGGGGCCGTGGCGACTCAATGGTGGCTCCCGGTGGCTTCGGGCCAGCTGCTGTCGGGCAGGAGGGCCGGCCCGGGCTGCGGCCGGGCTGCGCCTAGGGCCGCGTGGGCGGGCAGGGCCGATGCCCAAGGGACCGCGGGCCCCGGGCCCTGAAGCCTCCGGGGCCACGTCCCTGTGAGCGACGTGCGGGATCTTGGGCGGGGCGCCAAGCGCCGAAGGGTTTGCTGGGTCACGGCCGCCCTGGGCTGGGAGGTGGTCGCCAAACCCTCCGCCGCCGCCCGATACCCGAGACCTCCGTTGCCCCTGCCTGGGCGGGCGAGGGGGCCCTGCCGGGGCGGGCCGGCCGCCAGGCTGGCGTTAAGGCGCCAGCGCCAGCGAAACTGGGCCTCAAGAGGCCGCCCGCGGCCCCCCGCCCCCGTCTACGGCCATACCACCCTGAACGCGCCCGATCTCGTCTGATCTCGGAAGCTAAGCAGGGTCGGGCCTGGTTAGTACTTGGATGGGAGACCGCCTGGGAATACCGGGTGCTGTAGGCTTTTTGCCTCCCGCTCCGCCCGCCTTCTCCTTTACTCGCCCGCGGCGGGGGCCGCCGGCTCCGCCCCCGCCGGGCCCCGCTGCAGGCCCCACCTCCTCAGGCCCCTCCCACCACGGCGCGCGCCGGCGGGGTCGCTCCCCGCCGGCCCGGCCGGCCAGGCGGCCAGAAGGCGGCCCTGGAAGGCAGGCGCACCCCAGACGCTCCCGGGGTGGCTGGCCCGGACCCAGACTCCGCCGCGGGCCCAGTTGCCGTCCTTTCGGCCCGCGAGCCCCTCGACCTGCACCTGGCCGCCCCCACCGGCGCCCAGCCCCGGCGCCGCCACCTGTGTGCCGGTGTGTCCCTCCACAGCTCCCTCCGACAAAAGCCCCCCCCCACCCCGCCCCTCTGGCGTGTCACCGCGGCCGGGTGCGGGAGCGGGATCGAGGGCAGGGGCCGCTTCCCCGGGCCTGCCGGCCACCAGGGGCGGGGTCCTGAGCTCGGCGGGGGGTGTGGGGGCAAGGGTGGCCTTGCCGGGGCTGAGGGGCCGTGGCGACTCAATGGTGGCTCCCGGTGGCTTCGGGCCAGCTGCTGTCGGGCAGGAGGGCCGGCCCGGGCTGCGGCCGGGCTGCGCCTAGGGCCGCGTGGGCGGGCAGGGCCGATGCCCAAGGGACCGCGGGCCCCGGGCCCTGAAGCCTCCGGGGCCACGTCCCTGTGAGCGACGTGCGGGATCTTGGGCGGGGCGCCAAGCGCCGAAGGGTTTGCTGGGTCACGGCCGCCCTGGGCTGGGAGGTGGTCGCCAAACCCTCCGCCGCCGCCCGATACCCGAGACCTCCGTTGCCCCTGCCTGGGCGGGCGAGGGGGCCCTGCCGGGGCGGGCCGGCCGCCAGGCTGGCGTTAAGGCGCCAGCGCCAGCGAAACTGGGCCTCAAGAGGCCGCCCGCGGCCCCCCGCCCCCGTCTACGGCCATACCACCCTGAACGCGCCCGATCTCGTCTGATCTCGGAAGCTAAGCAGGGTCGGGCCTGGTTAGTACTTGGATGGGAGACCGCCTGGGAATACCGGGTGCTGTAGGCTTTTTGCCTCCCGCTCCGCCCGCCTTCTCCTTTACTCGCCCGCGGCGGGGGGGCCGCCGGCTCCGCCCCCGCCGAGCCCCGCTGCAGGCAGTAGTCAAGGTGGGTTTACCTGCCCGAGCAGGAAGCTTGGGCGATGGCAGAAGTGGGAAGAAACTCTTGAGCACAGGTTCTTGGGATCCACGGAGCAGCGCATGCACATGCGATGGGTGCCTACACAGCTGGCTTGCTTGTCTGTGGGGAAAGGCGAGATGGGTCAGGGCCTGGGTTCCTGAGGGGCTGAGAATCAAGGCAGGGATAGAAGAAAGGGGACAGGCCCACATCCCCTGAACCCACGCCGGCGCCCACTCACCTTTGTGGAAAATACGATTGAAAAGTGCCCGCAAGAATCTCTTCAGATGCCTCCAGAGTTGAGGCAAGAAGGGGAGGGGGGAGGCCGGGAGCAGGGTGAGCCCTGAAATCCAACCCTTGTCCCGGTCACACCCCAGCAGCCCTCCCACCTCAGCCCCTTCAAGACCCCAGGGCTCCCCCAACCGCGCTGCACAGATCCTGCCCTGACCATAGTCACCATGTTGATCCCCACGTTGAGCAAGATGAAGCTGACCGGGATCAGAAGAATTGAGTATCCTTGCTCCTGGCATTTCCTGGGGATGGGGCCAGTGAACGGCTCGGCTCGGTAGTAGTTTCGCTCACCCATGGCCGTTGGTCCCAGGACTGCCTGGGCCCTCTGCCCTCCAGTTTTAACTGGGAGCCAGACTGGGTCATAATGGGGCAGGTGGTGAGGTCACAGTGAGGGAGGGGGATGAAAAGGAGGGCCCAGAGTGGCATTCCCTGGTAACCAGGGTCAGGTAAGCTGAGCCTGGACAGTCAAACAGGGCCCGGTGGCCGGCATACATCCCCTCGAGCGGTCATTCATTCGCTCACCGCCCGCTGACTCACTTGTTCAAATGACACATTGCGTCTCTTGGCCCCTCTTGAGACTAGGAAGACCTTGGCCTCAGAGGCCTGCTGAAGGCCTGGCTGGAGTCCAGAGCCTCAGCCTTCTTCATGCCCTTCACTGGGCCTGGAGCTGGACCTGCCCAGATGTGGAACCTCCCAGTTTGGAAGCAACTTCTTGTATGAGGCTCTCTGTGGACAGGGACAGCTGAGACACAGAGGAGGTGCCCAGAGACCAGGGGTTTGGAGTCTGCAGCTGCAGATGTACTTAGTGCATGGTATAGGACCAGGAGGGGCCTGCTGGCAGAACTGTGGCCACTAAACCAAAGGGACCCTCAGGCCAAGAAGGGGACACTGGCTTCTTATTGCAGGAAGCCAAGCGCAGGGACCCAGGCTGGCAGAAGGAGTGGCGCTTCCAAGCCACAGACCACCAATGTTTCCTGGACTCTGGCGCTCTTTATTCCTCTCTCCATGCCCTGCCGCCCCCTGCCCCTGCCCCCACTTGCTGCTGGTAAGTTCATTTTCCCAGTCTGGCTCCCGTGCAGAGAGGGCCTGGAGGCCGAGGTGGAAGGTAGCAGCGAGTTGGCCCGCGCTTGGCCCTCCTGCGGTTGCCGCTTCAGCACCAGACTGTCATACACCTGGTAGTTGGCATTGCCTCCCGGGTTCCGGCTGAGTGGCATGAAGGTGGGCGGGGGTGGAGGGTGCTCGGTAGCCTGGACGTCGGGCAGGAGGTGAGAGGGGCGGAGGAGCAGCGCTGAGCTGGGAGCCGGGGCCCGCTGGTCCGAGGCCTCGGCCAGTACCGTGAGGGAGGCGGAGGTGGCCACAGGGCGCCGCAAGGGCAGGATCTCAGCCCATTCGGCCGCCGGGTGCCGCACCTCGTGGGGATCGCGGGAGTAATCCAAGTGTCCCGTGGAGGGATGCAGGCTGCGGTTGGACTCGCTGTGAGCACAGCTGGGGAGGCTACGTCTCTGGGCCGGTGGGGTGTCGCGCTACCAGGCGTCGGGCCGGTAGACCCGAGGCAACAGAGCGGATGGAGGCTCAGAGCCCTCCAGACCCAGACTCCGCCATGGGCCCAGTTGCCGTCCTTTCGGCCCGCGAGCCCCTCGACCTGCACCTGGCCGCCCCCACCGGCGCCCAGCCCCGGCGCCGCCACCTGTGTGCCGGTATGTCCCTCCACAGCTCCCTCCGTCAAAAGCCCCCCCCCACCCCGCCCCTCTGGCGTGTCACCGCGGCCGGGTGCGGGAGCGGGATCGAGGGCAGGGGCCGCTTCCCCGGGCCTGCCGGCCACCAGGGGCGGGGTCCTGAGCTCGGCGGGGGGTGTGGGGGCAAGGGTGGCCTTGCCGGGGCTGAGGGGCCGTGGCGACTCAATGGTGTCTCCCGGTGGCTTCGGGCCAGCTGCTGTCGGGCAGGAGGGCCGGCCCGGGCTGCGGCCGGGCTGCGCCTAGGGCCGCGTGGGCGGGCAGGGCCGATGCCCAAGGGACCGCGGGCCCCGGGCCCTGAAGCCTCCGGGGCCACGTCCCTGTGAGCGACGTGCGGGATCTTGGGCGGGGCGCCAAGCGCCGAAGGGTTTGCTGGGTCACGGCCGCCCTGGGCTGGGAGGTGGTCGCCAAACCCTCCGCCGCCGCCCGATACCCGAGACCTCCGTTGCCCCTGCCTGGGCGGGCGAGGGGGCCCTGCCGGGGCGGGCCGGCCGCCAGGCTGGCGTTAAGGCGCCAGCGCCAGCGAAACTGGGCCTCAAGAGGCCGCCCGCGGCCCCCCGCCCCCGTCTACGGCCATACCACCCTGAACGCGCCCGATCTCGTCTGATCTCGGAAGCTAAGCAGGGTCGGGCCTGGTTAGTACTTGGATGGGAGACCGCCTGGGAATACCGGGTGCTGTAGGCTTTTTGCCTCCCGCTCCGCCCGCCTTCTCCTTTACTCGCCCGCGGCGGGGGCCGCCGGCTCCGCCCCCGCCGGGCCCCGCTGCAGGCCCCACCTCCTCAGGCCCCTCCCACCACGGCGCGCGCCGGCGGGGTCGCTCCCCGCCGGCCCGGCCGGCCAGGCGGCCAGAAGGCGGCCCTGGAAGGCAGCCGCACCCCAGACGCTCCCGGGGTGGCTGGCCCGGACCCAGACTCCGCCGCGGGCCCAGTTGCCGTCCTTTCGGCCCGCGAGCCCCTCGACCTGCACCTGGCCGCCCCCACCGGCGCCCAACCCCGGCGCCGCCACCTGTGTGCCGGTGTGTCCCTCCACAGCTCCCTCCGACAAAAGCCCCCCCCCACCCCGCCCCTCTGGTGTGTCACCGCGGCCGGGTGCGGGAGCGGGATCGAGGGCAGGGGCCGCTTCCCCGGGCCTGCCGGCCACCAGGGGCGGGGTCCTGAGCTCGGCGGGGGGTGTGGGGGCAAGGGTGGCCTTGCCGGGGCTGAGGGGCCGTGGCGACTCAATGGTGGCTCCCGGTGGCTTCGGGCCAGCTGCTGTCGGGCAGGAGGGCCGGCCCGGGCTGCGGCCGGGCTGCGCCTAGGGCCGCGTGGGCGGGCAGGGCCGATGCCCAAGGGACCGCGGGCCCCGGGCCCTGAAGCCTCCGGGGCCACGTCCCTGTGAGCGACGTGCGGGATCTTGGGCGGGGCGCCAAGCGCCGAAGGGTTTGCTGGGTCACGGCCGCCCTGGGCTGGGAGGTGGTCGCCAAACCCTCCGCCGCCGCCCGATACCCGAGACCTCCGTTGCCCCTGCCTGGGCGGGCGAGGGGGCCCTGCCGGGGCGGGCCGGCCGCCAGGCTGGCGTTAAGGCGCCAGCGCCAGCGAAACTGGGCCTCAAGAGGCCGCCCGCGGCCCCCCGCCCCCGTCTACGGCCATACCACCCTGAACGCGCCCGATCTCGTCTGATCTCGGAAGCTAAGCAGGGTCGGGCCTGGTTAGTACTTGGATGGGAGACCGCCTGGGAATACCGGGTGCTGTAGGCTTTTTGCCTCCCGCTCCGCCCGCCTTCTCCTTTACTCGCCCGCGGCGGGGGCCGCCGGCTCCGCCCCCGCCGGGCCCCGCTGCAGGCCCCACCTCCTCAGGCCCCTCCCACCACGGCGCGCGCCGGCGGGGTCGCTCCCCGCCGGCCCGGCCGGCCAGGCGGCCAGAAGGCGGCCCTGGAAGGCAGGCGCACCCCAGACGCTCCCGGGGTGGCTGGCCCGGACCCAGACTCCGCCGCGGGCCCAGTTGCCGTCCTTTCGGCCCGCGAGCCCCTCGACCTGCACCTGGCCGCCCCCACCGGCGCCCAACCCCGGCGCCGCCACCTGTGTGCCGGTGTGTCCCTCCACAGCTCCCTCCGACAAAAGCCCCCCCCCACCCCGCCCCTCTGGCGTGTCACCGCGGCCGGGTGCGGGAGCGGGATCGAGGGCAGGGGCCGCTTCCCCGGGCCTGCCGGCCACCAGGGGCGGGGTCCTGAGCTCGGCGGGGGGTGTGGGGGCAAGGGTGGCCTTGCCGGGGCTGAGGGGCCGTGGCGACTCAATGGTGGCTCCCGGTGGCTTCGGGCCAGCTGCTGTCGGGCAGGAGGGCCGGCCCGGGCTGCGGCCGGGCTGCGCCTAGGGCCGCGTGGGCGGGCAGGGCCGATGCCCAAGGGACCGCGGGCCCCGGGCCCTGAAGCCTCCGGGGCCACGTCCCTGTGAGCGACGTGCGGGATCTTGGGCGGGGCGCCAAGCGCCGAAGGGTTTGCTGGGTCACGGCCGCCCTGGGCTGGGAGGTGGTCGCCAAACCCTCCGCCGCCGCCCGATACCCGAGACCTCCGTTGCCCCTGCCTGGGCGGGCGAGGGGGCCCTGCCGGGGCGGGCCGGCCGCCAGGCTGGCGTTAAGGCGCCAGCGCCAGCGAAACTGGGCCTCAAGAGGCCGCCCGCGGCCCCCCGCCCCCGTCTACGGCCATACCACCCTGAACGCGCCCGATCTCGTCTGATCTCGGAAGCTAAGCAGGGTCGGGCCTGGTTAGTACTTGGATGGGAGACCGCCTGGGAATACCGGGTGCTGTAGGCTTTTTGCCTCCCGCTCCGCCCGCCTTCTCCTTTACTCGCCCGCGGCGGGGGCCGCCGGCTCCGCCCCCGCCGGGCCCCGCTGCAGGCCCCACCTCCTCAGGCCCCTCCCACCACGGCGCGCGCCGGCGGGGTCGCTCCCCGCCGGCCCGGCCGGCCAGGCGGCCAGAAGGCGGCCCTGGAAGGCAGGCGCACCCCAGACGCTCCCGGGGTGGCTGGCCCGGACCCAGACTCCGCCGCGGGCCCAGTTGCCGTCCTTTCGGCCCGCGAGCCCCTCGACCTGCACCTGGCCGCCCCCACCGGCGCCCAGCCCCGGCGCCGCCACCTGTGTGCCGGTGTGTCCCTCCACAGCTCCCTCCGACAAAAGCCCCCCCCCACCCCGCCCCTCTGGCGTGTCACCGCGGCCGGGTGCGGGAGCGGGATCGAGGGCAGGGGCCGCTTCCCCGGGCCTGCCGGCCACCAGGGGCGGGGTCCTG
This sequence comes from Globicephala melas, assembly GCF_963455315.2. Lineage (NCBI taxonomy): Eukaryota > Metazoa > Chordata > Mammalia > Artiodactyla > Delphinidae > Globicephala > Globicephala melas. The sequence continues at coordinate 89,782 of NW_027207479.1, read as the reverse complement.
AGCTCGGCGGGGGGTGTGGGGGCAAGGGTGGCCTTGCCGGGGCTGAGGGGCCGTGGCGACTCAATGGTGGCTCCCGGTGGCTTCGGGCCAGCTGCTGTCGGGCAGGAGGGCCGGCCCGGGCTGCGGCCGGGCTGCGCCTAGGGCCGCGTGGGCGGGCAGGGCCGATGCCCAAGGGACCGCGGGCCCCGGGCCCTGAAGCCTCCGGGGCCACGTCCCTGTGAGCGACGTGCGGGATCTTGGGCGGGGCGCCAAGCGCCGAAGGGTTTGCTGGGTCACGGCCGCCCTGGGCTGGGAGGTGGTCGCCAAACCCTCCGCCGCCGCCCGATACCCGAGACCTCCGTTGCCCCTGCCTGGGCGGGCGAGGGGGCCCTGCCGGGGCGGGCCGGCCGCCAGGCTGGCGTTAAGGCGCCAGCGCCAGCGAAACTGGGCCTCAAGAGGCCGCCCGCGGCCCCCCGCCCCCGTCTACGGCCATACCACCCTGAACGCGCCCGATCTCGTCTGATCTCGGAAGCTAAGCAGGGTCGGGCCTGGTTAGTACTTGGATGGGAGACCGCCTGGGAATACCGGGTGCTGTAGGCTTTTTGCCTCCCGCTCCGCCCGCCTTCTCCTTTACTCGCCCGCGGCGGGGGCCGCCGGCTCCGCCCCCGCCGGGCCCCGCTGCAGGCCCCACCTCCTCAGGCCCCTCCCACCACGGCGCGCGCCGGCGGGGTCGCTCCCCGCCGGCCCGGCCGGCCAGGCGGCCAGAAGGCGGCCCTGGAAGGCAGGCGCACCCCAGACGCTCCCGGGGTGGCTGGCCCGGACCCAGACTCCGCCGCGGGCCCAGTTGCCGTCCTTTCGGCCCGCGAGCCCCTCGACCTGCACCTGGCCGCCCCCACCGGCGCCCAGCCCCGGCGCCGCCACCTGTGTGCCGGTGTGTCCCTCCACAGCTCCCTCCGACAAAAGCCCCCCCCCACCCCGCCCCTCTGGCGTGTCACCGCGGCCGGGTGCGGGAGCGGGATCGAGGGCAGGGGCCGCTTCCCCGGGCCTGCCGGCCACCAGGGGCGGGGTCCTGAGCTCGGCGGGGGGTGTGGGGGCAAGGGTGGCCTTGCCGGGGCTGAGGGGCCGTGGCGACTCAATGGTGGCTCCCGGTGGCTTCGGGCCAGCTGCTGTCGGGCAGGAGGGCCGGCCCGGGCTGCGGCCGGGCTGCGCCTAGGGCCGCGTGGGCGGGCAGGGCCGATGCCCAAGGGACCGCGGGCCCCGGGCCCTGAAGCCTCCGGGGCCACGTCCCTGTGAGCGACGTGCGGGATCTTGGGCGGGGCGCCAAGCGCCGAAGGGTTTGCTGGGTCACGGCCGCCCTGGGCTGGGAGGTGGTCGCCAAACCCTCCGCCGCCGCCCGATACCCGAGACCTCCGTTGCCCCTGCCTGGGCGGGCGAGGGGGCCCTGCCGGGGCGGGCCGGCCGCCAGGCTGGCGTTAAGGCGCCAGCGCCAGCGAAACTGGGCCTCAAGAGGCCGCCCGCGGCCCCCCGCCCCCGTCTACGGCCATACCACCCTGAACGCGCCCGATCTCGTCTGATCTCGGAAGCTAAGCAGGGTCGGGCCTGGTTAGTACTTGGATGGGAGACCGCCTGGGAATACCGGGTGCTGTAGGCTTTTTGCCTCCCGCTCCGCCCGCCTTCTCCTTTACTCGCCCGCGGCGGGGGCCGCCGGCTCCGCCCCCGCCGGGCCCCGCTGCAGGCCCCACCTCCTCAGGCCCCTCCCACCACGGCGCGCGCCGGCGGGGTCGCTCCCCGCCGGCCCGGCCGGCCAGGCGGCCAGAAGGCGGCCCTGGAAGGCAGGCGCACCCCAGACGCTCCCGGGGTGGCTGGCCCGGACCCAGACTCCGCCGCGGGCCCAGTTGCCGTCCTTTCGGCCCGCGAGCCCCTCGACCTGCACCTGGCCGCCCCCACCGGCGCCCAGCCCCGGCGCCGCCACCTGTGTGCCGGTGTGTCCCTCCACAGCTCCCTCTGACAAAAGCCCCCCCCCACCCCGCCCCTCTGGCGTGTCACCGCGGCCGGGTGCGGGAGCGGGATCGAGGGCAGGGGCCGCTTCCCCGGGCCTGCCGGCCACCAGGGGCGGGGTCCTGAGCTCGGCGGGGGGTGTGGGGGCAAGGGTGGCCTTGCCGGGGCTGAGGGGCCGTGGCGACTCAATGGTGGCTCCCGGTGGCTTCGGGCCAGCTGCTGTCGGGCAGGAGGGCCGGCCCGGGCTGCGGCCGGGCTGCGCCTAGGGCCGCGTGGGCGGGCAGGGCCGATGCCCAAGGGACCGCGGGCCCCGGGCCCTGAAGCCTCCGGGGCCACGTCCCTGTGAGCGACGTGCGGGATCTTGGGCGGGGCGCCAAGCGCCGAAGGGTTTGCTGGGTCACGGCCGCCCTGGGCTGGGAGGTGGTCGCCAAACCCTCCGCCGCCGCCCGATACCCGAGACCTCCGTTGCCCCTGCCTGGGCGGGCGAGGGGGCCCTGCCGGGGCGGGCCGGCCGCCAGGCTGGCGTTAAGGCGCCAGCGCCAGCGAAACTGGGCCTCAAGAGGCCGCCCGCGGCCCCCCGCCCCCGTCTACGGCCATACCACCCTGAACGCGCCCGATCTCGTCTGATCTCGGAAGCTAAGCAGGGTCGGGCCTGGTTAGTACTTGGATGGGAGACCGCCTGGGAATACCGGGTGCTGTAGGCTTTTTGCCTCCCGCTCCGCCCGCCTTCTCCTTTACTCGCCCGCGGCGGGGGCCGCCGGCTCCGCCCCCGCCGGGCCCCGCTGCAGGCCCCACCTCCTCAGGCCCCTCCCACCACGGCGCGCGCCGGCGGGGTCGCTCCCCGCCGGCCCGGCCGGCCAGGCGGCCAGAAGGCGGCCCTGGAAGGCAGGCGCACCCCAGACGCTCCCGGGGTGGCTGGCCCGGACCCAGACTCCGCCGCGGGCCCAGTTGCCGTCCTTTCGGCCCGCGAGCCCCTCGACCTGCACCTGGCCGCCCCCACCGGCGCCCAGCCCCGGCGCCGCCACCTGTGTGCCGGTGTGTCCCTCCACAGCTCCCTCCGACAAAAGCCCCCCCCCACCCCGCCCCTCTGGCGTGTCACCGCGGCCGGGTGCGGGAGCGGGATCGAGGGCAGGGGCCGCTTCCCCGGGCCTGCCGGCCACCAGGGGCGGGGTCCTGAGCTCGGCGGGGGGTGTGGGGGCAAGGGTGGCCTTGCCGGGGCTGAGGGGCCGTGGCGACTCATTGGTGGCTCCCGGTGGCTTCGGGCCAGCTGCTGTCGGGCAGGAGGGCCGGCCCGGGCTGCGGCCGGGCTGCGCCTAGGGCCGCGTGGGCGGGCAGGGCCGATGCCCAAGGGACCGCGGGCCCCGGGCCCTGAAGCCTCCGGGGCCACGTCCCTGTGAGCGACGTGCGGGATCTTGGGCGGGGCGCCAAGCGCCGAAGGGTTTGCTGGGTCACGGCCGCCCTGGGCTGGGAGGTGGTCGCCAAACCCTCCGCCGCCGCCCGATACCCGAGACCTCCGTTGCCCCTGCCTGGGCGGGCGAGGGGGCCCTGCCGGGGCGGGCCGGCCGCCAGGCTGGCGTTAAGGCGCCAGCGCCAGCGAAACTGGGCCTCAAGAGGCCGCCCGCGGCCCCCCGCCCCCGTCTACGGCCATACCACCCTGAACGCGCCCGATCTCGTCTGATCTCGGAAGCTAAGCAGGGTCGGGCCTGGTTAGTACTTGGATGGGAGACCGCCTGGGAATACCGGGTGCTGTAGGCTTTTTGCCTCCCGCTCCGCCCGCCTTCTCCTTTACTCGCCCGCGGCGGGGTCGCCGGCTCCGCCCCCGCCGGGCCCCGCTGCAGGCCCCACCTCCTCAGGCCCCTCCCACCACGGCGCGCGCCGGCGGGGTCGCTCCCCGCCGGCCCGGCCGGGCAGGCGGCCAGAAGGCGGCCCTGGAAGGCAGCCGCACCCCACACGCTCCCGGGGTGGCTGGCCCGGACCCAGACTCCGCCGCGGGCCCAGTTGCCGTCCTTTCGGCCCGCGAGCCCCTCGACCTGCACCTGGCCGCCCCCACCGGCGCCCAACCCCGGCGCCGCCACCTGTGTGCCGGTGTGTCCCTCCACAGCTCCCTCTGACAAAAGCCCCCCCCCACCCCGCCCCTCTGGCGTGTCACCGCGGCCGGGTGCGGGAGCGGGATCGAGGGCAGGGGCCGCTTCCCCGGGCCTGCCGGCCACCAGGGGCGGGGTCCTGAGCTCGGCGGGGGGTGTGGGGGCAAGGGTGGCCTTGCCGGGGCTGAGGGGCCGTGGCGACTCAATGGTGGCTCCCGGTGGCTTCGGGCCAGCTGCTGTCGGGCAGGAGGGCCGGCCCGGGCTGCGGCCGGGCTGCGCCTAGGGCCGCGTGGGCGGGCAGGGCCGATGCCCAAGGGACCGCGGGCCCCGGGCCCTGAAGCCTCCGGGGCCACGTCCCTGTGAGCGACGTGCGGGATCTTGGGCGGGGCGCCAAGCGCCGAAGGGTTTGCTGGGTCACGGCCGCCCTGGGCTGGGAGGTGGTCGCCAAACCCTCCGCCGCCGCCCGATACCCGAGACCTCCGTTGCCCCTGCCTGGGCGGGCGAGGGGGCCCTGCCGGGGCGGGCCGGCCGCCAGGCTGGCGTTAAGGCGCCAGCGCCAGCGAAACTGGGCCTCAAGAGGCCGCCCGCGGCCCCCCGCCCCCGTCTACGGCCATACCACCCTGAACGCGCCCGATCTCGTCTGATCTCGGAAGCTAAGCAGGGTCGGGCCTGGTTAGTACTTGGATGGGAGACCGCCTGGGAATACCGGGTGCTGTAGGCTTTTTGCCTCCCGCTCCGCCCGCCTTCTCCTTTACTCGCCCGCGGCGGGGGCCGCCGGCTCCGCCCCCGCCGGGCCCCGCTGCAGGCCCCACCTCCTCAGGCCCCTCCCACCACGGCGCGCGCCGGCGGGGTCGCTCCCCGCCGGCCCGGCCGGCCAGGCGGCCAGAAGGCGGCCCTGGAAGGCAGGCGCACCCCAGACGCTCCCGGGGTGGCTGGCCCGGACCCAGACTCCGCCGCGGGCCCAGTTGCCGTCCTTTCGGCCCGCGAGCCCCTCGACCTGCACCTGGCCGCCCCCACCGGCGCCCAGCCCCGGCGCCGCCACCTGTGTGCCGGTGTGTCCCTCCACAGCTCCCTCCGACAAAAGCCCCCCCCCACCCCGCCCCTCTGGCGTGTCACCGCGGCCGGGTGCGGGAGCGGGATCGAGGGCAGGGGCCGCTTCCCCGGGCCTGCCGGCCACCAGGGGCGGGGTCCTGAGCTCGGCGGGGGGTGTGGGGGCAAGGGTGGCCTTGCCGGGGCTGAGGGGCCGTGGCGACTCAATGGTGGCTCCCGGTGGCTTCGGGCCAGCTGCTGTCGGGCAGGAGGGCCGGCCCGGGCTGCGGCCGGGCTGCGCCTAGGGCCGCGTGGGCGGGCAGGGCCGATGCCCAAGGGACCGCGGGCCCCGGGCCCTGAAGCCTCCGGGGCCACGTCCCTGTGAGCGACGTGCGGGATCTTGGGCGGGGCGCCAAGCGCCGAAGGGTTTGCTGGGTCACGGCCGCCCTGGGCTGGGAGGTGGTCGCCAAACCCTCCGCCGCCGCCCGATACCCGAGACCTCCGTTGCCCCTGCCTGGGCGGGCGAGGGGGCCCTGCCGGGGCGGGCCGGCCGCCAGGCTGGCGTTAAGGCGCCAGCGCCAGCGAAACTGGGCCTCAAGAGGCCGCCCGCGGCCCCCCGCCCCCGTCTACGGCCATACCACCCTGAACGCGCCCGATCTCGTCTGATCTCGGAAGCTAAGCAGGGTCGGGCCTGGTTAGTACTTGGATGGGAGACCGCCTGGGAATACCGGGTGCTGTAGGCTTTTTGCCTCCCGCTCCGCCCGCCTTCTCCTTTACTCGCCCGCGGCGGGGGCCGCCGGCTCCGCCCCCGCCGGGCCCCGCTGCAGGCCCCACCTCCTCAGGCCCCTCCCACCACGGCGCGCGCCGGCGGGGTCGCTCCCCGCCGGCCCGGCCGGCCAGGCGGCCAGAAGGCGGCCCTGGAAGGCAGGCGCACCCCAGACGCTCCCGGGGTGGCTGGCCCGGACCCAGACTCCGCCGCGGGCCCAGTTGCCGTCCTTTCGGCCCGCGAGCCCCTCGACCTGCACCTGGCCGCCCCCACCGGCGCCCAGCCCCGGCGCCGCCACCTGTGTGCCGGTGTGTCCCTCCACAGCTCCCTCCGACAAAAGCCCCCCCCCACCCCGCCCCTCTGGCGTGTCACCGCGGCCGGGTGCGGGAGCGGGATCGAGGGCAGGGGCCGCTTCCCCGGGCCTGCCGGCCACCAGGGGCGGGGTCCTGAGCTCGGCGGGGGGTGTGGGGGCAAGGGTGGCCTTGCCGGGGCTGAGGGGCCGTGGCGACTCATTGGTGGCTCCCGGTGGCTTCGGGCCAGCTGCTGTCGGGCAGGAGGGCCGGCCCGGGCTGCGGCCGGGCTGCGCCTAGGGCCGCGTGGGCGGGCAGGGCCGATGCCCAAGGGACCGCGGGCCCCGGGCCCTGAAGCCTCCGGGGCCACGTCCCTGTGAGCGACGTGCGGGATCTTGGGCGGGGCGCCAAGCGCCGAAGGGTTTGCTGGGTCACGGCCGCCCTGGGCTGGGAGGTGGTCGCCAAACCCTCCGCCGCCGCCCGATACCCGAGACCTCCGTTGCCCCTGCCTGGGCGGGCGAGGGGGCCCTGCCGGGGCGGGCCGGCCGCCAGGCTGGCGTTAAGGCGCCAGCGCCAGCGAAACTGGGCCTCAAGAGGCCGCCCGCGGCCCCCCGCCCCCGTCTACGGCCATACCACCCTGAACGCGCCCGATCTCGTCTGATCTCGGAAGCTAAGCAGGGTCGGGCCTGGTTAGTACTTGGATGGGAGACCGCCTGGGAATACCGGGTGCTGTAGGCTTTTTGCCTCCCGCTCCGCCCGCCTTCTCCTTTACTCGCCCGCGGCGGGGGGGCCGCCGGCTCCGCCCCCGCCGAGCCCCGCTGCAGGCAGTAGTCAAGGTGGGTTTACCTGCCCGAGCAGGAAGCTTGGGCGATGGCAGAAGTGGGAAGAAACTCTTGAGCACAGGTTCTTGGGATCCACGGAGCAGCGCATGCACATGCGATGGGTGCCTACACAGCTGGCTTGCTTGTCTGTGGGGAAAGGCGAGATGGGTCAGGGCCTGGGTTCCTGAGGGGCTGAGAATCAAGGCAGGGATAGAAGAAAGGGGACAGGCCCACATCCCCTGAACCCACGCCGGCGCCCACTCACCTTTGTGGAAAATACGATTGAAAAGTGCCCGCAAGAATCTCTTCAGATGCCTCCAGAGTTGAGGCAAGAAGGGGAGGGGGGAGGCCGGGAGCAGGGTGAGCCCTGAAATCCAACCCTTGTCCCGGTCACACCCCAGCAGCCCTCCCACCTCAGCCCCTTCAAGACCCCAGGGCTCCCCCAACCGCGCTGCACAGATCCTGCCCTGACCATAGTCACCATGTTGATCCCCACGTTGAGCAAGATGAAGCTGACCGGGATCAGAAGAATTGAGTATCCTTGCTCCTGGCATTTCCTGGGGATGGGGCCAGTGAACGGCTCGGCTCGGTAGTAGTTTCGCTCACCCATGGCCGTTGGTCCCAGGACTGCCTGGGCCCTCTGCCCTCCAGTTTTAACTGGGAGCCAGACTGGGTCATAATGGGGCAGGTGGTGAGGTCACAGTGAGGGAGGGGGATGAAAAGGAGGGCCCAGAGTGGCATTCCCTGGTAACCAGGGTCAGGTAAGCTGAGCCTGGACAGTCAAACAGGGCCCGGTGGCCGGCATACATCCCCTCGAGCGGTCATTCATTCGCTCACCGCCCGCTGACTCACTTGTTCAAATGACACATTGCGTCTCTTGGCCCCTCTTGAGACTAGGAAGACCTTGGCCTCAGAGGCCTGCTGAAGGCCTGGCTGGAGTCCAGAGCCTCAGCCTTCTTCATGCCCTTCACTGGGCCTGGAGCTGGACCTGCCCAGATGTGGAACCTCCCAGTTTGGAAGCAACTTCTTGTATGAGGCTCTCTGTGGACAGGGACAGCTGAGACACAGAGGAGGTGCCCAGAGACCAGGGGTTTGGAGTCTGCAGCTGCAGATGTACTTAGTGCATGGTATAGGACCAGGAGGGGCCTGCTGGCAGAACTGTGGCCACTAAACCAAAGGGACCCTCAGGCCAAGAAGGGGACACTGGCTTCTTATTGCAGGAAGCCAAGCGCAGGGACCCAGGCTGGCAGAAGGAGTGGCGCTTCCAAGCCACAGACCACCAATGTTTCCTGGACTCTGGCGCTCTTTATTCCTCTCTCCATGCCCTGCCGCCCCCTGCCCCTGCCCCCATTTGCTGCTGGTAAGTTCACTTTCCCAGTCTGGCTCCCGTGCAGAGAGGGCCTGGAGGCCGAGGTGGAAGGTAGCAGCGAGTTGGCCCGCGCTTGGCCCTCCTGCGGTTGCCGCTTCAGCACCAGACTGTCATACACCTGGTAGTTGGCATTGCCTCCCGGGTTCCGGCTGAGTGGCATGAAGGTGGGCGGGGGTGGAGGGTGCTCGGTAGCCTGGACGTCGGGCAGGAGGTGAGAGGGGCGGAGGAGCAGCGCTGAGCTGGGAGCCGGGGCCCGCTGGTCCAAGGCCTCGGCCAGTACCGTGAGGGAGGCGGAGGTGGCCACAGGGCGCCGCAAGGGCAGGATCTCAGCCCATTCGGCCGCCGGGTGCCGCACCTCGTGGGGATCGCGGGAGTAATCCAAGTGTCCCGTGGAGGGATGCAGGCTGCGGTTGGACTCGCTGTGAGCACAGCTGGGGAGGCTACGTCTGTGGGCCGGTGGGGTGTCGCGCTACCAGGCGTCGGGCCGGTAGACCCGAGGCAACAGAGCGGATGGAGGCTCAGAGCCCTCCAGACCCAGACTCCGCCATGGGCCCAGTTGCCGTCCTTTCGGCCCGCGAGCCCCTCGACCTGCACCTGGCCGCCCCCACCGGCGCCCAGCCCCGGCGCCGCCACCTGTGTGCCGGTATGTCCCTCCACAGCTCCCTCCGTCAAAAGCCCCCCCCCACCCCGCCCCTCTGGCGTGTCACCGCGGCCGGGTGCGGGAGCGGGATCGAGGGCAGGGGCCGCTTCCCCGGGCCTGCCGGCCACCAGGGGCGGGGTCCTGAGCTCGGCGGGGGGTGTGGGGGCAAGGGTGGCCTTGCCGGGGCTGAGGGGCCGTGGCGACTCAATGGTGGCTCCCGGTGGCTTCGGGCCAGCTGCTGTCGGGCAGGAGGGCCGGCCTGGGCTGCGGCCGGGCTGTGCCTAGGGCCGCGTGGGCGGGCAGGGCCGATGCCCAAGGGACCGCGGGCCCCGGGCCCTGAAGCCTCCGGGGCCACGTCCCTGTGAGCGACGTGCGGGATCTTGGGCGGGGCGCCAAGCGCCGAAGGGTTTGCTGGGTCACGGCCGCCCTGGGCTGGGAGGTGGTCGCCAAACCCTCCGCCGCCGCCCGATACCCGAGACCTCCGTTGCCCCTGCCTGGGCGGGCGAGGGGGCCCTGCCGGGGCGGGCCGGCCGCCAGGCTGGCGTTAAGGCGCCAGCGCCAGCGAAACTGGGCCTCAAGAGGCCGCCCGCGGCCCCCCGCCCCCGTCTACGGCCATACCACCCTGAACGCGCCCGATCTCGTCTGATCTCGGAAGCTAAGCAGGGTCGGGCCTGGTTAGTACTTGGATGGGAGACCGCCTGGGAATACCGGGTGCTGTAGGCTTTTTGCCTCCCGCTCCGCCCGCCTTCTCCTTTACTCGCCCGCGGCGGGGGGGCCGCCGGCTCCGCCCCCGCCGAGCCCCGCTGCAGGCAGTAGTCAAGGTGGGTTTACCTGCCCGAGCAGGAAGCTTGGGCGATGGCAGAAGTGGGAAGAAACTCTTGAGCACAGGTTCTTGGGATCCACGGAGCAGCGCATGCACATGCGATGGGTGCCTACACAGCTGGCTTGCTTGTCTGTGGGGAAAGGCGAGATGGGTCAGGGCCTGGGTTCCTGAGGGGCTGAGAATCAAAGCAGGGATAGAAGAAAGGGGACAGGCCCACATCCCCTGAACCCACGCCGGCGCCCACTCACCTTTGTGGAAAATACGATTGAAAAGTGCCCGCAAGAATCTCTTCAGATGCCTCCAGAGTTGAGGCAAGAAGGGGAGGGGGGAGGCCGGGAGCAGGGTGAGCCCTGAAATCCAACCCTTGTCCCGGTCACACCCCAGCAGCCCTCCCACCTCAGCCCCTTCAAGACCCCAGGGCTCCCCCAACCGCGCTGCACAGATCCTGCCCTGACCATAGTCACCATGTTGATCCCCACGTTGAGCAAGATGAAGCTGACCGGGATCAGAAGAATTGAGTATCCTTGCTCCTGGCATTTCCTGGGGATGGGGCCAGTGAACGGCTCGGCTCGGTAGTAGTTTCGCTCACCCATGGCCGTTGGTCCCAGGACTGCCTGGGCCCTCTGCCCTCCAGTTTTAACTGGGAGCCAGACTGGGTCATAATGGGGCAGGTGGTGAGGTCACAGTGAGGGAGGGGGATGAAAAGGAGGGCCCAGAGTGGCATTCCCTGGTAACCAGGGTCAGGTAAGCTGAGCCTGGACAGTCAAACAGGGCCCGGTGGCCGGCATACATCCCCTCGAGCGGTCATTCATTCGCTCACCGCCCGCTGACTCACTTGTTCAAATGACACATTGCGTCTCTTGGCCCCTCTTGAGACTAGGAAGACCTTGGCCTCAGAGGCCTGCTGAAGGCCTGGCTGGAGTCCAGAGCCTCAGCCTTCTTCATGCCCTTCACTGGGCCTGGAGCTGGACCTGCCCAGATGTGGAACCTCCCAGTTTGGAAGCAACTTCTTGTATGAGGCTCTCTGTGGACAGGGACAGCTGAGACACAGAGGAGGTGCCCAGAGACCAGGGGTTTGGAGTCTGCAGCTGCAGATGTACTTAGTGCATGGTATAGGACCAGGAGGGGCCTGCTGGCAGAACTGTGGCCACTAAACCAAAGGGACCCTCAGGCCAAGAAGGGGACACTGGCTTCTTATTGCAGGAAGCCAAGCGCAGGGACCCAGGCTGGCAGAAGGAGTGGTGCTTCCAAGCCACAGACCACCAATGTTTCCTGGACTCTGGCGCTCTTTATTCCTCTCTCCATGCCCTGCCGCCCCCTGCCCCTGCCCCCATTTGCTGCTGGTAAGTTCACTTTCCCAGTCTGGCTCCCGTGCAGAGAGGGCCTGGAGGCCGAGGTGGAAGGTAGCAGCGAGTTGGCCCGCGCTTGGCCCTCCTGCGGTTGCCGCTTCAGCACCAGACTGTCATACACCTGGTAGTTGGCATTGCCTCCCGGGTTCCGGCTGAGTGGCATGAAGGTGGGCGGGGGTGGAGGGTGCTCGGTAGCCTGGACGTCGGGCAGGAGGTGAGAGGGGCGGAGGAGCAGCGCTGAGCTGGGAGCCGGGGCCCGCTGGTCCAAGGCCTCGGCCAGTACCGTGAGGGAGGCGGAGGTGGCCACAGGGCGCCGCAAGGGCAGGATCTCAGCCCATTCGGCCGCCGGGTGCCGCACCTCGTGGGGATCGCGGGAGTAATCCAAGTGTCCCGTGGAGGGATGCAGGCTGCGGTTGGACTCGCTGTGAGCACAGCTGGGGAGGCTACGTCTGTGGGCCGGTGGGGTGTCGCGCTACCAGGCGTCGGGCCGGTAGACCCGAGGCAACAGAGCGGATGGAGGCTCAGAGCCCTCCAGACCCAGACTCCGCCATGGGCCCAGTTGCCGTCCTTTCGGCCCGCGAGCCCCTCGACCTGCACCTGGCCGCCCCCACCGGCGCCCAGCCCCGGCGCCGCCACCTGTGTGCCGGTATGTCCCTCCACAGCTCCCTCCGTCAAAAGCCCCCCCCCACCCCGCCCCTCTGGCGTGTCACCGCGGCCGGGTGCGGGAGCGGGATCGAGGGCAGGGGCCGCTTCCCCGGGCCTGCCGGCCACCAGGGGCGGGGTCCTGAGCTCGGCGGGGGGTGTGGGGGCAAGGGTGGCCTTGCCGGGGCTGAGGGGCCGTGGCGACTCATTGGTGGCTCCCGGTGGCTTCGGGCCAGCTGCTGTCGGGCAGGAGGGCCGGCCCGGGCTGCGGCCGGGCTGCGCCTAGGGCCGCGTGGGCGGGCAGGGCCGATGCCCAAGGGACCGCGGGCCCCGGGCCCTGAAGCCTCCGGGGCCACGTCCCTGTGAGCGACGTGCGGGATCTTGGGCGGGGCGCCAAGCGCCGAAGGGTTTGCTGGGTCACGGCCGCCCTGGGCTGGGAGGTGGTCGCCAAACCCTCCGCCGCCGCCCGATACCCGAGACCTCCGTTGCCCCTGCCTGGGCGGGCGAGGGGGCCCTGCCGGGGCGGGCCGGCCGCCAGGCTGGCGTTAAGGCGCCAGCGCCAGCGAAACTGGGCCTCAAGAGGCCGCCCGCGGCCCCCCGCCCCCGTCTACGGCCATACCACCCTGAACGCGCCCGATCTCGTCTGATCTCGGAAGCTAAGCAGGGTCGGGCCTGGTTAGTACTTGGATGGGAGACCGCCTGGGAATACCGGGTGCTGTAGGCTTTTTGCCTCCCGCTCCGCCCGCCTTCTCCTTTACTCGCCCGCGGCGGGGGGGCCGCCGGCTCCGCCCCCGCCGAGCCCCGCTGCAGGCAGTAGTCAAGGTGGGTTTACCTGCCCGAGCAGGAAGCTTGGGCGATGGCAGAAGTGGGAAGAAACTCTTGAGCACAGGTTCTTGGGATCCACGGAGCAGCGCATGCACATGCGATGGGTGCCTACACAGCTGGCTTGCTTGTCTGTGGGGAAAGGCGAGATGGGTCAGGGCCTGGGTTCCTGAGGGGCTGAGAATCAAGGCAGGGATAGAAGAAAGGGGACAGGCCCACATCCCCTGAACCCACGCCGGCGCCCACTCACCTTTGTGGAAAATACGATTGAAAAGTGCCCGCAAGAATCTCTTCAGATGCCTCCAGAGTTGAGGGAAGAAGGGGAGGGGGGAGGCCGGGAGCAGGGTGAGCCCTGAAATCCAACCCTTATCCCGGTCACACCCCAGCAGCCCTCCCACCTCAGCCCCTTCAAGACCCCAGGGCTCCCCCAACCGCGCTGCACAGATCCTGCCCTGACCATAGTCACCATGTTGATCCCCACGTTGAGCAAGATGAAGCTGACCGGGATCAGAAGAATTGAGTATCCTTGCTCCTGGCATTTCCTGGGGATGGGGCCAGTGAACGGCTCGGCTCGGTAGTAGTTTCGCTCACCCATGGCCGTTGGTCCCAGGACTGCCTGGGCCCTCTGCCCTCCAGTTTTAACTGGGAGCCAGACTGGGTCATAATGGGGCAGGTGGTGAGGTCACAGTGAGGGAGGGGGATGAAAAGGAGGGCCCAGAGTGGCATTCCCTGGTAACCAGGGTCAGGTAAGCTGAGCCTGGACAGTCAAACAGGGCCCGGTGGCCGGCATACATCCCCTCGAGCGGTCATTCATTCGCTCACCGCCCGCTGACTCACTTGTTCAAATGACACATTGCGTCTCTTGGCCCCTCTTGAGACTAGGAAGACCTTGGCCTCAGAGGCCTGCTGAAGGCCTGGCTGGAGTCCAGAGCCTCAGCCTTCTTCATGCCCTTCACTGGGCCTGGAGCTGGACCTGCCCAGATGTGGAACCTCCCAGTTTGGAAGCAACTTCTTGTATGAGGCTCTCTGTGGACAGGGACAGCTGAGACACAGAGGAGGTGCCCAGAGACCAGGGGTTTGGAGTCTGCAGCTGCAGATGTACTTAGTGCATGGTATAGGACCAGGAGGGGCCTGCTGGCAGAACTGTGGCCACTAAACCAAAGGGACCCTCAGGCCAAGAAGGGGACACTGGCTTCTTATTGCAGGAAGCCAAGCGCAGGGACCCAGGCTGGCAGAAGGAGTGGCGCTTCCAAGCCACAGACCACCAATGTTTCCTGGACTCTGGCGCTCTTTATTCCTCTCTCCATGCCCTGCCGCCCCCTGCCCCTGCCCCCATTTGCTGCTGGTAAGTTCACTTTCCCAGTCTGGCTCCCGTGCAGAGAGGGCCTGGAGGCCGAGGTGGAAGGTAGCAGCGAGTTGGCCCGCGCTTGGCCCTCCTGCGGTTGCCGCTTCAGCACCAGACTGTCATACACCTGGTAGTTGGCATTGCCTCCCGGGTTCCGGCTGAGTGGCATGAAGGTGGGCGGGGGTGGAGGGTGCTCGGTAGCCTGGACGTCGGGCAGGAGGTGAGAGGGGCGGAGGAGCAGCGCTGAGCTGGGAGCCGGGGCCCGCTGGTCCAAGGCCTCGGCCAGTACCGTGAGGGAGGCGGAGGTGGCCACAGGGCGCCGCAAGGGCAGGATCTCAGCCCATTCGGCCGCCGGGTGCCGCACCTCGTGGGGATCGCGGGAGTAATCCAAGTGTCCCGTGGAGGGATGCAGGCTGCGGTTGGACTCGCTGTGAGCACAGCTGGGGAGGCTACGTCTGTGGGCCGGTGGGGTGTCGCGCTACCAGGCGTCGGGCCGGTAGACCCGAGGCAACAGAGCGGATGGAGGCTCAGAGCCCTCCAGACCCAGACTCCGCCATGGGCCCAGTTGCCGTCCTTTCGGCCCGCGAGCCCCTCGACCTGCACCTGGCCGCCCCCACCGGCGCCCAGCCCCGGCGCCGCCACCTGTGTGCCGGTATGTCCCTCCACAGCTCCCTCCGTCAAAAGCCCCCCCCCACCCCGCCCCTCTGGCGTGTCACCGCGGCCGGGTGCGGGAGCGGGATCGAGGGCAGGGGCCGCTTCCCCGGGCCTGCCGGCCACCAGGGGCGGGGTCCTGAGCTCGGCGGGGGGTGTGGGGGCAAGGGTGGCCTTGCCGGGGCTGAGGGGCCGTGGCGACTCAATGGTGGCTCCCGGTGGCTTCGGGCCAGCTGCTGTCGGGCAGGAGGGCCGGCCCGGGCTGCGGCCGGGCTGCGCCTAGGGCCGCGTGGGCGGGCAGGGCCGATGCCCAAGGGACCGCGGGCCCCGGGCCCTGAAGCCTCCGGGGCCACGTCCCTGTGAGCGACGTGCGGGATCTTGGGCGGGGCGCCAAGCGCCGAAGGGTTTGCTGGGTCACGGCCGCCCTGGGCTGGGAGGTGGTCGCCAAACCCTCCGCCGCCGCCCGATACCCGAGACCTCCGTTGCCCCTGCCTGGGCGGGCGAGGGGGCCCTGCCGGGGCGGGCCGGCCGCCAGGCTGGCGTTAAGGCGCCAGCGCCAGCGAAACTGGGCCTCAAGAGGCCGCCCGCGGCCCCCCGCCCCCGTCTACGGCCATACCACCCTGAACGCGCCCGATCTCGTCTGATCTCGGAAGCTAAGCAGGGTCGGGCCTGGTTAGTACTTGGATGGGAGACCGCCTGGGAATACCGGGTGCTGTAGGCTTTTTGCCTCCCGCTCCGCCCGCCTTCTCCTTTACTCGCCCGCGGCGGGGGGGCCGCCGGCTCCGCCCCCGCCGAGCCCCGCTGCAGGCAGTAGTCAAGGTGGGTTTACCTGCCCGAGCAGGAAGCTTGGGCGATGGCAGAAGTGGGAAGAAACTCTTGAGCACAGGTTCTTGGGATCCACGGAGCAGCGCATGCACATGCGATGGGTGCCTACACAGCTGGCTTGCTTGTCTGTGGGGAAAGGCGAGATGGGTCAGGGCCTGGGTTCCTGAGGGGCTGAGAATCAAGGCAGGGATAGAAGAAAGGGGACAGGCCCACATCCCCTGAACCCACGCCGGCGCCCACTCACCTTTGTGGAAAATACGATTGAAAAGTGCCCGCAAGAATCTCTTCAGATGCCTCCAGAGTTGAGGGAAGAAGGGGAGGGGGGAGGCCGGGAGCAGGGTGAGCCCTGAAATCCAACCCTTATCCCGGTCACACCCCAGCAGCCCTCCCACCTCAGCCCCTTCAAGACCCCAGGGCTCCCCCAACCGCGCTGCACAGATCCTGCCCTGACCATAGTCACCATGTTGATCCCCACGTTGAGCAAGATGAAGCTGACCGGGATCAGAAGAATTGAGTATCCTTGCTCCTGGCATTTCCTGGGGATGGGGCCAGTGAACGGCTCGGCTCGGTAGTAGTTTCGCTCACCCATGGCTGTTGGTCCCAGGACTGCCTGGGCCCTCTGCCCTCCAGTTTTAACTGGGAGCCAGACTGGGTCATAATGGGGCAGGTGGTGAGGTCACAGTGAGGGAGGGGGATGAAAAGGAGGGCCCAGAGTGGCATTCCCTGGTAACCAAGGTCAGGTAAGCTGAGCCTGGACAGTCAAACAGGGCCCGGTGGCCGGCATACATCCCCTCGAGTGGTCATTCATTCGCTCACCGCCCGCTGACTCACTTGTTCAAATGACACATTGCGTCTCTTGGCCCCTCTTGAGACTAGGAAGACCTTGGCCTCAGAGGCCTGCTGAAGGCCTGGCTGGAGTCCAGAGCCTCAGCCTTCTTCATGCCCTTCACTGGGCCTGGAGCTGGACCTGCCCAGATGTGGAACCTCCCAGTTTGGAAGCAACTTCTTGTATGAGGCTCTCTGTGGACAGGGACAGCTGAGACACAGAGGAGGTGCCCAGAGACCAGGGGTTTGGAGTCTGCAGCTGCAGATGTACTTAGTGCATGGTATAGGACCAGGAGGGTCCTGCTGGCAGAACTGTGGCCACTAAACCAAAGGGACCCTCAGGCCAAGAAGGGGACACTGGCTTCTTATTGCAGGAAGCCAAGCGCAGGGACCCAGGCTGGCAGAAGGAGTGGCGCTTCCAAGCCACAGACCACCAATGTTTCCTGGACTCTGGCGCTCTTTATTCCTCTCTCCATGCCCTGCCGCCCCCTGCCCCTGCCCCCACTTGCTGCTGGTAAGTTCATTTTCCCAGTCTGGCTCCCGTGCAGAGAGGGCCTGGAGGCCGAGGTGGAAGGTAGCAGCGAGTTGGCCCGCGCTTGGCCCTCCTGCGGTTGCCGCTTCAGCACCAGACTGTCATACACCTGGTAGTTGGCATTGCCTCCCGGGTTCCGGCTGAGTGGCATGAAGGTGGGCGGGGGTGGAGGGTGCTCGGTAGCCTGGACGTCGGGCAGGAGGTGAGAGGGGCGGAGGAGCAGCGCTGAGCTGGGAGCCGGGGCCCGCTGGTCCGAGGCCTCGGCCAGTACCGTGAGGGAGGCGGAGGTGGCCACAGGGCGCCGCAAGGGCAGGATCTCAGCCCATTCGGCCGCCGGGTGCCGCACCTCGTGGGGATCGCGGGAGTAATCCAAGTGTCCCGTGGAGGGATGCAGGCTGCGGTTGGACTCGCTGTGAGCACAGCTGGGGAGGCTACGTCTCTGGGCCGGTGGGGTGTCGCGCTACCAGGCGTCGGGCCGGTAGACCCGAGGCACCAGAGCGGATGGAGGCTCAGAGCCCTCCAGACCCAGACTCCGCCATGGGCCCAGTTGCCGTCCTTTCGGCCCGCGAGCCCCTCGACCTGCACCTGGCCGCCCCCACCGGCGCCCAGCCCCGGCGCCGCCACCTGTGTGCCGGTGTGTCCCTCCACAGCTCCCTCCGACAAAAGCCCCCCCCCACCCCGCCCCTCTGGTGTGTCACCGCGGCCGGGTGCGGGAGCGGGATCGAGGGCAGGGGCCGCTTCCCCGGGCCTGCCGGCCACCAGGGGCGGGGTCCTGAGCTCGGCGGGGGGTGTGGGGGCAAGGGTGGCCTTGCCGGGGCTGAGGGGCCGTGGCGACTCAATGGTGGCTCCTGGTGGCTTCGGGCCAGCTGCTGTCGGGCAGGAGGGCCGGCCTGGGCTGCAGCCGGGCTGTGCCTAGGGCCGCGTGGGCGGGCAGGGCCGATGCCCAAGGGACCGCGGGCCCCGGGCCCTGAAGCCTCCGGGGCCACGTCCCTGTGAGCGACGTGCGGGATCTTGGGCGGGGCGCCAAGCGCCGAAGGGTTTGCTGGGTCACGGCCGCCCTGGGCTGGGAGGTGGTCGCCAAACCCTCCGCCGCCGCCCGATACCCGAGACCTCCGTTGCCCCTGCCTGGGCGGGCGAGGGGGCCCTGCCGGGGCGGGCCGGCCGCCAGGCTGGCGTTAAGGCGCCAGCGCCAGCGAAACTGGGCCTCAAGAGGCCGCCCGCGGCCCCCCGCCCCCGTCTACGGCCATACCACCCTGAACGCGCCCGATCTCGTCTGATCTCGGAAGCTAAGCAGGGTCGGGCCTGGTTAGTACTTGGATGGGAGACCGCCTGGGAATACCGGGTGCTGTAGGCTTTTTGCCTCCCGCTCCGCCCGCCTTCTCCTTTACTCGCCCGCGGCGGGGGGGCCGCCGGCTCCGCCCCCGCCGAGCCCCGCTGCAGGCAGTAGTCAAGGTGGGTTTACCTGCCCGAGCAGGAAGCTTGGGCGATGGCAGAAGTGGGAAGAAACTCTTGAGCACAGGTTCTTGGGATCCACGGAGCAGCGCATGCACATGCGATGGGTGCCTACACAGCTGGCTTGCTTGTCTGTGGGGAAAGGCGAGATGGGTCAGGGCCTGGGTTCCTGAGGGGCTGAGAATCAAAGCAGGGATAGAAGAAAGGGGACAGGCCCACATCCCCTGAACCCACGCCGGCGCCCACTCACCTTTGTGGAAAATACGATTGAAAAGTGCCCGCAAGAATCTCTTCAGATGCCTCCAGAGTTGAGGCAAGAAGGGGAGGGGGGAGGCCGGGAGCAGGGTGAGCCCTGAAATCCAACCCTTGTCCCGGTCACACCCCAGCAGCCCTCCCACCTCAGCCCCTTCAAGACCCCAGGGCTCCCCCAACCGCGCTGCACAGATCCTGCCCTGACCATAGTCACCATGTTGATCCCCACGTTGAGCAAGATGAAGCTGACCGGGATCAGAAGAATTGAGTATCCTTGCTCCTGGCATTTCCTGGGGATGGGGCCAGTGAACGGCTCGGCTCGGTAGTAGTTTCGCTCACCCATGGCCGTTGGTCCCAGGACTGCCTGGGCCCTCTGCCCTCCAGTTTTAACTGGGAGCCAGACTGGGTCATAATGGGGCAGGTGGTGAGGTCACAGTGAGGGAGGGGGATGAAAAGGAGGGCCCAGAGTGGCATTCCCTGGTAACCAGGGTCAGGTAAGCTGAGCCTGGACAGTCAAACAGGGCCCGGTGGCCGGCATACATCCCCTCGAGCGGTCATTCATTCGCTCACCGCCCGCTGACTCACTTGTTCAAATGACACATTGCGTCTCTTGGCCCCTCTTGAGACTAGGAAGACCTTGGCCTCAGAGGCCTGCTGAAGGCCTGGCTGGAGTCCAGAGCCTCAGCCTTCTTCATGCCCTTCACTGGGCCTGGAGCTGGACCTGCCCAGATGTGGAACCTCCCAGTTTGGAAGCAACTTCTTGTATGAGGCTCTCTGTGGACAGGGACAGCTGAGACACAGAGGAGGTGCCC
Source organism: Globicephala melas (assembly GCF_963455315.2). NCBI lineage: Eukaryota > Metazoa > Chordata > Mammalia > Artiodactyla > Delphinidae > Globicephala > Globicephala melas. The sequence goes on along the minus strand of NW_027207479.1, from coordinate 70,476 downwards.
AGAGACCAGGGGTTTGGAGTCTGCAGCTGCAGATGTACTTAGTGCATGGTATAGGACCAGGAGGGGCCTGCTGGCAGAACTGTGGCCACTAAACCAAAGGGACCCTCAGGCCAAGAAGGGGACACTGGCTTCTTATTGCAGGAAGCCAAGCGCAGGGACCCAGGCTGGCAGAAGGAGTGGCGCTTCCAAGCCACAGACCACCAATGTTTCCTGGACTCTGGCGCTCTTTATTCCTCTCTCCATGCCCTGCCGCCCCCTGCCCCTGCCCCCATTTGCTGCTGGTAAGTTCACTTTCCCAGTCTGGCTCCCGTGCAGAGAGGGCCTGGAGGCCGAGGTGGAAGGTAGCAGCGAGTTGGCCCGCGCTTGGCCCTCCTGCGGTTGCCGCTTCAGCACCAGACTGTCATACACCTGGTAGTTGGCATTGCCTCCCGGGTTCCGGCTGAGTGGCATGAAGGTGGGCGGGGGTGGAGGGTGCTCGGTAGCCTGGACGTCGGGCAGGAGGTGAGAGGGGCGGAGGAGCAGCGCTGAGCTGGGAGCCGGGGCCCGCTGGTCCAAGGCCTCGGCCAGTACCGTGAGGGAGGCGGAGGTGGCCACAGGGCGCCGCAAGGGCAGGATCTCAGCCCATTCGGCCGCCGGGTGCCGCACCTCGTGGGGATCGCGGGAGTAATCCAAGTGTCCCGTGGAGGGATGCAGGCTGCGGTTGGACTCGCTGTGAGCACAGCTGGGGAGGCTACGTCTGTGGGCCGGTGGGGTGTCGCGCTACCAGGCGTCGGGCCGGTAGACCCGAGGCAACAGAGCGGATGGAGGCTCAGAGCCCTCCAGACCCAGACTCCGCCATGGGCCCAGTTGCCGTCCTTTCGGCCCACGAGCCCCTCGACCTGCACCTGGCCGCCCCCACCGGCGCCCAGCCCCGGCGCCGCCACCTGTGTGCCGGTATGTCCCTCCACAGCTCCCTCCGTCAAAAGCCCCCCCCCACCCCGCCCCTCTGGCGTGTCACCGCGGCCGGGTGTGGGAGCGGGATCGAGGGCAGGGGCCGCTTCCCCGGGCCTGCCGGCCACCAGGGGCGGGGTCCTGAGCTCGGCGGGGGGTGTGGGGGCAAGGGTGGCCTTGCCGGGGCTGAGGGGCCGTGGCGACTCAATGGTGGCTCCCGGTGGCTTCGGGCCAGCTGCTGTCGGGCAGGAGGGCCGGCCCGGGCTGCGGCCGGGCTGCGCCTAGGGCCGCGTGGGCGGGCAGGGCCGATGCCCAAGGGACCGCGGGCCCCGGGCCCTGAAGCCTCCGGGGCCACGTCCCTGTGAGCGACGTGCGGGATCTTGGGCGGGGCGCCAAGCGCCGAAGGGTTTGCTGGGTCACGGCCGCCCTGGGCTGGGAGGTGGTCGCCAAACCCTCCGCCGCCGCCCGATACCCGAGACCTCCGTTGCCCCTGCCTGGGCGGGCGAGGGGGCCCTGCCGGGGCGGGCCGGCCGCCAGGCTGGCGTTAAGGCGCCAGCGCCAGCGAAACTGGGCCTCAAGAGGCCGCCCGCGGCCCCCCGCCCCCGTCTACGGCCATACCACCCTGAACGCGCCCGATCTCGTCTGATCTCGGAAGCTAAGCAGGGTCGGGCCTGGTTAGTACTTGGATGGGAGACCGCCTGGGAATACCGGGTGCTGTAGGCTTTTTGCCTCCCGCTCCGCCCGCCTTCTCCTTTACTCGCCCGCGGCGGGGGGGCCGCCGGCTCCGCCCCCGCCGAGCCCCGCTGCAGGCAGTAGTCAAGGTGGGTTTACCTGCCCGAGCAGGAAGCTTGGGCGATGGCAGAAGTGGGAAGAAACTCTTGAGCACAGGTTCTTGGGATCCACGGAGCAGCGCATGCACATGCGATGGGTGCCTACACAGCTGGCTTGCTTGTCTGTGGGGAAAGGCGAGATGGGTCAGGGCCTGGGTTCCTGAGGGGCTGAGAATCAAGGCAGGGATAGAAGAAAGGGGACAGGCCCACATCCCCTGAACCCACGCCGGCGCCCACTCACCTTTGTGGAAAATACGATTGAAAAGTGCCCGCAAGAATCTCTTCAGATGCCTCCAGAGTTGAGGGAAGAAGGGGAGGGGGGAGGCCGGGAGCAGGGTGAGCCCTGAAATCCAACCCTTATCCCGGTCACACCCCAGCAGCCCTCCCACCTCAGCCCCTTCAAGACCCCAGGGCTCCCCCAACCGCGCTGCACAGATCCTGCCCTGACCATAGTCACCATGTTGATCCCCACGTTGAGCAAGATGAAGCTGACCGGGATCAGAAGAATTGAGTATCCTTGCTCCTGGCATTTCCTGGGGATGGGGCCAGTGAACGGCTCGGCTCGGTAGTAGTTTCGCTCACCCATGGCCGTTGGTCCCAGGACTGCCTGGGCCCTCTGCCCTCCAGTTTTAACTGGGAGCCAGACTGGGTCATAATGGGGCAGGTGGTGAGGTCACAGTGAGGGAGGGGGATGAAAAGGAGGGCCCAGAGTGGCATTCCCTGGTAACCAAGGTCAGGTAAGCTGAGCCTGGACAGTCAAACAGGGCCCGGTGGCCGGCATACATCCCCTCGAGTGGTCATTCATTCGCTCACCGCCCGCTGACTCACTTGTTCAAATGACACATTGCGTCTCTTGGCCCCTCTTGAGACTAGGAAGACCTTGGCCTCAGAGGCCTGCTGAAGGCCTGGCTGGAGTCCAGAGCCTCAGCCTTCTTCATGCCCTTCACTGGGCCTGGAGCTGGACCTGCCCAGATGTGGAACCTCCCAGTTTGGAAGCAACTTCTTGTATGAGGCTCTCTGTGGACAGGGACAGCTGAGACACAGAGGAGGTGCCCAGAGACCAGGGGTTTGGAGTCTGCAGCTGCAGATGTACTTAGTGCATGGTATAGGACCAGGAGGGGCCTGCTGGCAGAACTGTGGCCACTAAACCAAAGGGACCCTCAGGCCAAGAAGGGGACACTGGCTTCTTATTGCAGGAAGCCAAGCGCAGGGACCCAGGCTGGCAGAAGGAGTGGCGCTTCCAAGCCACAGACCACCAATGTTTCCTGGACTCTGGCGCTCTTTATTCCTCTCTCCATGCCCTGCCGCCCCCTGCCCCTGCCCCCACTTGCTGCTGGTAAGTTCATTTTCCCAGTCTGGCTCCCGTGCAGAGAGGGCCTGGAGGCCGAGGTGGAAGGTAGCAGCGAGTTGGCCCGCGCTTGGCCCTCCTGCGGTTGCCGCTTCAGCACCAGACTGTCATACACCTGGTAGTTGGCATTGCCTCCCGGGTTCCGGCTGAGTGGCATGAAGGTGGGCGGGGGTGGAGGGTGCTCGGTAGCCTGGACGTCGGGCAGGAGGTGAGAGGGGCGGAGGAGCAGCGCTGAGCTGGGAGCCGGGGCCCGCTGGTCCGAGGCCTCGGCCAGTACCGTGAGGGAGGCGGAGGTGGCCACAGGGCGCCGCAAGGGCAGGATCTCAGCCCATTCGGCCGCCGGGTGCCGCACCTCGTGGGGATCGCGGGAGTAATCCAAGTGTCCCGTGGAGGGATGCAGGCTGCGGTTGGACTCGCTGTGAGCACAGCTGGGGAGGCTACGTCTGTGGGCCGGTGGGGTGTCGCGCTACCAGGCGTCGGGCCGGTAGACCCGAGGCACCAGAGCGGATGGAGGCTCAGAGCCCTCCAGACCCAGACTCCGCCATGGGCCCAGTTGCCGTCCTTTCGGCCCGCGAGCCCCTCGACCTGCACCTGGCCGCCCCCACCGGCGCCCAGCCCCGGCGCCGCCACCTGTGTGCCGGTGTGTCCCTCCACAGCTCCCTCCGACAAAAGCCCCCCCCCACCCCGCCCCTCTGGCGTGTCACCGCGGCCGGGTGCGGGAGCGGGATCGAGGGCAGGGGCCGCTTCCCCGGGCCTGCCGGCCACCAGGGGCGGGGTCCTGAGCTCGGCGGGGTGTGTGGGGGCAAGGGTGGCCTTGCCGGGGCTGAGGGGCCGTGGCGACTCAATGGTGGCTCCTGGTGGCTTCGGGCCAGCTGCTGTCGGGCAGGAGGGCCGGCCTGGGCTGCGGCCGGGCTGTGCCTAGGGCCGCGTGGGCGGGCAGGGCCGATGCCCAAGGGACCGCGGGCCCCGGGCCCTGAAGCCTCCGGGGCCACGTCCCTGTGAGCGACGTGCGGGATCTTGGGCGGGGCGCCAAGCGCCAAAGGGTTTGCTGGGTCACGGCCGCCCTGGGCTGGGAGGTGGTCGCCAAACCCTCCGCCGCCGCCCGATACCCGAGACCTCCGTTGCCCCTGCCTGGGCGGGCGAGGGGGCCCTGCCGGGGCGGGCCGGCCGCCAGGCTGGCGTTAAGGCGCCAGCGCCAGCGAAACTGGGCCTCAAGAGGCCGCCCGCGGCCCCCCGCCCCCGTCTACGGCCATACCACCCTGAACGCGCCCGATCTCGTCTGATCTCGGAAGCTAAGCAGGGTCGGGCCTGGTTAGTACTTGGATGGGAGACCGCCTGGGAATACCGGGTGCTGTAGGCTTTTTGCCTCCCGCTCCGCCCGCCTTCTCCTTTACTCGCCCGCGGCGGGGGGGCCGCCGGCTCCGCCCCCGCCGAGCCCCGCTGCAGGCAGTAGTCAAGGTGGGTTTACCTGCCCGAGCAGGAAGCTTGGGCGATGGCAGAAGTGGGAAGAAACTCTTGAGCACAGGTTCTTGGGATCCACGGAGCAGCGCATGCACATGCGATGGGTGCCTACACAGCTGGCTTGCTTGTCTGTGGGGAAAGGCGAGATGGGTCAGGGCCTGGGTTCCTGAGGGGCTGAGAATCAAGGCAGGGATAGAAGAAAGGGGACAGGCCCACATCCCCTGAACCCACGCCGGCGCCCACTCACCTTTGTGGAAAATACGATTGAAAAGTGCCCGCAAGAATCTCTTCAGATGCCTCCAGAGTTGAGGGAAGAAGGGGAGGGGGGAGGCCGGGAGCAGGGTGAGCCCTGAAATCCAACCCTTGTCCCGGTCACACCCCAGCAGCCCTCCCACCTCAGCCCCTTCAAGACCCCAGGGCTCCCCCAACCGCGCTGCACAGATCCTGCCCTGACCATAGTCACCATGTTGATCCCCACGTTGAGCAAGATGAAGCTGACCGGGATCAGAAGAATTGAGTATCCTTGCTCCTGGCATTTCCTGGGGATGGGGCCAGTGAACGGCTCGGCTCGGTAGTAGTTTCGCTCACCCATGGCCGTTGGTCCCAGGACTGCCTGGGCCCTCTGCCCTCCAGTTTTAACTGGGAGCCAGACTGGGTCATAATGGGGCAGGTGGTGAGGTCACAGTGAGGGAGGGGGATGAAAAGGAGGGCCCAGAGTGGCATTCCCTGGTAACCAGGGTCAGGTAAGCTGAGCCTGGACAGTCAAACAGGGCCCGGTGGCCGGCATACATCCCCTCGAGCGGTCATTCATTCGCTCACCGCCCGCTGACTCACTTGTTCAAATGACACATTGCGTCTCTTGGCCCCTCTTGAGACTAGGAAGACCTTGGCCTCAGAGGCCTGCTGAAGGCCTGGCTGGAGTCCAGAGCCTCAGCCTTCTTCATGCCCTTCACTGGGCCTGGAGCTGGACCTGCCCAGATGTGGAACCTCCCAGTTTGGAAGCAACTTCTTGTATGAGGCTCTCTGTGGACAGGGACAGCTGAGACACAGAGGAGGTGCCCAGAGACCAGGGGTTTGGAGTCTGCAGCTGCAGATGTACTTAGTGCATGGTATAGGACCAGGAGGGGCCTGCTGGCAGAACTGTGGCCACTAAACCAAAGGGACCCTCAGGCCAAGAAGGGGACACTGGCTTCTTATTGCAGGAAGCCAAGCGCAGGGACCCAGGCTGGCAGAAGGAGTGGCGCTTCCAAGCCACAGACCACCAATGTTTCCTGGACTCTGGCGCTCTTTATTCCTCTCTCCATGCCCTGCCGCCCCCTGCCCCTGCCCCCATTTGCTGCTGGTAAGTTCACTTTCCCAGTCTGGCTCCCGTGCAGAGAGGGCCTGGAGGCCGAGGTGGAAGGTAGCAGCGAGTTGGCCCGCGCTTGGCCCTCCTGCGGTTGCCGCTTCAGCACCAGACTGTCATACACCTGGTAGTTGGCATTGCCTCCCGGGTTCCGGCTGAGTGGCATGAAGGTGGGCGGGGGTGGAGGGTGCTCGGTAGCCTGGACGTCGGACAGGAGGTGAGAGGGGCGGAGGAGCAGCGCTGAGCTGGGAGCCGGGGCCCGCTGGTCCGAGGCCTCGGCCAGTACCGTGAGGGAGGCGGAGGTGGCCACAGGGCGCCGCAAGGGCAGGATCTCAGCCCATTCGGCCGCCGGGTGCCGCACCTCGTGGGGATCGCGGGAGTAATCCAAGTGTCCCGTGGAGGGATGCAGGCTGCGGTTGGACTCGCTGTGAGCACAGCTGGGGAGGCTACGTCTGTGGGCCGGTGGGGTGTCGCGCTACCAGGCGTCGGGCCGGTAGACCCGAGGCACCAGAGCGGATGGAGGCTCAGAGCCCTCCAGACCCAGACTCCGTCATGGGCCCAGTTGCCGTCCTTTCGGCCCGCGAGCCCCTCGACCTGCACCTGGCCGCCCCCACCGGCGCCCAGCCCCGGCGCCGCCACCTGTGTGCCGGTGTGTCCCTCCACAGCTCCCTCCGACAAAAGCCCCCCCCCACCCCGCCCCTCTGGCGTGTCACCGCGGCCGGGTGCGGGAGCGGGATCGAGGGCAGGGGCCGCTTCCCCGGGCCTGCCGGCCACCAGGGGCGGGGTCCTGAGCTCGGCGGGGGGTGTGGGGGCAAGGGTGGCCTTGCCGGGGCTGAGGGGCCGTGGCGACTCAATGGTGGCTCCCGGTGGCTTCGGGCCAGCTGCTGTCGGGCAGGAGGGCCGGCCCGGGCTGCGGCCGGGCTGCGCCTAGGGCCGCGTGGGCGGGCAGGGCCGATGCCCAAGGGACCGCGGGCCCCGGGCCCTGAAGCCTCCGGGGCCACGTCCCTGTGAGCGACGTGCGGGATCTTGGGCGGGGCGCCAAGCGCCGAAGGGTTTGCTGGGTCACGGCCGCCCTGGGCTGGGAGGTGGTCGCCAAACCCTCCGCCGCCGCCCGATACCCGAGACCTCCGTTGCCCCTGCCTGGGCGGGCGAGGGGGCCCTGCCGGGGCGGGCCGGCCGCCAGGCTGGCGTTAAGGCGCCAGCGCCAGCGAAACTGGGCCTCAAGAGGCCGCCCGCGGCCCCCCGCCCCCGTCTACGGCCATACCACCCTGAACGCGCCCGATCTCGTCTGATCTCGGAAGCTAAGCAGGGTCGGGCCTGGTTAGTACTTGGATGGGAGACCGCCTGGGAATACCGGGTGCTGTAGGCTTTTTGCCTCCCGCTCCGCCCGCCTTCTCCTTTACTCGCCCGCGGCGGGGGGGCCGCCGGCTCCGCCCCCGCCGAGCCCCGCTGCAGGCAGTAGTCAAGGTGGGTTTACCTGCCCGAGCAGGAAGCTTGGGCGATGGCAGAAGTGGGAAGAAACTCTTGAGCACAGGTTCTTGGGATCCACGGAGCAGCGCATGCACATGCGATGGGTGCCTACACAGCTGGCTTGCTTGTCTGTGGGGAAAGGCGAGATGGGTCAGGGCCTGGGTTCCTGAGGGGCTGAGAATCAAGGCAGGGATAGAAGAAAGGGGACAGGCCCACATCCCCTGAACCCACGCCGGCGCCCACTCACCTTTGTGGAAAATACGATTGAAAAGTGCCCGCAAGAATCTCTTCAGATGCCTCCAGAGTTGAGGCAAGAAGGGGAGGGGGGAGGCCGGGAGCAGGGTGAGCCCTGAAATCCAACCCTTGTCCCGGTCACACCCCAGCAGCCCTCCCACCTCAGCCCCTTCAAGACCCCAGGGCTCCCCCAACCGCGCTGCACAGATCCTGCCCTGACCATAGTCACCATGTTGATCCCCACGTTGAGCAAGATGAAGCTGACCGGGATCAGAAGAATTGAGTATCCTTGCTCCTGGCATTTCCTGGGGATGGGGCCAGTGAACGGCTCGGCTCGGTAGTAGTTTCGCTCACCCATGGCCGTTGGTCCCAGGACTGCCTGGGCCCTCTGCCCTCCAGTTTTAACTGGGAGCCAGACTGGGTCATAATGGGGCAGGTGGTGAGGTCACAGTGAGGGAGGGGGATGAAAAGGAGGGCCCAGAGTGGCATTCCCTGGTAACCAGGGTCAGGTAAGCTGAGCCTGGACAGTCAAACAGGGCCCGGTGGCCGGCATACATCCCCTCGAGCGGTCATTCATTCGCTCACCGCCCGCTGACTCACTTGTTCAAATGACACATTGCGTCTCTTGGCCCCTCTTGAGACTAGGAAGACCTTGGCCTCAGAGGCCTGCTGAAGGCCTGGCTGGAGTCCAGAGCCTCAGCCTTCTTCATGCCCTTCACTGGGCCTGGAGCTGGACCTGCCCAGATGTGGAACCTCCCAGTTTGGAAGCAACTTCTTGTATGAGGCTCTCTGTGGACAGGGACAGCTGAGACACAGAGGAGGTGCCCAGAGACCAGGGGTTTGGAGTCTGCAGCTGCAGATGTACTTAGTGCATGGTATAGGACCAGGAGGGGCCTGCTGGCAGAACTGTGGCCACTAAACCAAAGGGACCCTCAGGCCAAGAAGGGGACACTGGCTTCTTATTGCAGGAAGCCAAGCGCAGGGACCCAGGCTGGCAGAAGGAGTGGCGCTTCCAAGCCACAGACCACCAATGTTTCCTGGACTCTGGCGCTCTTTATTCCTCTCTCCATGCCCTGCCGCCCCCTGCCCCTGCCCCCATTTGCTGCTGGTAAGTTCACTTTCCCAGTCTGGCTCCCGTGCAGAGAGGGCCTGGAGGCCGAGGTGGAAGGTAGCAGCGAGTTGGCCCGCGCTTGGCCCTCCTGCGGTTGCCGCTTCAGCACCAGACTGTCATACACCTGGTAGTTGGCATTGCCTCCCGGGTTCCGGCTGAGTGGCATGAAGGTGGGCGGGGGTGGAGGGTGCTCGGTAGCCTGGACGTCGGGCAGGAGGTGAGAGGGGCGGAGGAGCAGCGCTGAGCTGGGAGCCGGGGCCCGCTGGTCCGAGGCCTCGGCCAGTACCGTGAGGGAGGCGGAGGTGGCCACAGGGCGCCGCAAGGGCAGGATCTCAGCCCATTCGGCCGCCGGGTGCCGCACCTCGTGGGGATCGCGGGAGTAATCCAAGTGTCCCGTGGAGGGATGCAGGCTGCGGTTGGACTCGCTGTGAGCACAGCTGGGGAGGCTACGTCTGTGGGCCGGTGGGGTGTCGCGCTACCAGGCGTCGGGCCGGTAGACCCGAGGCAACAGAGCGGATGGAGGCTCAGAGCCCTCCAGACCCAGACTCCGCCATGGGCCCAGTTGCCGTCCTTTCGGCCCGCGAGCCCCTCGACCTGCACCTGGCCGCCCCCACCGGCGCCCAGCCCCGGCGCCGCCACCTGTGTGCCGGTATGTCCCTCCACAGCTCCCTCCGTCAAAAGCCCCCCCCCACCCCGCCCCTCTGGCGTGTCACCGCGGCCGGGTGCGGGAGCGGGATCGAGGGCAGGGGCCGCTTCCCCGGGCCTGCCGGCCACCAGGGGCGGGGTCCTGAGCTCGGCGGGGGGTGTGGGGGCAAGGGTGGCCTTGCCGGGGCTGAGGGGCCGTGGCGACTCAATGGTGGCTCCCGGTGGCTTCGGGCCAGCTGCTGTCGGGCAGGAGGGCCGGCCCGGGCTGCGGCCGGGCTGCGCCTAGGGCCGCGTGGGCGGGCAGGGCCGATGCCCAAGGGACCGCGGGCCCCGGGCCCTGAAGCCTCCGGGGCCACGTCCCTGTGAGCGACGTGCGGGATCTTGGGCGGGGCGCCAAGCGCCGAAGGGTTTGCTGGGTCACGGCCGCCCTGGGCTGGGAGGTGGTCGCCAAACCCTCCGCCGCCGCCCGATACCCGAGACCTCCGTTGCCCCTGCCTGGGCGGGCGAGGGGGCCCTGCCGGGGCGGGCCGGCCGCCAGGCTGGCGTTAAGGCGCCAGCGCCAGCGAAACTGGGCCTCAAGAGGCCGCCCGCGGCCCCCCGCCCCCGTCTACGGCCATACCACCCTGAACGCGCCCGATCTCGTCTGATCTCGGAAGCTAAGCAGGGTCGGGCCTGGTTAGTACTTGGATGGGAGACCGCCTGGGAATACCGGGTGCTGTAGGCTTTTTGCCTCCCGCTCCGCCCGCCTTCTCCTTTACTCGCCCGCGGCGGGGGGGCCGCCGGCTCCGCCCCCGCCGAGCCCCGCTGCAGGCAGTAGTCAAGGTGGGTTTACCTGCCCGAGCAGGAAGCTTGGGCGATGGCAGAAGTGGGAAGAAACTCTTGAGCACAGGTTCTTGGGATCCACGGAGCAGCGCATGCACATGCGATGGGTGCCTACACAGCTGGCTTGCTTGTCTGTGGGGAAAGGCGAGATGGGTCAGGGCCTGGGTTCCTGAGGGGCTGAGAATCAAGGCAGGGATAGAAGAAAGGGGACAGGCCCACATCCCCTGAACCCACGCCGGCGCCCACTCACCTTTGTGGAAAATACGATTGAAAAGTGCCCGCAAGAATCTCTTCAGATGCCTCCAGAGTTGAGGGAAGAAGGGGAGGGGGGAGGCCGGGAGCAGGGTGAGCCCTGAAATCCAACCCTTATCCCGGTCACACCCCAGCAGCCCTCCCACCTCAGCCCCTTCAAGACCCCAGGGCTCCCCCAACCGCGCTGCACAGATCCTGCCCTGACCATAGTCACCATGTTGATCCCCACGTTGAGCAAGATGAAGCTGACCGGGATCAGAAGAATTGAGTATCCTTGCTCCTGGCATTTCCTGGGGATGGGGCCAGTGAACGGCTCGGCTCGGTAGTAGTTTCGCTCACCCATGGCTGTTGGTCCCAGGACTGCCTGGGCCCTCTGCCCTCCAGTTTTAACTGGGAGCCAGACTGGGTCATAATGGGGCAGGTGGTGAGGTCACAGTGAGGGAGGGGGATGAAAAGGAGGGCCCAGAGTGGCATTCCCTGGTAACCAAGGTCAGGTAAGCTGAGCCTGGACAGTCAAACAGGGCCCGGTGGCCGGCATACATCCCCTCGAGTGGTCATTCATTCGCTCACCGCCCGCTGACTCACTTGTTCAAATGACACATTGCGTCTCTTGGCCCCTCTTGAGACTAGGAAGACCTTGGCCTCAGAGGCCTGCTGAAGGCCTGGCTGGAGTCCAGAGCCTCAGCCTTCTTCATGCCCTTCACTGGGCCTGGAGCTGGACCTGCCCAGATGTGGAACCTCCCAGTTTGGAAGCAACTTCTTGTATGAGGCTCTCTGTGGACAGGGACAGCTGAGACACAGAGGAGGTGCCCAGAGACCAGGGGTTTGGAGTCTGCAGCTGCAGATGTACTTAGTGCATGGTATAGGACCAGGAGGGGCCTGCTGGCAGAACTGTGGCCACTAAACCAAAGGGACCCTCAGGCCAAGAAGGGGACACTGGCTTCTTATTGCAGGAAGCCAAGCGCAGGGACCCAGGCTGGCAGAAGGAGTGGCGCTTCCAAGCCACAGACCACCAATGTTTCCTGGACTCTGGCGCTCTTTATTCCTCTCTCCATGCCCTGCCGCCCCCTGCCCCTGCCCCCACTTGCTGCTGGTAAGTTCATTTTCCCAGTCTGGCTCCCGTGCAGAGAGGGCCTGGAGGCCGAGGTGGAAGGTAGCAGCGAGTTGGCCCGCGCTTGGCCCTCCTGCGGTTGCCGCTTCAGCACCAGACTGTCATACACCTGGTAGTTGGCATTGCCTCCCGGGTTCCGGCTGAGTGGCATGAAGGTGGGCGGGGGTGGAGGGTGCTCGGTAGCCTGGACGTCGGGCAGGAGGTGAGAGGGGCGGAGGAGCAGCGCTGAGCTGGGAGCCGGGGCCCGCTGGTCCGAGGCCTCGGCCAGTACCGTGAGGGAGGCGGAGGTGGCCACAGGGCGCCGCAAGGGCAGGATCTCAGCCCATTCGGCCGCCGGGTGCCGCACCTCGTGGGGATCGCGGGAGTAATCCAAGTGTCCCGTGGAGGGATGCAGGCTGCGGTTGGACTCGCTGTGAGCACAGCTGGGGAGGCTACGTCTCTGGGCCGGTGGGGTGTCGCGCTACCAGGCGTCGGGCCGGTAGACCCGAGGCACCAGAGCGGATGGAGGCTCAGAGCCCTCCAGACCCAGACTCCGCCATGGGCCCAGTTGCCGTCCTTTCGGCCCGCGAGCCCCTCGACCTGCACCTGGCCGCCCCCACCGGCGCCCAGCCCCGGCGCCGCCACCTGTGTGCCGGTGTGTCCCTCCACAGCTCCCTCCGACAAAAGCCCCCCCCCACCCCGCCCCTCTGGCGTGTCACCGCGGCCGGGTGCGGGAGCGGGATCGAGGGCAGGGGCCGCTTCCCCGGGCCTGCCGGCCACCAGGGGCGGGGTCCTGAGCTCGGCGGGGGGTGTGGGGGCAAGGGTGGCCTTGCCGGGGCTGAGGGGCCGTGGCGACTCAATGGTGGCTCCTGGTGGCTTCGGGCCAGCTGCTGTCGGGCAGGAGGGCCGGCCTGGGCTGCGGCCGGGCTGTGCCTAGGGCCGCGTGGGCGGGCAGGGCCGATGCCCAAGGGACCGCGGGCCCCGGGCCCTGAAGCCTCCGGGGCCACGTCCCTGTGAGCGACGTGCGGGATCTTGGGCGGGGCGCCAAGCGCCGAAGGGTTTGCTGGGTCACGGCCGCCCTGGGCTGGGAGGTGGTCGCCAAACCCTCCGCCGCCGCCCGATACCCGAGACCTCCGTTGCCCCTGCCTGGGCGGGCGAGGGGGCCCTGCCGGGGCGGGCCGGCCGCCAGGCTGGCGTTAAGGCGCCAGCGCCAGCGAAACTGGGCCTCAAGAGGCCGCCCGCGGCCCCCCGCCCCCGTCTACGGCCATACCACCCTGAACGCGCCCGATCTCGTCTGATCTCGGAAGCTAAGCAGGGTCGGGCCTGGTTAGTACTTGGATGGGAGACCGCCTGGGAATACCGGGTGCTGTAGGCTTTTTGCCTCCCGCTCCGCCCGCCTTCTCCTTTACTCGCCCGCGGCGGGGGGGCCGCCGGCTCCGCCCCCGCCGAGCCCCGCTGCAGGCAGTAGTCAAGGTGGGTTTACCTGCCCGAGCAGGAAGCTTGGGCGATGGCAGAAGTGGGAAGAAACTCTTGAGCACAGGTTCTTGGGATCCACGGAGCAGCGCATGCACATGCGATGGGTGCCTACACAGCTGGCTTGCTTGTCTGTGGGGAAAGGCGAGATGGGTCAGGGCCTGGGTTCCTGAGGGGCTGAGAATCAAAGCAGGGATAGAAGAAAGGGGACAGGCCCACATCCCCTGAACCCACGCCGGCGCCCACTCACCTTTGTGGAAAATACGATTGAAAAGTGCCCGCAAGAATCTCTTCAGATGCCTCCAGAGTTGAGGCAAGAAGGGGAGGGGGGAGGCCGGGAGCAGGGTGAGCCCTGAAATCCAACCCTTGTCCCGGTCACACCCCAGCAGCCCTCCCACCTCAGCCCCTTCAAGACCCCAGGGCTCCCCCAACCGCGCTGCACAGATCCTGCCCTGACCATAGTCACCATGTTGATCCCCACGTTGAGCAAGATGAAGCTGACCGGGATCAGAAGAATTGAGTATCCTTGCTCCTGGCATTTCCTGGGGATGGGGCCAGTGAACGGCTCGGCTCGGTAGTAGTTTCGCTCACCCATGGCCGTTGGTCCCAGGACTGCCTGGGCCCTCTGCCCTCCAGTTTTAACTGGGAGCCAGACTGGGTCATAATGGGGCAGGTGGTGAGGTCACAGTGAGGGAGGGGGATGAAAAGGAGGGCCCAGAGTGGCATTCCCTGGTAACCAAGGTCAGGTAAGCTGAGCCTGGACAGTCAAACAGGGCCCGGTGGCCGGCATACATCCCCTCGAGCGGTCATTCATTCGCTCACCGCCCGCTGACTCACTTGTTCAAATGACACATTGCGTCTCTTGGCCCCTCTTGAGACTAGGAAGACCTTGGCCTCAGAGGCCTGCTGAAGGCCTGGCTGGAGTCCAGAGCCTCAGCCTTCTTCATGCCCTTCACTGGGCCTGGAGCTGGACCTGCCCAGATGTGGAACCTCCCAGTTTGGAAGCAACTTCTTGTATGAGGCTCTCTGTGGACAGGGACAGCTGAGACACAGAGGAGGTGCCCAGAGACCAGGGGTTTGGAGTCTGCAGCTGCAGATGTACTTAGTGCATGGTATAGGACCAGGAGGGGCCTGCTGGCAGAACTGTGGCCACTAAACCAAAGGGACCCTCAGGCCAAGAAGGGGACACTGGCTTCTTATTGCAGGAAGCCAAGCGCAGGGACCCAGGCTGGCAGAAGGAGTGGTGCTTCCAAGCCACAGACCACCAATGTTTCCTGGACTCTGGCGCTCTTTATTCCTCTCTCCATGCCCTGCCGCCCCCTGCCCCTGCCCCCATTTGCTGCTGGTAAGTTCACTTTCCCAGTCTGGCTCCCGTGCAGAGAGGGCCTGGAGGCCGAGGTGGAAGGTAGCAGCGAGTTGGCCCGCGCTTGGCCCTCCTGCGGTTGCCGCTTCAGCACCAGACTGTCATACACCTGGTAGTTGGCATTGCCTCCCGGGTTCCGGCTGAGTGGCATGAAGGTGGGCGGGGGTGGAGGGTGCTCGGTAGCCTGGACGTCGGGCAGGAGGTGAGAGGGGCGGAGGAGCAGCGCTGAGCTGGGAGCCGGGGCCCGCTGGTCCAAGGCCTCGGCCAGTACCGTGAGGGAGGCGGAGGTGGCCACAGGGCGCCGCAAGGGCAGGATCTCAGCCCATTCGGCCGCCGGGTGCCGCACCTCGTGGGGATCGCGGGAGTAATCCAAGTGTCCCGTGGAGGGATGCAGGCTGCGGTTGGACTCGCTGTGAGCACAGCTGGGGAGGCTACGTCTGTGGGCCGGTGGGGTGTCGCGCTACCAGGCGTCGGGCCGGTAGACCCGAGGCAACAGAGCGGATGGAGGCTCAGAGCCCTCCAGACCCAGACTCCGCCATGGGCCCAGTTGCCGTCCTTTCGGCCCGCGAGCCCCTCGACCTGCACCTGGCCGCCCCCACCGGCGCCCAGCCCCGGCGCCGCCACCTGTGTGCCGGTATGTCCCTCCACAGCTCCCTCCGTCAAAAGCCCCCCCCCACCCCGCCCCTCTGGCGTGTCACCGCGGCCGGGTGCGGGAGCGGGATCGAGGGCAGGGGCCGCTTCCCCGGGCCTGCCGGCCACCAGGGGCGGGGTCCTGAGCTCGGCGGGGGGTGTGGGGGCAAGGGTGGCCTTGCCGGGGCTGAGGGGCCGTGGCGACTCAATGGTGGCTCCCGGTGGCTTCGGGCCAGCTGCTGTCGGGCAGGAGGGCCGGCCCGGGCTGCGGCCGGGCTGCGCCTA
Organism: Globicephala melas; assembly: GCF_963455315.2. Classification (NCBI taxonomy): domain Eukaryota; kingdom Metazoa; phylum Chordata; class Mammalia; order Artiodactyla; family Delphinidae; genus Globicephala; species Globicephala melas. Next base: position 55,187 of record NW_027207479.1, on the reverse strand, counting down.
GGGCCGCGTGGGCGGGCAGGGCCGATGCCCAAGGGACCGCGGGCCCCGGGCCCTGAAGCCTCCGGGGCCACGTCCCTGTGAGCGACGTGCGGGATCTTGGGCGGGGCGCCAAGCGCCGAAGGGTTTGCTGGGTCACGGCCGCCCTGGGCTGGGAGGTGGTCGCCAAACCCTCCGCCGCCGCCCGATACCCGAGACCTCCGTTGCCCCTGCCTGGGCGGGCGAGGGGGCCCTGCCGGGGCGGGCCGGCCGCCAGGCTGGCGTTAAGGCGCCAGCGCCAGCGAAACTGGGCCTCAAGAGGCCGCCCGCGGCCCCCCGCCCCCGTCTACGGCCATACCACCCTGAACGCGCCCGATCTCGTCTGATCTCGGAAGCTAAGCAGGGTCGGGCCTGGTTAGTACTTGGATGGGAGACCGCCTGGGAATACCGGGTGCTGTAGGCTTTTTGCCTCCCGCTCCGCCCGCCTTCTCCTTTACTCGCCCGCGGCGGGGGGGCCGCCGGCTCCGCCCCCGCCGAGCCCCGCTGCAGGCAGTAGTCAAGGTGGGTTTACCTGCCCGAGCAGGAAGCTTGGGCGATGGCAGAAGTGGGAAGAAACTCTTGAGCACAGGTTCTTGGGATCCACGGAGCAGCGCATGCACATGCGATGGGTGCCTACACAGCTGGCTTGCTTGTCTGTGGGGAAAGGCGAGATGGGTCAGGGCCTGGGTTCCTGAGGGGCTGAGAATCAAGGCAGGGATAGAAGAAAGGGGACAGGCCCACATCCCCTGAACCCACGCCGGCGCCCACTCACCTTTGTGGAAAATACGATTGAAAAGTGCCCGCAAGAATCTCTTCAGATGCCTCCAGAGTTGAGGGAAGAAGGGGAGGGGGGAGGCCGGGAGCAGGGTGAGCCCTGAAATCCAACCCTTATCCCGGTCACACCCCAGCAGCCCTCCCACCTCAGCCCCTTCAAGACCCCAGGGCTCCCCCAACCGCGCTGCACAGATCCTGCCCTGACCATAGTCACCATGTTGATCCCCACGTTGAGCAAGATGAAGCTGACCGGGATCAGAAGAATTGAGTATCCTTGCTCCTGGCATTTCCTGGGGATGGGGCCAGTGAACGGCTCGGCTCGGTAGTAGTTTCGCTCACCCATGGCTGTTGGTCCCAGGACTGCCTGGGCCCTCTGCCCTCCAGTTTTAACTGGGAGCCAGACTGGGTCATAATGGGGCAGGTGGTGAGGTCACAGTGAGGGAGGGGGATGAAAAGGAGGGCCCAGAGTGGCATTCCCTGGTAACCAAGGTCAGGTAAGCTGAGCCTGGACAGTCAAACAGGGCCCGGTGGCCGGCATACATCCCCTCGAGTGGTCATTCATTCGCTCACCGCCCGCTGACTCACTTGTTCAAATGACACATTGCGTCTCTTGGCCCCTCTTGAGACTAGGAAGACCTTGGCCTCAGAGGCCTGCTGAAGGCCTGGCTGGAGTCCAGAGCCTCAGCCTTCTTCATGCCCTTCACTGGGCCTGGAGCTGGACCTGCCCAGATGTGGAACCTCCCAGTTTGGAAGCAACTTCTTGTATGAGGCTCTCTGTGGACAGGGACAGCTGAGACACAGAGGAGGTGCCCAGAGACCAGGGGTTTGGAGTCTGCAGCTGCAGATGTACTTAGTGCATGGTATAGGACCAGGAGGGGCCTGCTGGCAGAACTGTGGCCACTAAACCAAAGGGACCCTCAGGCCAAGAAGGGGACACTGGCTTCTTATTGCAGGAAGCCAAGCGCAGGGACCCAGGCTGGCAGAAGGAGTGGCGCTTCCAAGCCACAGACCACCAATGTTTCCTGGACTCTGGCGCTCTTTATTCCTCTCTCCATGCCCTGCCGCCCCCTGCCCCTGCCCCCACTTGCTGCTGGTAAGTTCATTTTCCCAGTCTGGCTCCCGTGCAGAGAGGGCCTGGAGGCCGAGGTGGAAGGTAGCAGCGAGTTGGCCCGCGCTTGGCCCTCCTGCGGTTGCCGCTTCAGCACCAGACTGTCATACACCTGGTAGTTGGCATTGCCTCCCGGGTTCCGGCTGAGTGGCATGAAGGTGGGCGGGGGTGGAGGGTGCTCGGTAGCCTGGACGTCGGGCAGGAGGTGAGAGGGGCGGAGGAGCAGCGCTGAGCTGGGAGCCGGGGCCCGCTGGTCCGAGGCCTCGGCCAGTACCGTGAGGGAGGCGGAGGTGGCCACAGGGCGCCGCAAGGGCAGGATCTCAGCCCATTCGGCCGCCGGGTGCCGCACCTCGTGGGGATCGCGGGAGTAATCCAAGTGTCCCGTGGAGGGATGCAGGCTGCGGTTGGACTCGCTGTGAGCACAGCTGGGGAGGCTACGTCTCTGGGCCGGTGGGGTGTCGCGCTACCAGGCGTCGGGCCGGTAGACCCGAGGCACCAGAGCGGATGGAGGCTCAGAGCCCTCCAGACCCAGACTCCGCCATGGGCCCAGTTGCCGTCCTTTCGGCCCGCGAGCCCCTCGACCTGCACCTGGCCGCCCCCACCGGCGCCCAGCCCCGGCGCCGCCACCTGTGTGCCGGTGTGTCCCTCCACAGCTCCCTCCGACAAAAGCCCCCCCCCACCCCGCCCCTCTGGCGTGTCACCGCGGCCGGGTGCGGGAGCGGGATCGAGGGCAGGGGCCGCTTCCCCGGGCCTGCCGGCCACCAGGGGCGGGGTCCTGAGCTCGGCGGGGTGTGTGGGGGCAAGGGTGGCCTTGCCGGGGCTGAGGGGCCGTGGCGACTCAATGGTGGCTCCTGGTGGCTTCGGGCCAGCTGCTGTCGGGCAGGAGGGCCGGCCTGGGCTGCGGCCGGGCTGTGCCTAGGGCCGCGTGGGCGGGCAGGGCCGATGCCCAAGGGACCGCGGGCCCCGGGCCCTGAAGCCTCCGGGGCCACGTCCCTGTGAGCGACGTGCGGGATCTTGGGCGGGGCGCCAAGCGCCGAAGGGTTTGCTGGGTCACGGCCGCCCTGGGCTGGGAGGTGGTCGCCAAACCCTCCGCCGCCGCCCGATACCCGAGACCTCCGTTGCCCCTGCCTGGGCGGGCGAGGGGGCCCTGCCGGGGCGGGCCGGCCGCCAGGCTGGCGTTAAGGCGCCAGCGCCAGCGAAACTGGGCCTCAAGAGGCCGCCCGCGGCCCCCCGCCCCCGTCTACGGCCATACCACCCTGAACGCGCCCGATCTCGTCTGATCTCGGAAGCTAAGCAGGGTCGGGCCTGGTTAGTACTTGGATGGGAGACCGCCTGGGAATACCGGGTGCTGTAGGCTTTTTGCCTCCCGCTCCGCCCGCCTTCTCCTTTACTCGCCCGCGGCGGGGGGGCCGCCGGCTCCGCCCCCGCCGAGCCCCGCTGCAGGCAGTAGTCAAGGTGGGTTTACCTGCCCGAGCAGGAAGCTTGGGCGATGGCAGAAGTGGGAAGAAACTCTTGAGCACAGGTTCTTGGGATCCACGGAGCAGCGCATGCACATGCGATGGGTGCCTACACAGCTGGCTTGCTTGTCTGTGGGGAAAGGCGAGATGGGTCAGGGCCTGGGTTCCTGAGGGGCTGAGAATCAAGGCAGGGATAGAAGAAAGGGGACAGGCCCACATCCCCTGAACCCACGCCGGCGCCCACTCACCTTTGTGGAAAATACGATTGAAAAGTGCCCGCAAGAATCTCTTCAGATGCCTCCAGAGTTGAGGGAAGAAGGGGAGGGGGGAGGCCGGGAGCAGGGTGAGCCCTGAAATCCAACCCTTGTCCCGGTCACACCCCAGCAGCCCTCCCACCTCAGCCCCTTCAAGACCCCAGGGCTCCCCCAACCGCGCTGCACAGATCCTGCCCTGACCATAGTCACCATGTTGATCCCCACGTTGAGCAAGATGAAGCTGACCGGGATCAGAAGAATTGAGTATCCTTGCTCCTGGCATTTCCTGGGGATGGGGCCAGTGAACGGCTCGGCTCGGTAGTAGTTTCGCTCACCCATGGCCGTTGGTCCCAGGACTGCCTGGGCCCTCTGCCCTCCAGTTTTAACTGGGAGCCAGACTGGGTCATAATGGGGCAGGTGGTGAGGTCACAGTGAGGGAGGGGGATGAAAAGGAGGGCCCAGAGTGGCATTCCCTGGTAACCAGGGTCAGGTAAGCTGAGCCTGGACAGTCAAACAGGGCCCGGTGGCCGGCATACATCCCCTCGAGCGGTCATTCATTCGCTCACCGCCCGCTGACTCACTTGTTCAAATGACACATTGCGTCTCTTGGCCCCTCTTGAGACTAGGAAGACCTTGGCCTCAGAGGCCTGCTGAAGGCCTGGCTGGAGTCCAGAGCCTCAGCCTTCTTCATGCCCTTCACTGGGCCTGGAGCTGGACCTGCCCAGATGTGGAACCTCCCAGTTTGGAAGCAACTTCTTGTATGAGGCTCTCTGTGGACAGGGACAGCTGAGACACAGAGGAGGTGCCCAGAGACCAGGGGTTTGGAGTCTGCAGCTGCAGATGTACTTAGTGCATGGTATAGGACCAGGAGGGGCCTGCTGGCAGAACTGTGGCCACTAAACCAAAGGGACCCTCAGGCCAAGAAGGGGACACTGGCTTCTTATTGCAGGAAGCCAAGCGCAGGGACCCAGGCTGGCAGAAGGAGTGGCGCTTCCAAGCCACAGACCACCAATGTTTCCTGGACTCTGGCGCTCTTTATTCCTCTCTCCATGCCCTGCCGCCCCCTGCCCCTGCCCCCATTTGCTGCTGGTAAGTTCACTTTCCCAGTCTGGCTCCCGTGCAGAGAGGGCCTGGAGGCCGAGGTGGAAGGTAGCAGCGAGTTGGCCCGCGCTTGGCCCTCCTGCGGTTGCCGCTTCAGCACCAGACTGTCATACACCTGGTAGTTGGCATTGCCTCCCGGGTTCCGGCTGAGTGGCATGAAGGTGGGCGGGGGTGGAGGGTGCTCGGTAGCCTGGACGTCGGACAGGAGGTGAGAGGGGCGGAGGAGCAGCGCTGAGCTGGGAGCCGGGGCCCGCTGGTCCGAGGCCTCGGCCAGTACCGTGAGGGAGGCGGAGGTGGCCACAGGGCGCCGCAAGGGCAGGATCTCAGCCCATTCGGCCGCCGGGTGCTGCACCTCGTGGGGATCGCGGGAGTAATCCAAGTGTCCCGTGGAGGGATGCAGGCTGCGGTTGGACTCGCTGTGAGCACAGCTGGGGAGGCTACGTCTGTGGGCCGGTGGGGTGTCGCGCTACCAGGCGTCGGGCCGGTAGACCCGAGGCACCAGAGCGGATGGAGGCTCAGAGCCCTCCAGACCCAGACTCCGTCATGGGCCCAGTTGCCGTCCTTTCGGCCCGCGAGCCCCTCGACCTGCACCTGGCCGCCCCCACCGGCGCCCAGCCCCGGCGCCGCCACCTGTGTGCCGGTGTGTCCCTCCACAGCTCCCTCCGACAAAAGCCCCCCCCCACCCCGCCCCTCTGGCGTGTCACCGCGGCCGGGTGCGGGAGCGGGATCGAGGGCAGGGGCCGCTTCCCCGGGCCTGCCGGCCACCAGGGGCGGGGTCCTGAGCTCGGCGGGGGGTGTGGGGGCAAGGGTGGCCTTGCCGGGGCTGAGGGGCCGTGGCGACTCAATGGTGGCTCCCGGTGGCTTCGGGCCAGCTGCTGTCGGGCAGGAGGGCCGGCCCGGGCTGCGGCCGGGCTGCGCCTAGGGCCGCGTGGGCGGGCAGGGCCGATGCCCAAGGGACCGCGGGCCCCGGGCCCTGAAGCCTCCGGGGCCACGTCCCTGTGAGCGACGTGCGGGATCTTGGGCGGGGCGCCAAGCGCCGAAGGGTTTGCTGGGTCACGGCCGCCCTGGGCTGGGAGGTGGTCGCCAAACCCTCCGCCGCCGCCCGATACCCGAGACCTCCGTTGCCCCTGCCTGGGCGGGCGAGGGGGCCCTGCCGGGGCGGGCCGGCCGCCAGGCTGGCGTTAAGGCGCCAGCGCCAGCGAAACTGGGCCTCAAGAGGCCGCCCGCGGCCCCCCGCCCCCGTCTACGGCCATACCACCCTGAACGCGCCCGATCTCGTCTGATCTCGGAAGCTAAGCAGGGTCGGGCCTGGTTAGTACTTGGATGGGAGACCGCCTGGGAATACCGGGTGCTGTAGGCTTTTTGCCTCCCGCTCCGCCCGCCTTCTCCTTTACTCGCCCGCGGCGGGGGCCGCCGGCTCCGCCCCCGCCGGGCCCCGCTGCAGGCCCCACCTCCTCAGGCCCCTCCCACCACGGCGCGCGCCGGCGGGGTCGCTCCCCGCCGGCCCGGCCGGCCAGGCGGCCAGAAGGCGGCCCTGGAAGGCAGGCGCACCCCAGACGCTCCCGGGGTGGCTGGCCCGGACCCAGACTCCGCCGCGGGCCCAGTTGCCGTCCTTTCGGCCCGCGAGCCCCTCGACCTGCACCTGGCCGCCCCCACCGGCGCCCAACCCCGGCGCCGCCACCTGTGTGCCGGTGTGTCCCTCCACAGCTCCCTCCGACAAAAGCCCCCCCCCACCCCGCCCCTCTGGCGTGTCACCGCGGCCGGGTGCGGGAGCGGGATCGAGGGCAGGGGCCGCTTCCCCGGGCCTGCCGGCCACCAGGGGCGGGGTCCTGAGCTCGGCGGGGGGTGTGGGGGCAAGGGTGGCCTTGCCGGGGCTGAGGGGCCGTGGCGACTCAATGGTGGCTCCCGGTGGCTTCGGGCCAGCTGCTGTCGGGCAGGAGGGCCGGCCCGGGCTGCGGCCGGGCTGCGCCTAGGGCCGCGTGGGCGGGCAGGGCCGATGCCCAAGGGACCGCGGGCCCCGGGCCCTGAAGCCTCCGGGGCCACGTCCCTGTGAGCGACGTGCGGGATCTTGGGCGGGGCGCCAAGCGCCGAAGGGTTTGCTGGGTCACGGCCGCCCTGGGCTGGGAGGTGGTCGCCAAACCCTCCGCCGCCGCCCGATACCCGAGACCTCCGTTGCCCCTGCCTGGGCGGGCGAGGGGGCCCTGCCGGGGCGGGCCGGCCGCCAGGCTGGCGTTAAGGCGCCAGCGCCAGCGAAACTGGGCCTCAAGAGGCCGCCCGCGGCCCCCCGCCCCCGTCTACGGCCATACCACCCTGAACGCGCCCGATCTCGTCTGATCTCGGAAGCTAAGCAGGGTCGGGCCTGGTTAGTACTTGGATGGGAGACCGCCTGGGAATACCGGGTGCTGTAGGCTTTTTGCCTCCCGCTCCGCCCGCCTTCTCCTTTACTCGCCCGCGGCGGGGGCCGCCGGCTCCGCCCCCGCCGGGCCCCGCTGCAGGCCCCACCTCCTCAGGCCCCTCCCACCACGGCGCGCGCCGGCGGGGTCGCTCCCCGCCGGCCCGGCCGGCCAGGCGGCCAGAAGGCGGCCCTGGAAGGCAGGCGCACCCCAGACGCTCCCGGGGTGGCTGGCCCGGACCCAGACTCCGCCGCGGGCCCAGTTGCCGTCCTTTCGGCCCGCGAGCCCCTCGACCTGCACCTGGCCGCCCCCACCGGCGCCCAGCCCCGGCGCCGCCACCTGTGTGCCGGTGTGTCCCTCCACAGCTCCCTCCGACAAAAGCCCCCCCCCACCCCGCCCCTCTGGCGTGTCACCGCGGCCGGGTGCGGGAGCGGGATCGAGGGCAGGGGCCGCTTCCCCGGGCCTGCCGGCCACCAGGGGCGGGGTCCTGAGCTCGGCGGGGGGTGTGGGGGCAAGGGTGGCCTTGCCGGGGCTGAGGGGCCGTGGCGACTCAATGGTGGCTCCCGGTGGCTTCGGGCCAGCTGCTGTCGGGCAGGAGGGCCGGCCCGGGCTGCGGCCGGGCTGCGCCTAGGGCCGCGTGGGCGGGCAGGGCCGATGCCCAAGGGACCGCGGGCCCCGGGCCCTGAAGCCTCCGGGGCCACGTCCCTGTGAGCGACGTGCGGGATCTTGGGCGGGGCGCCAAGCGCCGAAGGGTTTGCTGGGTCACGGCCGCCCTGGGCTGGGAGGTGGTCGCCAAACCCTCCGCCGCCGCCCGATACCCGAGACCTCCGTTGCCCCTGCCTGGGCGGGCGAGGGGGCCCTGCCGGGGCGGGCCGGCCGCCAGGCTGGCGTTAAGGCGCCAGCGCCAGCGAAACTGGGCCTCAAGAGGCCGCCCGCGGCCCCCCGCCCCCGTCTACGGCCATACCACCCTGAACGCGCCCGATCTCGTCTGATCTCGGAAGCTAAGCAGGGTCGGGCCTGGTTAGTACTTGGATGGGAGACCGCCTGGGAATACCGGGTGCTGTAGGCTTTTTGCCTCCCGCTCCGCCCGCCTTCTCCTTTACTCGCCCGCGGCGGGGGCCGCCGGCTCCGCCCCCGCCGGGCCCCGCTGCAGGCCCCACCTCCTCAGGCCCCTCCCACCACGGCGCGCGCCGGCGGGGTCGCTCCCCGCCGGCCCGGCCGGCCAGGCGGCCAGAAGGCGGCCCTGGAAGGCAGGCGCACCCCAGACGCTCCCGGGGTGGCTGGCCCGGACCCAGACTCCGCCGCGGGCCCAGTTGCCGTCCTTTCGGCCCGCGAGCCCCTCGACCTGCACCTGGCCGCCCCCACCGGCGCCCAGCCCCGGCGCCGCCACCTGTGTGCCGGTGTGTCCCTCCACAGCTCCCTCTGACAAAAGCCCCCCCCCACCCCGCCCCTCTGGCGTGTCACCGCGGCCGGGTGCGGGAGCGGGATCGAGGGCAGGGGCCGCTTCCCCGGGCCTGCCGGCCACCAGGGGCGGGGTCCTGAGCTCGGCGGGGGGTGTGGGGGCAAGGGTGGCCTTGCCGGGGCTGAGGGGCCGTGGCGACTCAATGGTGGCTCCCGGTGGCTTCGGGCCAGCTGCTGTCGGGCAGGAGGGCCGGCCCGGGCTGCGGCCGGGCTGCGCCTAGGGCCGCGTGGGCGGGCAGGGCCGATGCCCAAGGGACCGCGGGCCCCGGGCCCTGAAGCCTCCGGGGCCACGTCCCTGTGAGCGACGTGCGGGATCTTGGGCGGGGCGCCAAGCGCCGAAGGGTTTGCTGGGTCACGGCCGCCCTGGGCTGGGAGGTGGTCGCCAAACCCTCCGCCGCCGCCCGATACCCGAGACCTCCGTTGCCCCTGCCTGGGCGGGCGAGGGGGCCCTGCCGGGGCGGGCCGGCCGCCAGGCTGGCGTTAAGGCGCCAGCGCCAGCGAAACTGGGCCTCAAGAGGCCGCCCGCGGCCCCCCGCCCCCGTCTACGGCCATACCACCCTGAACGTGCCCGATCTCGTCTGATCTCGGAAGCTAAGCAGGGTCGGGCCTGGTTAGTACTTGGATGGGAGACCGCCTGGGAATACCGGGTGCTGTAGGCTTTTTGCCTCCCGCTCCGCCCGCCTTCTCCTTTACTCGCCCGCGGCGGGGGGGCCGCCGGCTCCGCCCCCGCCGAGCCCCGCTGCAGGCAGTAGTCAAGGTGGGTTTACCTGCCCGAGCAGGAAGCTTGGGCGATGGCAGAAGTGGGAAGAAACTCTTGAGCACAGGTTCTTGGGATCCACGGAGCAGCGCATGCACATGCGATGGGTGCCTACACAGCTGGCTTGCTTGTCTGTGGGGAAAGGCGAGATGGGTCAGGGCCTGGGTTCCTGAGGGGCTGAGAATCAAGGCAGGGATAGAAGAAAGGGGACAGGCCCACATCCCCTGAACCCACGCCGGCGCCCACTCACCTTTGTGGAAAATACGATTGAAAAGTGCCCGCAAGAATCTCTTCAGATGCCTCCAGAGTTGAGGCAAGAAGGGGAGGGGGGAGGCCGGGAGCAGGGTGAGCCCTGAAATCCAACCCTTGTCCCGGTCACACCCCAGCAGCCCTCCCACCTCAGCCCCTTCAAGACCCCAGGGCTCCCCCAACCGCGCTGCACAGATCCTGCCCTGACCATAGTCACCATGTTGATCCCCACGTTGAGCAAGATGAAGCTGACCGGGATCAGAAGAATTGAGTATCCTTGCTCCTGGCATTTCCTGGGGATGGGGCCAGTGAACGGCTCGGCTCGGTAGTAGTTTCGCTCACCCATGGCCGTTGGTCCCAGGACTGCCTGGGCCCTCTGCCCTCCAGTTTTAACTGGGAGCCAGACTGGGTCATAATGGGGCAGGTGGTGAGGTCACAGTGAGGGAGGGGGATGAAAAGGAGGGCCCAGAGTGGCATTCCCTGGTAACCAGGGTCAGGTAAGCTGAGCCTGGACAGTCAAACAGGGCCCGGTGGCCGGCATACATCCCCTCGAGCGGTCATTCATTCGCTCACCGCCCGCTGACTCACTTGTTCAAATGACACATTGCGTCTCTTGGCCCCTCTTGAGACTAGGAAGACCTTGGCCTCAGAGGCCTGCTGAAGGCCTGGCTGGAGTCCAGAGCCTCAGCCTTCTTCATGCCCTTCACTGGGCCTGGAGCTGGACCTGCCCAGATGTGGAACCTCCCAGTTTGGAAGCAACTTCTTGTATGAGGCTCTCTGTGGACAGGGACAGCTGAGACACAGAGGAGGTGCCCAGAGACCAGGGGTTTGGAGTCTGCAGCTGCAGATATACTTAGTGCATGGTATAGGACCAGGAGGGGCCTGCTGGCAGAACTGTGGCCACTAAACCAAAGGGACCCTCAGGCCAAGAAGGGGACACTGGCTTCTTATTGCAGGAAGCCAAGCGCAGGGACCCAGGCTGGCAGAAGGAGTGGCGCTTCCAAGCCACAGACCACCAATGTTTCCTGGACTCTGGCGCTCTTTATTCCTCTCTCCATGCCCTGCCGCCCCCTGCCCCTGCCCCCACTTGCTGCTGGTAAGTTCATTTTCCCAGTCTGGCTCCCGTGCAGAGAGGGCCTGGAGGCCGAGGTGGAAGGTAGCAGCGAGTTGGCCCGCGCTTGGCCCTCCTGCGGTTGCCGCTTCAGCACCAGACTGTCATACACCTGGTAGTTGGCATTGCCTCCCGGGTTCCGGCTGAGTGGCATGAAGGTGGGCGGGGGTGGAGGGTGCTCGGTAGCCTGGACGTCGGGCAGGAGGTGAGAGGGGCGGAGGAGCAGCGCTGAGCTGGGAGCCGGGGCCCGCTGGTCCGAGGCCTCGGCCAGTACCGTGAGGGAGGCGGAGGTGGCCACAGGGCGCCGCAAGGGCAGGATCTCAGCCCATTCGGCCGCCGGGTGCCGCACCTCGTGGGGATCGCGGGAGTAATCCAAGTGTCCCGTGGAGGGATGCAGGCTGCGGTTGGACTCGCTGTGAGCACAGCTGGGGAGGCTACGTCTCTGGGCCGGTGGGGTGTCGCGCTACCAGGCGTCGGGCCGGTAGACCCGAGGCAACAGAGCGGATGGAGGCTCAGAGCCCTCCAGACCCAGACTCCGCCATGGGCCCAGTTGCCGTCCTTTCGGCCCGCGAGCCCCTCGACCTGCACCTGGCCGCCCCCACCGGCGCCCAGCCCCGGCGCCGCCACCTGTGTGCCGGTATGTCCCTCCACAGCTCCCTCCGTCAAAAGCCCCCCCCCACCCCGCCCCTCTGGCGTGTCACCGCGGCCGGGTGCGGGAGCGGGATCGAGGGCAGGGGCCGCTTCCCCGGGCCTGCCGGCCACCAGGGGCGGGGTCCTGAGCTCGGCGGGGGGTGTGGGGGCAAGGGTGGCCTTGCCGGGGCTGAGGGGCCGTGGCGACTCAATGGTGGCTCCCGGTGGCTTCGGGCCAGCTGCTGTCGGGCAGGAGGGCCGGCCCGGGCTGCGGCCGGGCTGCGCCTAGGGCCGCGTGGGCGGGCAGGGCCGATGCCCAAGGGACCGCGGGCCCCGGGCCCTGAAGCCTCCGGGGCCACGTCCCTGTGAGCGACGTGCGGGATCTTGGGCGGGGCGCCAAGCGCCGAAGGGTTTGCTGGGTCACGGCCGCCCTGGGCTGGGAGGTGGTCGCCAAACCCTCCGCCGCCGCCCGATACCCGAGACCTCCGTTGCCCCTGCCTGGGCGGGCGAGGGGGCCCTGCCGGGGCGGGCCGGCCGCCAGGCTGGCGTTAAGGCGCCAGCGCCAGCGAAACTGGGCCTCAAGAGGCCGCCCGCGGACCCCGCCCCCGTCTACGGCCATACCACCCTGAACGCGCCCGATCTCGTCTGATCTCGGAAGCTAAGCAGGGTCGGGCCTGGTTAGTACTTGGATGGGAGACCGCCTGGGAATACCGGGTGCTGTAGGCTTTTTGCCTCCCGCTCCGCCCGCCTTCTCCTTTACTCGCCCGCGGCGGGGGCCGCCGGCTCCGCCCCCGCCGGGCCCCGCTGCAGGCCCCACCTCCTCAGGCCCCTCCCACCACGGCGCGCGCCGGCGGGGTCGCTCCCCGCCGGCCCGGCCGGCCAGGCGGCCAGAAGGCGGCCCTGGAAGGCAGCCGCACCCCAGACGCTCCCGGGGTGGCTGGCCCGGACCCAGACTCCGCCGCGGGCCCAGTTGCCGTCCTTTCGGCCCGCGAGCCCCTCGACCTGCACCTGGCCGCCCCCACCGGCGCCCAGCCCCGGCGCCGCCACCTGTGTGCCGGTGTGTCCCTCCACAGCTCCCTCCGACAAAAGCCCCCCCCCACCCCGCCCCTCTGGCGTGTCACCGCGGCCGGGTGCGGGAGCGGGATCGAGGGCAGGGGCCGCTTCCCCGGGCCTGCCGGCCACCAGGGGCGGGGTCCTGAGCTCGGCGGGGGGTGTGGGGGCAAGGGTGGCCTTGCCGGGGCTGAGGGGCCGTGGCGACTCAATGGTGGCTCCCGGTGGCTTCGGGCCAGCTGCTGTCGGGCAGGAGGGCCGGCCCGGGCTGCGGCCGGGCTGCGCCTAGGGCCGCGTGGGCGGGCAGGGCCGATGCCCAAGGGACCGCGGGCCCCGGGCCCTGAAGCCTCCGGGGCCACGTCCCTGTGAGCGACGTGCGGGATCTTGGGCGGGGCGCCAAGCGCCGAAGGGTTTGCTGGGTCACGGCCGCCCTGGGCTGGGAGGTGGTCGCCAAACCCTCCGCCGCCGCCCGATACCCGAGACCTCCGTTGCCCCTGCCTGGGCGGGCGAGGGGGCCCTGCCGGGGCGGGCCGGCCGCCAGGCTGGCGTTAAGGCGCCAGCGCCAGCGAAACTGGGCCTCAAGAGGCCGCCCGCGGCCCCCCGCCCCCGTCTACGGCCATACCACCCTGAACGCGCCCGATCTCGTCTGATCTCGGAAGCTAAGCAGGGTCGGGCCTGGTTAGTACTTGGATGGGAGACCGCCTGGGAATACCGGGTGCTGTAGGCTTTTTGCCTCCCGCTCCGCCCGCCTTCTCCTTTACTCGCCCGCGGCGGGGTCGCCGGCTCCGCCCCCGCCGGGCCCCGCTGCAGGCCCCACCTCCTCAGGCCCCTCCCACCACGGCGCGCGCCGGCGGGGTCGCTCCCCGCCGGCCCGGCCGGCCAGGCGGCCAGAAGGCGGCCCTGGAAGGCAGCCGCACCCCACACGCTCCCGGGGTGGCTGGCCCGGACCCAGACTCCGCCGCGGGCCCAGTTGCCGTCCTTTCGGCCCGCGAGCCCCTCGACCTGCACCTGGCCGCCCCCACCGGCGCCCAACCCCGGCGCCGCCACCTGTGTGCCGGTGTGTCCCTCCACAGCTCCCTCTGACAAAAGCCCCCCCCACCCCGCCCCTCTGGCGTGTCACCGCGGCCGGGTGCGGGAGCGGGATCGAGGGCAGGGGCCGCTTCCCCGGGCCTGCCGGCCACCAGGGGCGGGGTCCTGAGCTCGGCGGGGGGTGTGGGGGCAAGGGTGGCCTTGCCGGGGCTGAGGGGCCGTGGCGACTCAATGGTGGCTCCCGGTGGCTTCGGGCCAGCTGCTGTCGGGCAGGAGGGCCGGCCCGGGCTGCGGCCGGGCTGCGCCTAGGGCCGCGTGGGCGGGCAGGGCCGATGCCCAAGGGACCGCGGGCCCCGGGCCCTGAAGCCTCCGGGGCCACGTCCCTGTGAGCGACGTGCGGGATCTTGGGCGGGGCGCCAAGCGCCGAAGGGTTTGCTGGGTCACGGCCGCCCTGGGCTGGGAGGTGGTCGCCAAACCCTCCGCCGCCGCCCGATACCCGAGACCTCCGTTGCCCCTGCCTGGGCGGGCGAGGGGGCCCTGCCGGGGCGGGCCGGCCGCCAGGCTGGCGTTAAGGCGCCAGCGCCAGCGAAACTGGGCCTCAAGAGGCCGCCCGCGGCCCCCCGCCCCCGTCTACGGCCATACCACCCTGAACGCGCCCGATCTCGTCTGATCTCGGAAGCTAAGCAGGGTCGGGCCTGGTTAGTACTTGGATGGGAGACCGCCTGGGAATACCGGGTGCTGTAGGCTTTTTGCCTCCCGCTCCGCCCGCCTTCTCCTTTACTCGCCCGCGGCGGGGGCCGCCGGCTCCGCCCCCGCCGGGCCCCGCTGCAGGCCCCACCTCCTCAGGCCCCTCCCACCACGGCGCGCGCCGGCGGGGTCGCTCCCCGCCGGCCCGGCCGGCCAGGCGGCCAGAAGGCGGCCCTGGAAGGCAGGCGCACCCCAGACGCTCCCGGGGTGGCTGGCCCGGACCCAGACTCCGCCGCGGGCCCAGTTGCCGTCCTTTCGGCCCGCGAGCCCCTCGACCTGCACCTGGCCGCCCCCACCGGCGCCCAGCCCCGGCGCCGCCACCTGTGTGCCGGTGTGTCCCTCCACAGCTCCCTCCGACAAAAGCCCCCCCCCACCCCGCCCCTCTGGCGTGTCACCGCGGCCGGGTGCGGGAGCGGGATCGAGGGCAGGGGCCGCTTCCCCGGGCCTGCCGGCCACCAGGGGCGGGGTCCTGAGCTCGGCGGGGGGTGTGGGGGCAAGGGTGGCCTTGCCGGGGCTGAGGGGCCGTGGCGACTCAATGGTGGCTCCCGGTGGCTTCGGGCCAGCTGCTGTCGGGCAGGAGGGCCGGCCCGGGCTGCGGCCGGGCTGCGCCTAGGGCCGCGTGGGCGGGCAGGGCCGATGCCCAAGGGACCGCGGGCCCCGGGCCCTGAAGCCTCCGGGGCCACGTCCCTGTGAGCGACGTGCGGGATCTTGGGCGGGGCGCCAAGCGCCGAAGGGTTTGCTGGGTCACGGCCGCCCTGGGCTGGGAGGTGGTCGCCAAACCCTCCGCCGCCGCCCGATACCCGAGACCTCCGTTGCCCCTGCCTGGGCGGGCGAGGGGGCCCTGCCGGGGCGGGCCGGCCGCCAGGCTGGCGTTAAGGCGCCAGCGCCAGCGAAACTGGGCCTCAAGAGGCCGCCCGCGGCCCCCCGCCCCCGTCTACGGCCATACCACCCTGAACGCGCCCGATCTCGTCTGATCTCGGAAGCTAAGCAGGGTCGGGCCTGGTTAGTACTTGGATGGGAGACCGCCTGGGAATACCGGGTGCTGTAGGCTTTTTGCCTCCCGCTCCGCCCGCCTTCTCCTTTACTCGCCCGCGGCGGGGGCCGCCGGCTCCGCCCCCGCCGGGCCCCGCTGCAGGCCCCACCTCCTCAGGCCCCTCCCACCACGGCGCGCGCCGGCGGGGTCGCTCCCCGCCGGCCCGGCCGGCCAGGCGGCCAGAAGGCGGCCCTGGAAGGCAGGCGCACCCCAGACGCTCCCGGGGTGGCTGGCCCGGACCCAGACTCCGCCGCGGGCCCAGTTGCCGTCCTTTCGGCCCGCGAGCCCCTCGACCTGCACCTGGCCGCCCCCACCGGCGCCCAGCCCCGGCGCCGCCACCTGTGTGCCGGTGTGTCCCTCCACAGCTCCCTCTGACAAAAGCCCCCCCCCACCCCGCCCCTCTGGCGTGTCACCGCGGCCGGGTGCGGGAGCGGGATCGAGGGCAGGGGCCGCTTCCCCGGGCCTGCCGGCCACCAGGGGCGGGGTCCTGAGCTCGGCGGGGGGTGTGGGGGCAAGGGTGGCCTTGCCGGGGCTGAGGGGCCGTGGCGACTCAATGGTGGCTCCCGGTGGCTTCGGGCCAGCTGCTGTCGGGCAGGAGGGCCGGCCCGGGCTGCGGCCGGGCTGCGCCTAGGGCCGCGTGGGCGGGCAGGGCCGATGCCCAAGGGACCGCGGGCCCCGGGCCCTGAAGCCTCCGGGGCCACGTCCCTGTGAGCGACGTGCGGGATCTTGGGCGGGGCGCCAAGCGCCGAAGGGTTTGCTGGGTCACGGCCGCCCTGGGCTGGGAGGTGGTCGCCAAACCCTCCGCCGCCGCCCGATACCCGAGACCTCCGTTGCCCCTGCCTGGGCGGGCGAGGGGGCCCTGCCGGGGCGGGCCGGCCGCCAGGCTGGCGTTAAGGCGCCAGCGCCAGCGAAACTGGGCCTCAAGAGGCCGCCCGCGGCCCCCCGCCCCCGTCTACGGCCATACCACCCTGAACGCGCCCGATCTCGTCTGATCTCGGAAGCTAAGCAGGGTCGGGCCTGGTTAGTACTTGGATGGGAGACCGCCTGGGAATACCGGGTGCTGTAGGCTTTTTGCCTCCCGCTCCGCCCGCCTTCTCCTTTACTCGCCCGCGGCGGGGGCCGCCGGCTCCGCCCCCGCCGGGCCCCGCTGCAGGCCCCACCTCCTCAGGCCCCTCCCACCACGGCGCGCGCCGGCGGGGTCGCTCCCCGCCGGCCCGGCCGGCCAGGCGGCCAGAAGGCGGCCCTGGAAGGCAGGCGCACCCCAGACGCTCCCGGGGTGGCTGGCCCGGACCCAGACTCCGCCGCGGGCCCAGTTGCCGTCCTTTCGGCCCGCGAGCCCCTCGACCTGCACCTGGCCGCCCCCACCGGCGCCCAGCCCCGGCGCCGCCACCTGTGTGCCGGTGTGTCCCTCCACAGCTCCCTCCGACAAAAGCCCCCCCCCACCCCGCCCCTCTGGCGTGTCACCGCGGCCGGGTGCGGGAGCGGGATCGAGGGCAGGGGCCGCTTCCCCGGGCCTGCCGGCCACCAGGGGCGGGGTCCTGAGCTCGGCGGGGGGTGTGGGGGCAAGGGTGGCCTTGCCGGGGCTGAGGGGCCGTGGCGACTCATTGGTGGCTCCCGGTGGCTTCGGGCCAGCTGCTGTCGGGCAGGAGGGCCGGCCCGGGCTGCGGCCGGGCTGCGCCTAGGGCCGCGTGGGCGGGCAGGGCCGATGCCCAAGGGACCGCGGGCCCCGGGCCCTGAAGCCTCCGGGGCCACGTCCCTGTGAGCGACGTGCGGGATCTTGGGCGGGGCGCCAAGCGCCGAAGGGTTTGCTGGGTCACGGCCGCCCTGGGCTGGGAGGTGGTCGCCAAACCCTCCGCCGCCGCCCGATACCCGAGACCTCCGTTGCCCCTGCCTGGGCGGGCGAGGGGGCCCTGCCGGGGCGGGCCGGCCGCCAGGCTGGCGTTAAGGCGCCAGCGCCAGCGAAACTGGGCCTCAAGAGGCCGCCCGCGGCCCCCCGCCCCCGTCTACGGCCATACCACCCTGAACGCGCCCGATCTCGTCTGATCTCGGAAGCTAAGCAGGGTCGGGCCTGGTTAGTACTTGGATGGGAGACCGCCTGGGAATACCGGGTGCTGTAGGCTTTTTGCCTCCCGCTCCGCCCGCCTTCTCCTTTACTCGCCCGCGGCGGGGGCCGCCGGCTCCGCCCCCGCCGGGCCCCGCTGCAGGCCCCACCTCCTCAGGCCCCTCCCACCACGGCGCGCGCCGGCGGGGTCGCTCCCCGCCGGCCCGGCCGGCCAGGCGGCCAGAAGGCGGCCCTGGAAGGCAGGCGCACCCCAGACGCTCCCGGGGTGGCTGGCCCGGACCCAGACTCCGCCGCGGGCCCAGTTGCCGTCCTTTCGGCCCGCGAGCCCCTCGACCTGCACCTGGCCGCCCCCACCGGCGCCCAGCCCCGGCGCCGCCACCTGTGTGCCGGTGTGTCCCTCCACAGCTCCCTCCGTCAAAAGCCCCCCCCCACCCCGCCCCTCTGGCGTGTCACCGCGGCCGGGTGCGGGAGCGGGATCGAGGGCAGGGGCCGCTTCCCCGGGCCTGCCGGCCACCAGGGGCGGGGTCCTGAGCTCGGCGGGGGGTGTGGGGGCAAGGGTGGCCTTGCCGGGGCTGAGGGGCCGTGGCGACTCAATGGTGGCTCCCGGTGGCTTCGGGCCAGCTGCTGTCGGGCAGGAGGGCCGGCCCGGGCTGCGGCCGGGCTGCGCCTAGGGCCGCGTGGGCGGGCAGGGCCGATGCCCAAGGGACCGCGGGCCCCGGGCCCTGAAGCCTCCGGGGCCACGTCCCTGTGAGCGACGTGCGGGATCTTGGGCGGGGCGCCAAGCGCCGAAGGGTTTGCTGGGTCACGGCCGCCCTGGGCTGGGAGGTGGTCGCCAAACCCTCCGCCGCCGCCCGATACCCGAGACCTCCGTTGCCCCTGCCTGGGCGGGCGAGGGGGCCCTGCCGGGGCGGGCCGGCCGCCAGGCTGGCGTTAAGGCGCCAGCGCCAGCGAAACTGGGCCTCAAGAGGCCGCCCGCGGCCCCCCGCCCCCGTCTACGGCCATACCACCCTGAACGCGCCCGATCTCGTCTGATCTCGGAAGCTAAGCAGGGTCGGGCCTGGTTAGTACTTGGATGGGAGACCGCCTGGGAATACCGGGTGCTGTAGGCTTTTTGCCTCCCGCTCCGCCCGCCTTCTCCTTTACTCGCCCGCGGCGGGGGCCGCCGGCTCCGCCCCCGCCGGGCCCCGCTGCAGGCCCCACCTCCTCAGGCCCCTCCCACCACGGCGCGCGCCGGCGGGGTCGCTCCCCGCCGGCCCGGCCGGCCAGGCGGCCAGAAGGCGGCCCTGGAAGGCAGGCGCACCCCAGACGCTCCCGGGGTGGCTGGCCCGGACCCAGACTCCGCCGCGGGCCCAGTTGCCGTCCTTTCGGCCCGCGAGCCCCTCGACCTGCACCTGGCCGCCCCCACCGGCGCCCAGCCCCGGCGCCGCCACCTGTGTGCCGGTGTGTCCCTCCACAGCTCCCTCCGTCAAAAGCCCCCCCCCACCCCGCCCCTCTGGCGTGTCACCGCGGCCGGGTGCGGGAGCGGGATCGAGGGCAGGGGCCGCTTCCCCGGGCCTGCCGGCCACCAGGGGCGGGGTCCTGAGCTCGGCGGGGGGTGTGGGGGCAAGGGTGGCCTTGCCGGGGCTGAGGGGCCGTGGCGACTCAATGGTGGCTCCCGGTGGCTTCGGGCCAGCTGCTGTCGGGCAGGAGGGCCGGCCCGGGCTGCGGCCGGGCTGCGCCTAGGGCCGCGTGGGCGGGCAGGGCCGATGCCCAAGGGACCGCGGGCCCCGGGCCCTGAAGCCTCCGGGGCCACGTCCCTGTGAGCGACGTGCGGGATCTTGGGCGGGGCGCCAAGCGCCGAAGGGTTTGCTGGGTCACGGCCGCCCTGGGCTGGGAGGTGGTCGCCAAACCCTCCGCCGCCGCCCGATACCCGAGACCTCCGTTGCCCCTGCCTGGGCGGGCGAGGGGGCCCTGCCGGGGCGGGCCGGCCGCCAGGCTGGCGTTAAGGCGCCAGCGCCAGCGAAACTGGGCCTCAAGAGGCCGCCCGCGGCCCCCCGCCCCCGTCTACGGCCATACCACCCTGAACGCGCCCGATCTCGTCTGATCTCGGAAGCTAAGCAGGGTCGGGCCTGGTTAGTACTTGGATGGGAGACCGCCTGGGAATACCGGGTGCTGTAGGCTTTTTGCCTCCCGCTCCGCCCGCCTTCTCCTTTACTCGCCCGCGGCGGGGGCCGCCGGCTCCGCCCCCGCCGGGCCCCGCTGCAGGCCCCACCTCCTCAGGCCCCTCCCACCACGGCGCGCGCCGGCGGGGTCGCTCCCCGCCGGCCCGGCCGGCCAGGCGGCCAGAAGGCGGCCCTGGAAGGCAGGCGCACCCCAGACGCTCCCGGGGTGGCTGGCCCGGACCCAGACTCCGCCGCGGGCCCAGTTGCCGTCCTTTCGGCCCGCGAGCCCCTCGACCTGCACCTGGCCGCCCCCACCGGCGCCCAGCCCCGGCGCCGCCACCTGTGTGCCGGTGTGTCCCTCCACAGCTCCCTCCGACAAAAGCCCCCCCCCACCCCGCCCCTCTGGCGTGTCACCGCGGCCGGGTGCGGGAGCGGGATCGAGGGCAGGGGCCGCTTCCCCGGGCCTGCCGGCCACCAGGGGCGGGGTCCTGAGCTCGGCGGGGGGTGTGGGGGCAAGGGTGGCCTTGCCGGGGCTGAGGGGCCGTGGCGACTCAATGGTGGCTCCCGGTGGCTTCGGGCCAGCTGCTGTCGGGCAGGAGGGCCGGCCCGGGCTGCGGCCGGGCTGCGCCTAGGGCCGCGTGGGCGGGCAGGGCCGATGCCCAAGGGACCGCGGGCCCCGGGCCCTGAAGCCTCCGGGGCCACGTCCCTGTGAGCGACGTGCGGGATCTTGGGCGGGGCGCCAAGCGCCGAAGGGTTTGCTGGGTCACGGCCGCCCTGGGCTGGGAGGTGGTCGCCAAACCCTCCGCCGCCGCCCGATACCCGAGACCTCCGTTGCCCCTGCCTGGGCGGGCGAGGGGGCCCTGCCGGGGCGGGCCGGCCGCCAGGCTGGCGTTAAGGCGCCAGCGCCAGCGAAACTGGGCCTCAAGAGGCCGCCCGCGGCCCCCCGCCCCCGTCTACGGCCATACCACCCTGAACGCGCCCGATCTCGTCTGATCTCGGAAGCTAAGCAGGGTCGGGGCCTGGTTAGTACTTGGATGGGAGACCGCCTGGGAATACCGGGTGCTGTAGGCTTTTTGCCTCCCGCTCCGCCCGCCTTCTCCTTTACTCGCCCGCGGCGGGGGGGCCGCCGGCTCCGCCCCCGCCGAGCCCCGCTGCAGGCAGTAGTCAAGGTGGGTTTACCTGCCCGAGCAGGAAGCTTGGGCGATGGCAGAAGTGGGAAGAAACTCTTGAGCACAGGTTCTTGGGATCCACGGAGCAGCGCATGCACATGCGATGGGTGCCTACACAGCTGGCTTGCTTGTCTGTGGGGAAAGGCGAGATGGGTCAGGGCCTGGGTTCCTGAGGGGCTGAGAATCAAGGCAGGGATAGAAGAAAGGGGACAGGCCCACATCCCCTGAACCCACGCCGGCGCCCACTCACCTTTGTGGAAAATACGATTGAAAAGTGCCCGCAAGAATCTCTTCAGATGCCTCCAGAGTTGAGGCAAGAAGGGGAGGGGGGAGGCCGGGAGCAGGGTGAGCCCTGAAATCCAACCCTTGTCCCGGTCACACCCCAGCAGCCCTCCCACCTCAGCCCCTTCAAGACCCCAGGGCTCCCCCAACCGCGCTGCACAGATCCTGCCCTGACCATAGTCACCATGTTGATCCCCACGTTGAGCAAGATGAAGCTGACCGGGATCAGAAGAATTGAGTATCCTTGCTCCTGGCATTTCCTGGGGATGGGGCCAGTGAACGGCTCGGCTCGGTAGTAGTTTCGCTCACCCATGGCCGTTGGTCCCAGGACTGCCTGGGCCCTCTGCCCTCCAGTTTTAACTGGGAGCCAGACTGGGTCATAATGGGGCAGGTGGTGAGGTCACAGTGAGGGAGGGGGATGAAAAGGAGGGCCCAGAGTGGCATTCCCTGGTAACCAGGGTCAGGTAAGCTGAGCCTGGACAGTCAAACAGGGCCCGGTGGCCGGCATACATCCCCTCGAGCGGTCATTCATTCGCTCACCGCCCGCTGACTCACTTGTTCAAATGACACATTGCGTCTCTTGGCCCCTCTTGAGACTAGGAAGACCTTGGCCTCAGAGGCCTGCTGAAGGCCTGGCTGGAGTCCAGAGCCTCAGCCTTCTTCATGCCCTTCACTGGGCCTGGAGCTGGACCTGCCCAGATGTGGAACCTCCCAGTTTGGAAGCAACTTCTTGTATGAGGCTCTCTGTGGACAGGGACAGCTGAGACACAGAGGAGGTGCCCAGAGACCAGGGGTTTGGAGTCTGCAGCTGCAGATGTACTTAGTGCATGGTATAGGACCAGGAGGGGCCTGCTGGCAGAACTGTGGCCACTAAACCAAAGGGACCCTCAGGCCAAGAAGGGGACACTGGCTTCTTATTGCAGGAAGCCAAGCGCAGGGACCCAGGCTGGCAGAAGGAGTGGCGCTTCCAAGCCACAGACCACCAATGTTTCCTGGACTCTGGCGCTCTTTATTCCTCTCTCCATGCCCTGCCGCCCCCTGCCCCTGCCCCCACTTGCTGCTGGTAAGTTCATTTTCCCAGTCTGGCTCCCGTGCAGAGAGGGCCTGGAGGCCGAGGTGGAAGGTAGCAGCGAGTTGGCCCGCGCTTGGCCCTCCTGCGGTTGCCGCTTCAGCACCAGACTGTCATACACCTGGTAGTTGGCATTGCCTCCCGGGTTCCGGCTGAGTGGCATGAAGGTGGGCGGGGGTGGAGGGTGCTCGGTAGCCTGGACGTCGGGCAGGAGGTGAGAGGGGCGGAGGAGCAGCGCTGAGCTGGGAGCCGGGGCCCGCTGGTCCGAGGCCTCGGCCAGTACCGTGAGGGAGGCGGAGGTGGCCACAGGGCGCCGCAAGGGCAGGATCTCAGCCCATTCGGCCGCCGGGTGCCGCACCTCGTGGGGATCGCGGGAGTAATCCAAGTGTCCCGTGGAGGGATGCAGGCTGCGGTTGGACTCGCTGTGAGCACAGCTGGGGAGGCTACGTCTCTGGGCCGGTGGGGTGTCGCGCTACCAGGCGTCGGGCCGGTAGACCCGAGGCAACAGAGCGGATGGAGGCTCAGAGCCCTCCAGACCCAGACTCCGCCATGGGCCCAGTTGCCGTCCTTTCGGCCCGCGAGCCCCTCGACCTGCACCTGGCCGCCCCCACCGGCGCCCAGCCCCGGCGCCGCCACCTGTGTGCCGGTATGTCCCTCCACAGCTCCCTCCGTCAAAAGCCCCCCCCCACCCCGCCCCTCTGGCGTGTCACCGCGGCCGGGTGCGGGAGCGGGATCGAGGGCAGGGGCCGCTTCCCCGGGCCTGCCGGCCACCAGGGGCGGGGTCCTGAGCTCGGCGGGGGGTGTGGGGGCAAGGGTGGCCTTGCCGGGGCTGAGGGGCCGTGGCGACTCAATGGTGGCTCCCGGTGGCTTCGGGCCAGCTGCTGTCGGGCAGGAGGGCCGGCCCGGGCTGCGGCCGGGCTGCGCCTAGGGCCGCGTGGGCGGGCAGGGCCGATGCCCAAGGGACCGCGGGCCCCGGGCCCTGAAGCCTCCGGGGCCACGTCCCTGTGAGCGACGTGCGGGATCTTGGGCGGGGCGCCAAGCGCCGAAGGGTTTGCTGGGTCACGGCCGCCCTGGGCTGGGAGGTGGTCGCCAAACCCTCCGCCGCCGCCCGATACCCGAGACCTCCGTTGCCCCTGCCTGGGCGGGCGAGGGGGCCCTGCCGGGGCGGGCCGGCCGCCAGGCTGGCGTTAAGGCGCCAGCGCCAGCGAAACTGGGCCTCAAGAGGCCGCCCGCGGCCCCCCGCCCCCGTCTACGGCCATACCACCCTGAACGCGCCCGATCTCGTCTGATCTCGGAAGCTAAGCAGGGTCGGGCCTGGTTAGTACTTGGATGGGAGACCGCCTGGGAATACCGGGTGCTGTAGGCTTTTTGCCTCCCGCTCCGCCCGCCTTCTCCTTTACTCGCCCGCGGCGGGGGCCGCCGGCTCCGCCCCCGCCGGGCCCCGCTGCAGGCCCCACCTCCTCAGGCCCCTCCCACCACGGCGCGCGCCGGCGGGGTCGCTCCCCGCCGGCCCGGCCGGCCAGGCGGCCAGAAGGCGGCCCTGGAAGGCAGCCGCACCCCAGACGCTCCCGGGGTGGCTGGCCCGGACCCAGACTCCGCCGCGGGCCCAGTTGCCGTCCTTTCGGCCCGCGAGCCCCTCGACCTGCACCTGGCCGCCCCCACCGGCGCCCAACCCCGGCGCCGCCACCTGTGTGCCGGTGTGTCCCTCCACAGCTCCCTCCGACAAAAGCCCCCCCCCACCCCGCCCCTCTGGTGTGTCACCGCGGCCGGGTGCGGGAGCGGGATCGAGGGCAGGGGCCGCTTCCCCGGGCCTGCCGGCCACCAGGGGCGGGGTCCTGAGCTCGGCGGGGGGTGTGGGGGCAAGGGTGGCCTTGCCGGGGCTGAGGGGCCGTGGCGACTCAATGGTGGCTCCCGGTGGCTTCGGGCCAGCTGCTGTCGGGCAGGAGGGCCGGCCCGGGCTGCGGCCGGGCTGCGCCTAGGGCCGCGTGGGCGGGCAGGGCCGATGCCCAAGGGACCGCGGGCCCCGGGCCCTGAAGCCTCCGGGGCCACGTCCCTGTGAGCGACGTGCGGGATCTTGGGCGGGGCGCCAAGCGCCGAAGGGTTTGCTGGGTCACGGCCGCCCTGGGCTGGGAGGTGGTCGCCAAACCCTCCGCCGCCGCCCGATACCCGAGACCTCCGTTGCCCCTGCCTGGGCGGGCGAGGGGGCCCTGCCGGGGCGGGCCGGCCGCCAGGCTGGCGTTAAGGCGCCAGCGCCAGCGAAACTGGGCCTCAAGAGGCCGCCCGCGGCCCCCCGCCCCCGTCTACGGCCATACCACCCTGAACGCGCCCGATCTCGTCTGATCTCGGAAGCTAAGCAGGGTCGGGCCTGGTTAGTACTTGGATGGGAGACCGCCTGGGAATACCGGGTGCTGTAGGCTTTTTGCCTCCCGCTCCGCCCGCCTTCTCCTTTACTCGCCCGCGGCGGGGGCCGCCGGCTCCGCCCCCGCCGGGCCCCGCTGCAGGCCCCACCTCCTCAGGCCCCTCCCACCACGGCGCGCGCCGGCGGGGTCGCTCCCCGCCGGCCCGGCCGGCCAGGCGGCCAGAAGGCGGCCCTGGAAGGCAGGCGCACCCCAGACGCTCCCGGGGTGGCTGGCCCGGACCCAGACTCCGCCGCGGGCCCAGTTGCCGTCCTTTCGGCCCGCGAGCCCCTCGACCTGCACCTGGCCGCCCCCACCGGCGCCCAACCCCGGCGCCGCCACCTGTGTGCCGGTGTGTCCCTCCACAGCTCCCTCCGACAAAAGCCCCCCCCCACCCCGCCCCTCTGGCGTGTCACCGCGGCCGGGTGCGGGAGCGGGATCGAGGGCAGGGGCCGCTTCCCCGGGCCTGCCGGCCACCAGGGGCGGGGTCCTGAGCTCGGCGGGGGGTGTGGGGGCAAGGGTGGCCTTGCCGGGGCTGAGGGGCCGTGGCGACTCAATGGTGGCTCCCGGTGGCTTCGGGCCAGCTGCTGTCGGGCAGGAGGGCCGGCCCGGGTTGCGGCCGGGCTGCGCCTAGGGCCGCGTGGGCGGGCAGGGCCGATGCCCAAGGGACCGCGGGCCCCGGGCCCTGAAGCCTCCGGGGCCACGTCCCTGTGAGCGACGTGCGGGATCTTGGGCGGGGCGCCAAGCGCCGAAGGGTTTGCTGGGTCACGGCCGCCCTGGGCTGGGAGGTGGTCGCCAAACCCTCCGCCGCCGCCCGATACCCGAGACCTCCGTTGCCCCTGCCTGGGCGGGCGAGGGGGCCCTGCCGGGGCGGGCCGGCCGCCAGGCTGGCGTTAAGGCGCCAGCGCCAGCGAAACTGGGCCTCAAGAGGCCGCCCGCGGCCCCCCGCCCCCGTCTACGGCCATACCACCCTGAACGCGCCCGATCTCGTCTGATCTCGGAAGCTAAGCAGGGTCGGGCCTGGTTAGTACTTGGATGGGAGACCGCCTGGGAATACCGGGTGCTGTAGGCTTTTTGCCTCCCGCTCCGCCCGCCTTCTCCTTTACTCGCCCGCGGCGGGGGCCGCCGGCTCCGCCCCCGCCGGGCCCCGCTGCAGGCCCCACCTCCTCAGGCCCCTCCCACCACGGCGCGCGCCGGCGGGGTCGCTCCCCGCCGGCCCGGCCGGCCAGGCGGCCAGAAGGCGGCCCTGGAAGGCAGGCGCACCCCAGACGCTCCCGGGGTGGCTGGCCCGGACCCAGACTCCGCCGCGGGCCCAGTTGCCGTCCTTTCGGCCCGCGAGCCCCTCGACCTGCACCTGGCCGCCCCCACCGGCGCCCAGCCCCGGCGCCGCCACCTGTGTGCCGGTGTGTCCCTCCACAGCTCCCTCCGACAAAAGCCCCCCCCCACCCCGCCCCTCTGGCGTGTCACCGCGGCCGGGTGCGGGAGCGGGATCGAGGGCAGGGGCCGCTTCCCCGGGCCTGCCGGCCACCAGGGGCGGGGTCCTGAGCTCGGCGGGGGGTGTGGGGGCAAGGGTGGCCTTGCCGGGGCTGAGGGGCCGTGGCGACTCAATGGTGGCTCCCGGTGGCTTCGGGCCAGCTGCTGTCGGGCAGGAGGGCCGGCCCGGGCTGCGGCCGGGCTGCGCCTAGGGCCGCGTGGGCGGGCAGGGCCGATGCCCAAGGGACCGCGGGCCCCGGGCCCTGAAGCCTCCGGGGCCACGTCCCTGTGAGCGACGTGCGGGATCTTGGGCGGGGCGCCAAGCGCCGAAGGGTTTGCTGGGTCACGGCCGCCCTGGGCTGGGAGGTGGTCGCCAAACCCTCCGCCGCCGCCCGATACCCGAGACCTCCGTTGCCCCTGCCTGGGCGGGCGAGGGGGCCCTGCCGGGGCGGGCCGGCCGCCAGGCTGGCGTTAAGGCGCCAGCGCCAGCGAAACTGGGCCTCAAGAGGCCGCCCGCGGCCCCCCGCCCCCGTCTACGGCCATACCACCCTGAACGCGCCCGATCTCGTCTGATCTCGGAAGCTAAGCAGGGTCGGGCCTGGTTAGTACTTGGATGGGAGACCGCCTGGGAATACCGGGTGCTGTAGGCTTTTTGCCTCCCGCTCCGCCCGCCTTCTCCTTTACTCGCCCGCGGCGGGGGCCGCCGGCTCCGCCCCCGCCGGGCCCCGCTGCAGGCCCCACCTCCTCAGGCCCCTCCCACCACGGCGCGCGCCGGCGGGGTCGCTCCCCGCCGGCCCGGCCGGCCAGGCGGCCAGAAGGCGGCCCTGGAAGGCAGGCGCACCCCAGACGCTCCCGGGGTGGCTGGCCCGGACCCAGACTCCGCCGCGGGCCCAGTTGCCGTCCTTTCGGCCCGCGAGCCCCTCGACCTGCACCTGGCCGCCCCCACCGGCGCCCAGCCCCGGCGCCGCCACCTGTGTGCCGGTGTGTCCCTCCACAGCTCCCTCCGACAAAAGCCCCCCCCCACCCCGCCCCTCTGGCGTGTCACCGCGGCCGGGTGCGGGAGCGGGATCGAGGGCAGGGGCCGCTTCCCCGGGCCTGCCGGCCACCAGGGGCGGGGTCCTGAGCTCGGCGGGGGGTGTGGGGGCAAGGGTGGCCTTGCCGGGGCTGAGGGGCCGTGGCGACTCAATGGTGGCTCCCGGTGGCTTCGGGCCAGCTGCTGTCGGGCAGGAGGGCCGGCCCGGGCTGCGGCCGGGCTGCGCCTAGGGCCGCGTGGGCGGGCAGGGCCGATGCCCAAGGGACCGCGGGCCCCGGGCCCTGAAGCCTCCGGGGCCACGTCCCTGTGAGCGACGTGCGGGATCTTGGGCGGGGCGCCAAGCGCCGAAGGGTTTGCTGGGTCACGGCCGCCCTGGGCTGGGAGGTGGTCGCCAAACCCTCCGCCGCCGCCCGATACCCGAGACCTCCGTTGCCCCTGCCTGGGCGGGCGAGGGGGCCCTGCCGGGGCGGGCCGGCCGCCAGGCTGGCGTTAAGGCGCCAGCGCCAGCGAAACTGGGCCTCAAGAGGCCGCCCGCGGCCCCCCGCCCCCGTCTACGGCCATACCACCCTGAACGCGCCCGATCTCGTCTGATCTCGGAAGCTAAGCAGGGTCGGGCCTGGTTAGTACTTGGATGGGAGACCGCCTGGGAATACCGGGTGCTGTAGGCTTTTTGCCTCCCGCTCCGCCCGCCTTCTCCTTTACTCGCCCGCGGCGGGGGCCGCCGGCTCCGCCCCCGCCGGGCCCCGCTGCAGGCCCCACCTCCTCAGGCCCCTCCCACCACGGCGCGCGCCGGCGGGGTCGCTCCCCGCCGGCCCGGCCGGCCAGGCGGCCAGAAGGCGGCCCTGGAAGGCAGGCGCACCCCAGACGCTCCCGGGGTGGCTGGCCCGGACCCAGACTCCGCCGCGGGCCCAGTTGCCGTCCTTTCGGCCCGCGAGCCCCTCGACCTGCACCTGGCCGCCCCCACCGGCGCCCAGCCCCGGCGCCGCCACCTGTGTGCCGGTGTGTCCCTCCACAGCTCCCTCTGACAAAAGCCCCCCCCCACCCCGCCCCTCTGGCGTGTCACCGCGGCCGGGTGCGGGAGCGGGATCGAGGGCAGGGGCCGCTTCCCCGGGCCTGCCGGCCACCAGGGGCGGGGTCCTGAGCTCGGCGGGGGGTGTGGGGGCAAGGGTGGCCTTGCCGGGGCTGAGGGGCCGTGGCGACTCAATGGTGGCTCCCGGTGGCTTCGGGCCAGCTGCTGTCGGGCAGGAGGGCCGGCCCGGGCTGCGGCCGGGCTGCGCCTAGGGCCGCGTGGGCGGGCAGGGCCGATGCCCAAGGGACCGCGGGCCCCGGGCCCTGAAGCCTCCGGGGCCACGTCCCTGTGAGCGACGTGCGGGATCTTGGGCGGGGCGCCAAGCGCCGAAGGGTTTGCTGGGTCACGGCCGCCCTGGGCTGGGAGGTGGTCGCCAAACCCTCCGCCGCCGCCCGATACCCGAGACCTCCGTTGCCCCTGCCTGGGCGGGCGAGGGGGCCCTGCCGGGGCGGGCCGGCCGCCAGGCTGGCGTTAAGGCGCCAGCGCCAGCGAAACTGGGCCTCAAGAGGCCGCCCGCGGCCCCCCGCCCCCGTCTACGGCCATACCACCCTGAACGCGCCCGATCTCGTCTGATCTCGGAAGCTAAGCAGGGTCGGGCCTGGTTAGTACTTGGATGGGAGACCGCCTGGGAATACCGGGTGCTGTAGGCTTTTTGCCTCCCGCTCCGCCCGCCTTCTCCTTTACTCGCCCGCGGCGGGGGCCGCCGGCTCCGCCCCCGCCGGGCCCCGCTGCAGGCCCCACCTCCTCAGGCCCCTCCCACCACGGCGCGCGCCGGCGGGGTCGCTCCCCGCCGGCCCGGCCGGCCAGGCGGCCAGAAGGCGGCCCTGGAAGGCAGGCGCACCCCAGACGCTCCCGGGGTGGCTGGCCCGGACCCAGACTCCGCCGCGGGCCCAGTTGCCGTCCTTTCGGCCCGCGAGCCCCTCGACCTGCACCTGGCCGCCCCCACCGGCGCCCAGCCCCGGCGCCGCCACCTGTGTGCCGGTGTGTCCCTCCACAGCTCCCTCCGACAAAAGCCCCCCCCCACCCCGCCCCTCTGGCGTGTCACCGCGGCCGGGTGCGGGAGCGGGATCGAGGGCAGGGGCCGCTTCCCCGGGCCTGCCGGCCACCAGGGGCGGGGTCCGGAGCTCGGCGGGGGGTGTGGGGGCAAGGGTGGCCTTGCCGGGGCTGAGGGGCCGTGGCGACTCATTGGTGGCTCCCGGTGGCTTCGGGCCAGCTGCTGTCGGGCAGGAGGGCCGGCCCGGGCTGCGGCCGGGCTGCGCCTAGGGCCGCGTGGGCGGGCAGGGCCGATGCCCAAGGGACCGCGGGCCCCGGGCCCTGAAGCCTCCGGGGCCACGTCCCTGTGAGCGACGTGCGGGATCTTGGGCGGGGCGCCAAGCGCCGAAGGGTTTGCTGGGTCACGGCCGCCCTGGGCTGGGAGGTGGTCGCCAAACCCTCCGCCGCCGCCCGATACCCGAGACCTCCGTTGCCCCTGCCTGGGCGGGCGAGGGGGCCCTGCCGGGGCGGGCCGGCCGCCAGGCTGGCGTTAAGGCGCCAGCGCCAGCGAAACTGGGCCTCAAGAGGCCGCCCGCGGCCCCCCGCCCCCGTCTACGGCCATACCACCCTGAACGCGCCCGATCTCGTCTGATCTCGGAAGCTAAGCAGGGTCGGGCCTGGTTAGTACTTGGATGGGAGACCGCCTGGGAATACCGGGTGCTGTAGGCTTTTTGCCTCCCGCTCCGCCCGCCTTCTCCTTTACTCGCCCGCGGCGGGGGCCGCCGGCTCCGCCCCCGCCGGGCCCCGCTGCAGGCCCCACCTCCTCAGGCCCCTCCCACCACGGCGCGCGCCGGCGGGGTCGCTCCCCGCCGGCCCGGCCGGCCAGGCGGCCAGAAGGCGGCCCTGGAAGGCAGGCGCACCCCAGACGCTCCCGGGGTGGCTGGCCCGGACCCAGACTCCGCCGCGGGCCCAGTTGCCGTCCTTTCGGCCCGCGAGCCCCTCGACCTGCACCTGGCCGCCCCCACCGGCGCCCAGCCCCGGCGCCGCCACCTGTGTGCCGGTGTGTCCCTCCACAGCTCCCTCCGACAAAAGCCCCCCCCCACCCCGCCCCTCTGGCGTGTCACCGCGGCCGGGTGCGGGAGCGGGATCGAGGGCAGGGGCCGCTTCCCCGGGCCTGCCGGCCACCAGGGGCGGGGTCCTGAGCTCGGCGGGGGGTGTGGGGGCAAGGGTGGCCTTGCCGGGGCTGAGGGGCCGTGGCGACTCATTGGTGGCTCCCGGTGGCTTCGGGCCAGCTGCTGTCGGGCAGGAGGGCCGGCCCGGGCTGCGGCCGGGCTGCGCCTAGGGCCGCGTGGGCGGGCAGGGCCGATGCCCAAGGGACCGCGGGCCCCGGGCCCTGAAGCCTCCGGGGCCACGTCCCTGTGAGCGACGTGCGGGATCTTGGGCGGGGCGCCAAGCGCCGAAGGGTTTGCTGGGTCACGGCCGCCCTGGGCTGGGAGGTGGTCGCCAAACCCTCCGCCGCCGCCCGATACCCGAGACCTCCGTTGCCCCTGCCTGGGCGGGCGAGGGGGCCCTGCCGGGGCGGGCCGGCCGCCAGGCTGGCGTTAAGGCGCCAGCGCCAGCGAAACTGGGCCTCAAGAGGCCGCCCGCGGCCCCCCGCCCCCGTCTACGGCCATACCACCCTGAACGCGCCCGATCTCGTCTGATCTCGGAAGCTAAGCAGGGTCGGGCCTGGTTAGTACTTGGATGGGAGACCGCCTGGGAATACCGGGTGCTGTAGGCTTTTTGCCTCCCGCTCCGCCCGCCTTCTCCTTTACTCGCCCGCGGCGGGGGGGCCGCCGGCTCCGCCCCCGCCGAGCCCCGCTGCAGGCAGTAGTCAAGGTGGGTTTACCTGCCCGAGCAGGAAGCTTGGGCGATGGCAGAAGTGGGAAGAAACTCTTGAGCACAGGTTCTTGGGATCCACGGAGCAGCGCATGCACATGCGATGGGTGCCTACACAGCTGGCTTGCTTGTCTGTGGGGAAAGGCGAGATGGGTCAGGGCCTGGGTTCCTGAGGGGCTGAGAATCAAGGCAGGGATAGAAGAAAGGGGACAGGCCCACATCCCCTGAACCCACGCCGGCGCCCACTCACCTTTGTGGAAAATACGATTGAAAAGTGCCCGCAAGAATCTCTTCAGATGCCTCCAGAGTTGAGGCAAGAAGGGGAGGGGGGAGGCCGGGAGCAGGGTGAGCCCTGAAATCCAACCCTTGTCCCGGTCACACCCCAGCAGCCCTCCCACCTCAGCCCCTTCAAGACCCCAGGGCTCCCCCAACCGCGCTGCACAGATCCTGCCCTGACCATAGTCACCATGTTGATCCCCACGTTGAGCAAGATGAAGCTGACCGGGATCAGAAGAATTGAGTATCCTTGCTCCTGGCATTTCCTGGGGATGGGGCCAGTGAACGGCTCGGCTCGGTAGTAGTTTCGCTCACCCATGGCCGTTGGTCCCAGGACTGCCTGGGCCCTCTGCCCTCCAGTTTTAACTGGGAGCCAGACTGGGTCATAATGGGGCAGGTGGTGAGGTCACAGTGAGGGAGGGGGATGAAAAGGAGGGCCCAGAGTGGCATTCCCTGGTAACCAGGGTCAGGTAAGCTGAGCCTGGACAGTCAAACAGGGCCCGGTGGCCGGCATACATCCCCTCGAGCGGTCATTCATTCGCTCACCGCCCGCTGACTCACTTGTTCAAATGACACATTGCGTCTCTTGGCCCCTCTTGAGACTAGGAAGACCTTGGCCTCAGAGGCCTGCTGAAGGCCTGGCTGGAGTCCAGAGCCTCAGCCTTCTTCATGCCCTTCACTGGGCCTGGAGCTGGACCTGCCCAGATGTGGAACCTCCCAGTTTGGAAGCAACTTCTTGTATGAGGCTCTCTGTGGACAGGGACAGCTGAGACACAGAGGAGGTGCCCAGAGACCAGGGGTTTGGAGTCTGCAGCTGCAGATATACTTAGTGCATGGTATAGGACCAGGAGGGGCCTGCTGGCAGAACTGTGGCCACTAAACCAAAGGGACCCTCAGGCCAAGAAGGGGACACTGGCTTCTTATTGCAGGAAGCCAAGCGCAGGGACCCAGGCTGGCAGAAGGAGTGGCGCTTCCAAGCCACAGACCACCAATGTTTCCTGGACTCTGGCGCTCTTTATTCCTCTCTCCATGCCCTGCCGCCCCCTGCCCCTGCCCCCACTTGCTGCTGGTAAGTTCATTTTCCCAGTCTGGCTCCCGTGCAGAGAGGGCCTGGAGGCCGAGGTGGAAGGTAGCAGCGAGTTGGCCCGCGCTTGGCCCTCCTGCGGTTGCCGCTTCAGCACCAGACTGTCATACACCTGGTAGTTGGCATTGCCTCCCGGGTTCCGGCTGAGTGGCATGAAGGTGGGCGGGGGTGGAGGGTGCTCGGTAGCCTGGACGTCGGGCAGGAGGTGAGAGGGGCGGAGGAGCAGCGCTGAGCTGGGAGCCGGGGCCCGCTGGTCCGAGGCCTCGGCCAGTACCGTGAGGGAGGCGGAGGTGGCCACAGGGCGCCGCAAGGGCAGGATCTCAGCCCATTCGGCCGCCGGGTGCCGCACCTCGTGGGGATCGCGGGAGTAATCCAAGTGTCCCGTGGAGGGATGCAGGCTGCGGTTGGACTCGCTGTGAGCACAGCTGGGGAGGCTACGTCTCTGGGCCGGTGGGGTGTCGCGCTACCAGGCGTCGGGCCGGTAGACCCGAGGCAACAGAGCGGATGGAGGCTCAGAGCCCTCCAGACCCAGACTCCGCCATGGGCCCAGTTGCCGTCCTTTCGGCCCGCGAGCCCCTCGACCTGCACCTGGCCGCCCCCACCGGCGCCCAGCCCCGGCGCCGCCACCTGTGTGCCGGTATGTCCCTCCACAGCTCCCTCCGTCAAAAGCCCCCCCCCACCCCGCCCCTCTGGCGTGTCACCGCGGCCGGGTGCGGGAGCGGGATCGAGGGCAGGGGCCGCTTCCCCGGGCCTGCCGGCCACCAGGGGCGGGGTCCTGAGCTCGGCGGGGGGTGTGGGGGCAAGGGTGGCCTTGCCGGGGCTGAGGGGCCGTGGCGACTCAATGGTGGCTCCCGGTGGCTTCGGGCCAGCTGCTGTCGGGCAGGAGGGCCGGCCCGGGCTGCGGCCGGGCTGCGCCTAGGGCCGCGTGGGCGGGCAGGGCCGATGCCCAAGGGACCGCGGGCCCCGGGCCCTGAAGCCTCCGGGGCCACGTCCCTGTGAGCGACGTGCGGGATCTTGGGCGGGGCGCCAAGCGCCGAAGGGTTTGCTGGGTCACGGCCGCCCTGGGCTGGGAGGTGGTCGCCAAACCCTCCGCCGCCGCCCGATACCCGAGACCTCCGTTGCCCCTGCCTGGGCGGGCGAGGGG
Source organism: Globicephala melas (assembly GCF_963455315.2). Taxonomy (NCBI): domain Eukaryota; kingdom Metazoa; phylum Chordata; class Mammalia; order Artiodactyla; family Delphinidae; genus Globicephala; species Globicephala melas. The sequence goes on along the minus strand of NW_027207479.1, from coordinate 21,970 downwards.
GCCCTGCCGGGGCGGGCCGGCCGCCAGGCTGGCGTTAAGGCGCCAGCGCCAGCGAAACTGGGCCTCAAGAGGCCGCCCGCGGACCCCGCCCCCGTCTACGGCCATACCACCCTGAACGCGCCCGATCTCGTCTGATCTCGGAAGCTAAGCAGGGTCGGGCCTGGTTAGTACTTGGATGGGAGACCGCCTGGGAATACCGGGTGCTGTAGGCTTTTTGCCTCCCGCTCCGCCCGCCTTCTCCTTTACTCGCCCGCGGCGGGGGCCGCCGGCTCCGCCCCCGCCGGGCCCCGCTGCAGGCCCCACCTCCTCAGGCCCCTCCCACCACGGCGCGCGCCGGCGGGGTCGCTCCCCGCCGGCCCGGCCGGCCAGGCGGCCAGAAGGCGGCCCTGGAAGGCAGCCGCACCCCAGACGCTCCCGGGGTGGCTGGCCCGGACCCAGACTCCGCCGCGGGCCCAGTTGCCGTCCTTTCGGCCCGCGAGCCCCTCGACCTGCACCTGGCCGCCCCCACCGGCGCCCAGCCCCGGCGCCGCCACCTGTGTGCCGGTGTGTCCCTCCACAGCTCCCTCCGACAAAAGCCCCCCCCCACCCCGCCCCTCTGGCGTGTCACCGCGGCCGGGTGCGGGAGCGGGATCGAGGGCAGGGGCCGCTTCCCCGGGCCTGCCGGCCACCAGGGGCGGGGTCCTGAGCTCGGCGGGGGGTGTGGGGGCAAGGGTGGCCTTGCCGGGGCTGAGGGGCCGTGGCGACTCAATGGTGGCTCCCGGTGGCTTCGGGCCAGCTGCTGTCGGGCAGGAGGGCCGGCCCGGGCTGCGGCCGGGCTGCGCCTAGGGCCGCGTGGGCGGGCAGGGCCGATGCCCAAGGGACCGCGGGCCCCGGGCCCTGAAGCCTCCGGGGCCACGTCCCTGTGAGCGACGTGCGGGATCTTGGGCGGGGCGCCAAGCGCCGAAGGGTTTGCTGGGTCACGGCCGCCCTGGGCTGGGAGGTGGTCGCCAAACCCTCCGCCGCCGCCCGATACCCGAGACCTCCGTTGCCCCTGCCTGGGCGGGCGAGGGGGCCCTGCCGGGGCGGGCCGGCCGCCAGGCTGGCGTTAAGGCGCCAGCGCCAGCGAAACTGGGCCTCAAGAGGCCGCCCGCGGCCCCCCGCCCCCGTCTACGGCCATACCACCCTGAACGCGCCCGATCTCGTCTGATCTCGGAAGCTAAGCAGGGTCGGGCCTGGTTAGTACTTGGATGGGAGACCGCCTGGGAATACCGGGTGCTGTAGGCTTTTTGCCTCCCGCTCCGCCCGCCTTCTCCTTTACTCGCCCGCGGCGGGGTCGCCGGCTCCGCCCCCGCCGGGCCCCGCTGCAGGCCCCACCTCCTCAGGCCCCTCCCACCACGGCGCGCGCCGGCGGGGTCGCTCCCCGCCGGCCCGGCCGGCCAGGCGGCCAGAAGGCGGCCCTGGAAGGCAGCCGCACCCCACACGCTCCCGGGGTGGCTGGCCCGGACCCAGACTCCGCCGCGGGCCCAGTTGCCGTCCTTTCGGCCCGCGAGCCCCTCGACCTGCACCTGGCCGCCCCCACCGGCGCCCAACCCCGGCGCCGCCACCTGTGTGCCGGTGTGTCCCTCCACAGCTCCCTCTGACAAAAGCCCCCCCCCACCCCGCCCCTCTGGCGTGTCACCGCGGCCGGGTGCGGGAGCGGGATCGAGGGCAGGGGCCGCTTCCCCGGGCCTGCCGGCCACCAGGGGCGGGGTCCTGAGCTCGGCGGGGGGTGTGGGGGCAAGGGTGGCCTTGCCGGGGCTGAGGGGCCGTGGCGACTCAATGGTGGCTCCCGGTGGCTTCGGGCCAGCTGCTGTCGGGCAGGAGGGCCGGCCCGGGCTGCGGCCGGGCTGCGCCTAGGGCCGCGTGGGCGGGCAGGGCCGATGCCCAAGGGACCGCGGGCCCCGGGCCCTGAAGCCTCCGGGGCCACGTCCCTGTGAGCGACGTGCGGGATCTTGGGCGGGGCGCCAAGCGCCGAAGGGTTTGCTGGGTCACGGCCGCCCTGGGCTGGGAGGTGGTCGCCAAACCCTCCGCCGCCGCCCGATACCCGAGACCTCCGTTGCCCCTGCCTGGGCGGGCGAGGGGGCCCTGCCGGGGCGGGCCGGCCGCCAGGCTGGCGTTAAGGCGCCAGCGCCAGCGAAACTGGGCCTCAAGAGGCCGCCCGCGGCCCCCCGCCCCCGTCTACGGCCATACCACCCTGAACGCGCCCGATCTCGTCTGATCTCGGAAGCTAAGCAGGGTCGGGCCTGGTTAGTACTTGGATGGGAGACCGCCTGGGAATACCGGGTGCTGTAGGCTTTTTGCCTCCCGCTCCGCCCGCCTTCTCCTTTACTCGCCCGCGGCGGGGGCCGCCGGCTCCGCCCCCGCCGGGCCCCGCTGCAGGCCCCACCTCCTCAGGCCCCTCCCACCACGGCGCGCGCCGGCGGGGTCGCTCCCCGCCGGCCCGGCCGGCCAGGCGGCCAGAAGGCGGCCCTGGAAGGCAGGCGCACCCCAGACGCTCCCGGGGTGGCTGGCCCGGACCCAGACTCCGCCGCGGGCCCAGTTGCCGTCCTTTCGGCCCGCGAGCCCCTCGACCTGCACCTGGCCGCCCCCACCGGCGCCCAGCCCCGGCGCCGCCACCTGTGTGCCGGTGTGTCCCTCCACAGCTCCCTCCGACAAAAGCCCCCCCCCACCCCGCCCCTCTGGCGTGTCACCGCGGCCGGGTGCGGGAGCGGGATCGAGGGCAGGGGCCGCTTCCCCGGGCCTGCCGGCCACCAGGGGCGGGGTCCTGAGCTCGGCGGGGGGTGTGGGGGCAAGGGTGGCCTTGCCGGGGCTGAGGGGCCGTGGCGACTCAATGGTGGCTCCCGGTGGCTTCGGGCCAGCTGCTGTCGGGCAGGAGGGCCGGCCCGGGCTGCGGCCGGGCTGCGCCTAGGGCCGCGTGGGCGGGCAGGGCCGATGCCCAAGGGACCGCGGGCCCCGGGCCCTGAAGCCTCCGGGGCCACGTCCCTGTGAGCGACGTGCGGGATCTTGGGCGGGGCGCCAAGCGCCGAAGGGTTTGCTGGGTCACGGCCGCCCTGGGCTGGGAGGTGGTCGCCAAACCCTCCGCCGCCGCCCGATACCCGAGACCTCCGTTGCCCCTGCCTGGGCGGGCGAGGGGGCCCTGCCGGGGCGGGCCGGCCGCCAGGCTGGCGTTAAGGCGCCAGCGCCAGCGAAACTGGGCCTCAAGAGGCCGCCCGCGGCCCCCCGCCCCCGTCTACGGCCATACCACCCTGAACGCGCCCGATCTCGTCTGATCTCGGAAGCTAAGCAGGGTCGGGCCTGGTTAGTACTTGGATGGGAGACCGCCTGGGAATACCGGGTGCTGTAGGCTTTTTGCCTCCCGCTCCGCCCGCCTTCTCCTTTACTCGCCCGCGGCGGGGTCGCCGGCTCCGCCCCCGCCGGGCCCCGCTGCAGGCCCCACCTCCTCAGGCCCCTCCCACCACGGCGCGCGCCGGCGGGGTCGCTCCCCGCCGGCCCGGCCGGCCAGGCGGCCAGAAGGCGGCCCTGGAAGGCAGCCGCACCCCAGACGCTCCCGGGGTGGCTGGCCCGGACCCAGACTCCGCCGCGGGCCCAGTTGCCGTCCTTTCGGCCCGCGAGCCCCTCGACCTGCATCTGGCCGCCCCCACCGGCGCCCAACCCCGGCGCCGCCACCTGTGTGCCGGTGTGTCCCTCCACAGCTCCCTCCGACAAAAGCCCCCCCCCACCCCGCCCCTCTGGCGTGTCACCGCGGCCGGGTGCGGGAGCGGGATCGAGGGCAGGGGCCGCTTCCCCGGGCCTGCCGGCCACCAGGGGCGGGGTCCTGAGCTCGGCGGGGGGTGTGGGGGCAAGGGTGGCCTTGCCGGGGCTGAGGGGCCGTGGCGACTCAATGGTGGCTCCCGGTGGCTTCGGGCCAGCTGCTGTCGGGCAGGAGGGCCGGCCCGGGCTGCGGCCGGGCTGCGCCTAGGGCCGCGTGGGCGGGCAGGGCCGATGCCCAAGGGACCGCGGGCCCCGGGCCCTGAAGCCTCCGGGGCCACGTCCCTGTGAGCGACGTGCGGGATCTTGGGCGGGGCGCCAAGCGCCGAAGGGTTTGCTGGGTCACGGCCGCCCTGGGCTGGGAGGTGGTCGCCAAACCCTCCGCCGCCGCCCGATACCCGAGACCTCCGTTGCCCCTGCCTGGGCGGGCGAGGGGGCCCTGCCGGGGCGGGCCGGCCGCCAGGCTGGCGTTAAGGCGCCAGCGCCAGCGAAACTGGGCCTCAAGAGGCCGCCCGCGGCCCCCCGCCCCCGTCTACGGCCATACCACCCTGAACGCGCCCGATCTCGTCTGATCTCGGAAGCTAAGCAGGGTCGGGCCTGGTTAGTACTTGGATGGGAGACCGCCTGGGAATACCGGGTGCTGTAGGCTTTTTGCCTCCCGCTCCGCCCGCCTTCTCCTTTACTCGCCCGCGGCGGGGGCCGCCGGCTCCGCCCCCGCCGGGCCCCGCTGCAGGCCCCACCTCCTCAGGCCCCTCCCACCACGGCGCGCGCCGGCGGGGTCGCTCCCCGCCGGCCCGGCCGGCCAGGCGGCCAGAAGGCGGCCCTGGAAGGCAGGCGCACCCCAGACGCTCCCGGGGTGGCTGGCCCGGACCCAGACTCCGCCGCGGGCCCAGTTGCCGTCCTTTCGGCCCGCGAGCCCCTCGACCTGCACCTGGCCGCCCCCACCGGCGCCCAGCCCCGGCGCCGCCACCTGTGTGCCGGTGTGTCCCTCCACAGCTCCCTCTGACAAAAGCCCCCCCCCACCCCGCCCCTCTGGCGTGTCACCGCGGCCGGGTGCGGGAGCGGGATCGAGGGCAGGGGCCGCTTCCCCGGGCCTGCCGGCCACCAGGGGCGGGGTCCTGAGCTCGGCGGGGGGTGTGGGGGCAAGGGTGGCCTTGCCGGGGCTGAGGGGCCGTGGCGACTCAATGGTGGCTCCCGGTGGCTTCGGGCCAGCTGCTGTCGGGCAGGAGGGCCGGCCCGGGCTGCGGCCGGGCTGCGCCTAGGGCCGCGTGGGCGGGCAGGGCCGATGCCCAAGGGACCGCGGGCCCCGGGCCCTGAAGCCTCCGGGGCCACGTCCCTGTGAGCGACGTGCGGGATCTTGGGCGGGGCGCCAAGCGCCGAAGGGTTTGCTGGGTCACGGCCGCCCTGGGCTGGGAGGTGGTCGCCAAACCCTCCGCCGCCGCCCGATACCCGAGACCTCCGTTGCCCCTGCCTGGGCGGGCGAGGGGGCCCTGCCGGGGCGGGCCGGCCGCCAGGCTGGCGTTAAGGCGCCAGCGCCAGCGAAACTGGGCCTCAAGAGGCCGCCCGCGGCCCCCCGCCCCCGTCTACGGCCATACCACCCTGAACGCGCCCGATCTCGTCTGATCTCGGAAGCTAAGCAGGGTCGGGCCTGGTTAGTACTTGGATGGGAGACCGCCTGGGAATACCGGGTGCTGTAGGCTTTTTGCCTCCCGCTCCGCCCGCCTTCTCCTTTACTCGCCCGCGGCGGGGGCCGCCGGCTCCGCCCCCGCCGGGCCCCGCTGCAGGCCCCACCTCCTCAGGCCCCTCCCACCACGGCGCGCGCCGGCGGGGTCGCTCCCCGCCGGCCCGGCCGGCCAGGCGGCCAGAAGGCGGCCCTGGAAGGCAGGCGCACCCCAGACGCTCCCGGGGTGGCTGGCCCGGACCCAGACTCCGCCGCGGGCCCAGTTGCCGTCCTTTCGGCCCGCGAGCCCCTCGACCTGCACCTGGCCGCCCCCACCGGCGCCCAGCCCCGGCGCCGCCACCTGTGTGCCGGTGTGTCCCTCCACAGCTCCCTCCGACAAAAGCCCCCCCCCACCCCGCCCCTCTGGCGTGTCACCGCGGCCGGGTGCGGGAGCGGGATCGAGGGCAGGGGCCGCTTCCCCGGGCCTGCCGGCCACCAGGGGCGGGGTCCTGAGCTCGGCGGGGGGTGTGGGGGCAAGGGTGGCCTTGCCGGGGCTGAGGGGCCGTGGCGACTCATTGGTGGCTCCCGGTGGCTTCGGGCCAGCTGCTGTCGGGCAGGAGGGCCGGCCCGGGCTGCGGCCGGGCTGCGCCTAGGGCCGCGTGGGCGGGCAGGGCCGATGCCCAAGGGACCGCGGGCCCCGGGCCCTGAAGCCTCCGGGGCCACGTCCCTGTGAGCGACGTGCGGGATCTTGGGCGGGGCGCCAAGCGCCGAAGGGTTTGCTGGGTCACGGCCGCCCTGGGCTGGGAGGTGGTCGCCAAACCCTCCGCCGCCGCCCGATACCCGAGACCTCCGTTGCCCCTGCCTGGGCGGGCGAGGGGGCCCTGCCGGGGCGGGCCGGCCGCCAGGCTGGCGTTAAGGCGCCAGCGCCAGCGAAACTGGGCCTCAAGAGGCCGCCCGCGGCCCCCCGCCCCCGTCTACGGCCATACCACCCTGAACGCGCCCGATCTCGTCTGATCTCGGAAGCTAAGCAGGGTCGGGCCTGGTTAGTACTTGGATGGGAGACCGCCTGGGAATACCGGGTGCTGTAGGCTTTTTGCCTCCCGCTCCGCCCGCCTTCTCCTTTACTCGCCCGCGGCGGGGGCCGCCGGCTCCGCCCCCGCCGGGCCCCGCTGCAGGCCCCACCTCCTCAGGCCCCTCCCACCACGGCGCGCGCCGGCGGGGTCGCTCCCCGCCGGCCCGGCCGGCCAGGCGGCCAGAAGGCGGCCCTGGAAGGCAGGCGCACCCCAGACGCTCCCGGGGTGGCTGGCCCGGACCCAGACTCCGCCGCGGGCCCAGTTGCCGTCCTTTCGGCCCGCGAGCCCCTCGACCTGCACCTGGCCGCCCCCACCGGCGCCCAGCCCCGGCGCCGCCACCTGTGTGCCGGTGTGTCCCTCCACAGCTCCCTCTGACAAAAGCCCCCCCCCACCCCGCCCCTCTGGCGTGTCACCGCGGCCGGGTGCGGGAGCGGGATCGAGGGCAGGGGCCGCTTCCCCGGGCCTGCCGGCCACCAGGGGCGGGGTCCTGAGCTCGGCGGGGGGTGTGGGGGCAAGGGTGGCCTTGCCGGGGCTGAGGGGCCGTGGCGACTCAATGGTGGCTCCCGGTGGCTTCGGGCCAGCTGCTGTCGGGCAGGAGGGCCGGCCCGGGCTGCGGCCGGGCTGCGCCTAGGGCCGCGTGGGCGGGCAGGGCCGATGCCCAAGGGACCGCGGGCCCCGGGCCCTGAAGCCTCCGGGGCCACGTCCCTGTGAGCGACGTGCGGGATCTTGGGCGGGGCGCCAAGCGCCGAAGGGTTTGCTGGGTCACGGCCGCCCTGGGCTGGGAGGTGGTCGCCAAACCCTCCGCCGCCGCCCGATACCCGAGACCTCCGTTGCCCCTGCCTGGGCGGGCGAGGGGGCCCTGCCGGGGCGGGCCGGCCGCCAGGCTGGCGTTAAGGCGCCAGCGCCAGCGAAACTGGGCCTCAAGAGGCCGCCCGCGGCCCCCCGCCCCCGTCTACGGCCATACCACCCTGAACGCGCCCGATCTCGTCTGATCTCGGAAGCTAAGCAGGGTCGGGCCTGGTTAGTACTTGGATGGGAGACCGCCTGGGAATACCGGGTGCTGTAGGCTTTTTGCCTCCCGCTCCGCCCGCCTTCTCCTTTACTCGCCCGCGGCGGGGTCGCCGGCTCCGCCCCCGCCGGGCCCCGCTGCAGGCCCCACCTCCTCAGGCCCCTCCCACCACGGCGCGCGCCGGCGGGGTCGCTCCCCGCCGGCCCGGCCGGCCAGGCGGCCAGAAGGCGGCCCTGGAAGGCAGGCGCACCCCAGACGCTCCCGGGGTGGCTGGCCCGGACCCAGACTCCGCCGCGGGCCCAGTTGCCGTCCTTTCGGCCCGCGAGCCCCTCGACCTGCACCTGGCCGCCCCCACCGGCGCCCAGCCCCGGCGCCGCCACCTGTGTGCCGGTGTGTCCCTCCACAGCTCCCTCTGACAAAAGCCCCCCCCCACCCCGCCCCTCTGGCGTGTCACCGCGGCCGGGTGCGGGAGCGGGATCGAGGGCAGGGGCCGCTTCCCCGGGCCTGCCGGCCACCAGGGGCGGGGTCCTGAGCTCGGCGGGGGGTGTGGGGGCAAGGGTGGCCTTGCCGGGGCTGAGGGGCCGTGGCGACTCAATGGTGGCTCCCGGTGGCTTCGGGCCAGCTGCTGTCGGGCAGGAGGGCCGGCCCGGGCTGCGGCCGGGCTGCGCCTAGGGCCGCGTGGGCGGGCAGGGCCGATGCCCAAGGGACCGCGGGCCCCGGGCCCTGAAGCCTCCGGGGCCACGTCCCTGTGAGCGACGTGCGGGATCTTGGGCGGGGCGCCAAGCGCCGAAGGGTTTGCTGGGTCACGGCCGCCCTGGGCTGGGAGGTGGTCGCCAAACCCTCCGCCGCCGCCCGATACCCGAGACCTCCGTTGCCCCTGCCTGGGCGGGCGAGGGGGCCCTGCCGGGGCGGGCCGGCCGCCAGGCTGGCGTTAAGGCGCCAGCGCCAGCGAAACTGGGCCTCAAGAGGCCGCCCGCGGCCCCCCGCCCCCGTCTACGGCCATACCACCCTGAACGCGCCCGATCTCGTCTGATCTCGGAAGCTAAGCAGGGTCGGGCCTGGTTAGTACTTGGATGGGAGACCGCCTGGGAATACCGGGTGCTGTAGGCTTTTTGCCTCCCGCTCCGCCCGCCTTCTCCTTTACTCGCCCGCGGCGGGGTCGCCGGCTCCGCCCCCGCCGGGCCCCGCTGCAGGCCCCACCTCCTCAGGCCCCTCCCACCACGGCGCGCGCCGGCGGGGTCGCTCCCCGCCGGCCCGGCCGGCCAGGCGGCCAGAAGGCGGCCCTGGAAGGCAGCCGCACCCCAGACGCTCCCGGGGTGGCTGGCCCGGACCCAGACTCCGCCGCGGGCCCAGTTGCCGTCCTTTCGGCCCGCGAGCCCCTCGACCTGCACCTGGCCGCCCCCACCGGCGCCCAACCCCGGCGCCGCCACCTGTGTGCCGGTGTGTCCCTCCACAGCTCCCTCCGACAAAAGCCCCCCCCCACCCCGCCCCTCTGGCGTGTCACCGCGGCCGGGTGCGGGAGCGGGATCGAGGGCAGGGGCCGCTTCCCCGGGCCTGCCGGCCACCAGGGGCGGGGTCCTGAGCTCGGCGGGGGGTGTGGGGGCAAGGGTGGCCTTGCCGGGGCTGAGGGGCCGTGGCGACTCAATGGTGGCTCCCGGTGGCTTCGGGCCAGCTGCTGTCGGGCAGGAGGGCCGGCCCGGGCTGCGGCCGGGCTGCGCCTAGGGCCGCGTGGGCGGGCAGGGCCGATGCCCAAGGGACCGCGGGCCCCGGGCCCTGAAGCCTCCGGGGCCACGTCCCTGTGAGCGACGTGCGGGATCTTGGGCGGGGCGCCAAGCGCCGAAGGGTTTGCTGGGTCACGGCCGCCCTGGGCTGGGAGGTGGTCGCCAAACCCTCCGCCGCCGCCCGATACCCGAGACCTCCGTTGCCCCTGCCTGGGCGGGCGAGGGGGCCCTGCCGGGGCGGGCCGGCCGCCAGGCTGGCGTTAAGGCGCCAGCGCCAGCGAAACTGGGCCTCAAGAGGCCGCCCGCGGCCCCCCGCCCCCGTCTACGGCCATACCACCCTGAACGCGCCCGATCTCGTCTGATCTCGGAAGCTAAGCAGGGTCGGGCCTGGTTAGTACTTGGATGGGAGACCGCCTGGGAATACCGGGTGCTGTAGGCTTTTTGCCTCCCGCTCCGCCCGCCTTCTCCTTTACTCGCCCGCGGCGGGGTCGCCGGCTCCGCCCCCGCCGGGCCCCGCTGCAGGCCCCACCTCCTCAGGCCCCTCCCACCACGGCGCGCGCCGGCGGGGTCGCTCCCCGCCGGCCCGGCCGGCCAGGCGGCCAGAAGGCGGCCCTGGAAGGCAGCCGCACCCCAGACGCTCCCGGGGTGGCTGGCCCGGACCCAGACTCCGCCGCGGGCCCAGTTGCCGTCCTTTCGGCCCGCGAGCCCCTCGACCTGCACCTGGCCGCCCCCACCGGCGCCCAACCCCGGCGCCGCCACCTGTGTGCCGGTGTGTCCCTCCACAGCTCCCTCCGACAAAAGCCCCCCCCCACCCCGCCCCTCTGGCGTGTCACCGCGGCCGGGTGCGGGAGCGGGATCGAGGGCAGGGGCCGCTTCCCCGGGCCTGCCGGCCACCAGGGGCGGGGTCCTGAGCTCGGCGGGGGGTGTGGGGGCAAGGGTGGCCTTGCCGGGGCTGAGGGGCCGTGGCGACTCAATGGTGGCTCCCGGTGGCTTCGGGCCAGCTGCTGTCGGGCAGGAGGGCCGGCCCGGGCTGCGGCCGGGCTGCGCCTAGGGCCGCGTGGGCGGGCAGGGCCGATGCCCAAGGGACCGCGGGCCCCGGGCCCTGAAGCCTCCGGGGCCACGTCCCTGTGAGCGACGTGCGGGATCTTGGGCGGGGCGCCAAGCGCCGAAGGGTTTGCTGGGTCACGGCCGCCCTGGGCTGGGAGGTGGTCGCCAAACCCTCCGCCGCCGCCCGATACCCGAGACCTCCGTTGCCCCTGCCTGGGCGGGCGAGGGGGCCCTGCCGGGGCGGGCCGGCCGCCAGGCTGGCGTTAAGGCGCCAGCGCCAGCGAAACTGGGCCTCAAGAGGCCGCCCGCGGCCCCCCGCCCCCGTCTACGGCCATACCACCCTGAACGCGCCCGATCTCGTCTGATCTCGGAAGCTAAGCAGGGTCGGGCCTGGTTAGTACTTGGATGGGAGACCGCCTGGGAATACCGGGTGCTGTAGGCTTTTTGCCTCCCGCTCCGCCCGCCTTCTCCTTTACTCGCCCGCGGCGGGGTCGCCGGCTCCGCCCCCGCCGGGCCCCGCTGCAGGCCCCACCTCCTCAGGCCCCTCCCACCACGGCGCGCGCCGGCGGGGTCGCTCCCCGCCGGCCCGGCCGGCCAGGCGGCCAGAAGGCGGCCCTGGAAGGCAGCCGCACCCCAGACGCTCCCGGGGTGGCTGGCCCGGACCCAGACTCCGCCGCGGGCCCAGTTGCCGTCCTTTCGGCCCGCGAGCCCCTCGACCTGCATCTGGCCGCCCCCACCGGCGCCCAACCCCGGCGCCGCCACCTGTGTGCCGGTGTGTCCCTCCACAGCTCCCTCCGACAAAAGCCCCCCCCCACCCCGCCCCTCTGGCGTGTCACCGCGGCCGGGTGCGGGAGCGGGATCGAGGGCAGGGGCCGCTTCCCCGGGCCTGCCGGCCACCAGGGGCGGGGTCCTGAGCTCGGCGGGGGGTGTGGGGGCAAGGGTGGCCTTGCCGGGGCTGAGGGGCCGTGGCGACTCAATGGTGGCTCCCGGTGGCTTCGGGCCAGCTGCTGTCGGGCAGGAGGGCCGGCCCGGGCTGCGGCCGGGCTGCGCCTAGGGCCGCGTGGGCGGGCAGGGCCGATGCCCAAGGGACCGCGGGCCCCGGGCCCTGAAGCCTCCGGGGCCACGTCCCTGTGAGCGACGTGCGGGATCTTGGGCGGGGCGCCAAGCGCCGAAGGGTTTGCTGGGTCACGGCCGCCCTGGGCTGGGAGGTGGTCGCCAAACCCTCCGCCGCCGCCCGATACCCGAGACCTCCGTTGCCCCTGCCTGGGCGGGCGAGGGGGCCCTGCCGGGGCGGGCCGGCCGCCAGGCTGGCGTTAAGGCGCCAGCGCCAGCGAAACTGGGCCTCAAGAGGCCGCCCGCGGCCCCCCGCCCCCGTCTACGGCCATACCACCCTGAACGCGCCCGATCTCGTCTGATCTCGGAAGCTAAGCAGGGTCGGGCCTGGTTAGTACTTGGATGGGAGACCGCCTGGGAATACCGGGTGCTGTAGGCTTTTTGCCTCCCGCTCCGCCCGCCTTCTCCTTTACTCGCCCGCGGCGGGGGCCGCCGGCTCCGCCCCCGCCGGGCCCCGCTGCAGGCCCCACCTCCTCAGGCCCCTCCCACCACGGCGCGCGCCGGCGGGGTCGCTCCCCGCCGGCCCGGCCGGCCAGGCGGCCAGAAGGCGGCCCTGGAAGCCAGGCGCACCCCAGACGCTCCCGGGGTGGCTGGCCCGGACCCAGACTCCGCCGCGGGCCCAGTTGCCGTCCTTTCGGCCCGCGAGCCCCTCGACCTGCACCTGGCCGCCCCCACCGGCGCCCAGCCCCGGCGCCGCCACCTGTGTGCCGGTGTGTCCCTCCACAGCTCCCTCTGACAAAAGCCCCCCCCCACCCCGCCCCTCTGGCGTGTCACCGCGGCCGGGTGCGGGAGCGGGATCGAGGGCAGGGGCCGCTTCCCCGGGCCTGCCGGCCACCAGGGGCGGGGTCCTGAGCTCGGCGGGGGGTGTGGGGGCAAGGGTGGCCTTGCCGGGGCTGAGGGGCCGTGGCGACTCAATGGTGGCTCCCGGTGGCTTCGGGCCAGCTGCTGTCGGGCAGGAGGGCCGGCCCGGGCTGCGGCCGGGCTGCGCCTAGGGCCGCGTGGGCGGGCAGGGCCGATGCCCAAGGGACCGCGGGCCCCGGGCCCTGAAGCCTCCGGGGCCACGTCCCTGTGAGCGACGTGCGGGATCTTGGGCGGGGCGCCAAGCGCCGAAGGGTTTGCTGGGTCACGGCCGCCCTGGGCTGGGAGGTGGTCGCCAAACCCTCCGCCGCCGCCCGATACCCGAGACCTCCGTTGCCCCTGCCTGGGCGGGCGAGGGGGCCCTGCCGGGGCGGGCCGGCCGCCAGGCTGGCGTTAAGGCGCCAGCGCCAGCGAAACTGGGCCTCAAGAGGCCGCCCGCGGCCCCCCGCCCCCGTCTACGGCCATACCACCCTGAACGCGCCCGATCTCGTCTGATCTCGGAAGCTAAGCAGGGTCGGGCCTGGTTAGTACTTGGATGGGAGACCGCCTGGGAATACCGGGTGCTGTAGGCTTTTTGCCTCCCGCTCCGCCCGCCTTCTCCTTTACTCGCCCGCGGCGGGGGCCGCCGGCTCCGCCCCCGCCGGGCCCCGCTGCAGGCCCCACCTCCTCAGGCCCCTCCCACCACGGCGCGCGCCGGCGGGGTCGCTCCCCGCCGGCCCGGCCGGCCAGGCGGCCAGAAGGCGGCCCTGGAAGGCAGGCGCACCCCAGACGCTCCCGGGGTGGCTGGCCCGGACCCAGACTCCGCCGCGGGCCCAGTTGCCGTCCTTTCGGCCCGCGAGCCCCTCGACCTGCACCTGGCCGCCCCCACCGGCGCCCAGCCCCGGCGCCGCCACCTGTGTGCCGGTGTGTCCCTCCACAGCTCCCTCCGACAAAAGCCCCCCCCCACCCCGCCCCTCTGGCGTGTCACCGCGGCCGGGTGCGGGAGCGGGATCGAGGGCAGGGGCCGCTTCCCCGGGCCTGCCGGCCACCAGGGGCGGGGTCCTGAGCTCGGCGGGGGGTGTGGGGGCAAGGGTGGCCTTGCCGGGGCTGAGGGGCCGTGGCGACTCATTGGTGGCTCCCGGTGGCTTCGGGCCAGCTGCTGTCGGGCAGGAGGGCCGGCCCGGGCTGCGGCCGGGCTGCGCCTAGGGCCGCGTGGGCGGGCAGGGCCGATGCCCAAGGGACCGCGGGCCCCGGGCCCTGAAGCCTCCGGGGCCACGTCCCTGTGAGCGACGTGCGGGATCTTGGGCGGGGCGCCAAGCGCCGAAGGGTTTGCTGGGTCACGGCCGCCCTGGGCTGGGAGGTGGTCGCCAAACCCTCCGCCGCCGCCCGATACCCGAGACCTCCGTTGCCCCTGCCTGGGCGGGCGAGGGGGCCCTGCCGGGGCGGGCCGGCCGCCAGGCTGGCGTTAAGGCGCCAGCGCCAGCGAAACTGGGCCTCAAGAGGCCGCCCGCGGCCCCCCGCCCCCGTCTACGGCCATACCACCCTGAACGCGCCCGATCTCGTCTGATCTCGGAAGCTAAGCAGGGTCGGGCCTGGTTAGTACTTGGATGGGAGACCGCCTGGGAATACCGGGTGCTGTAGGCTTTTTGCCTCCCGCTCCGCCCGCCTTCTCCTTTACTCGCCCGCGGCGGGGGCCGCCGGCTCCGCCCCCGCCGGGCCCCGCTGCAGGCCCCACCTCCTCAGGCCCCTCCCACCACGGCGCGCGCCGGCGGGGTCGCTCCCCGCCGGCCCGGCCGGCCAGGCGGCCAGAAGGCGGCCCTGGAAGGCAGGCGCACCCCAGACGCTCCCGGGGTGGCTGGCCCGGACCCAGACTCCGCCGCGGGCCCAGTTGCCGTCCTTTCGGCCCGCGAGCCCCTCGACCTGCACCTGGCCGCCCCCACCGGCGCCCAGCCCCGGCGCCGCCACCTGTGTGCCGGTGTGTCCCTCCACAGCTCCCTCTGACAAAAGCCCCCCCCCACCCCGCCCCTCTGGCGTGTCACCGCGGCCGGGTGCGGGAGCGGGATCGAGGGCAGGGGCCGCTTCCCCGGGCCTGCCGGCCACCAGGGGCGGGGTCCTGAGCTCGGCGGGGGGTGTGGGGGCAAGGGTGGCCTTGCCGGGGCTGAGGGGCCGTGGCGACTCAATGGTGGCTCCCGGTGGCTTCGGGCCAGCTGCTGTCGGGCAGGAGGGCCGGCCCGGGCTGCGGCCGGGCTGCGCCTAGGGCCGCGTGGGCGGGCAGGGCCGATGCCCAAGGGACCGCGGGCCCCGGGCCCTGAAGCCTCCGGGGCCACGTCCCTGTGAGCGACGTGCGGGATCTTGGGCGGGGCGCCAAGCGCCGAAGGGTTTGCTGGGTCACGGCCGCCCTGGGCTGGGAGGTGGTCGCCAAACCCTCCGCCGCCGCCCGATACCCGAGACCTCCGTTGCCCCTGCCTGGGCGGGCGAGGGGGCCCTGCCGGGGCGGGCCGGCCGCCAGGCTGGCGTTAAGGCGCCAGCGCCAGCGAAACTGGGCCTCAAGAGGCCGCCCGCGGCCCCCCGCCCCCGTCTACGGCCATACCACCCTGAACGCGCCCGATCTCGTCTGATCTCGGAAGCTAAGCAGGGTCGGGCCTGGTTAGTACTTGGATGGGAGACCGCCTGGGAATACCGGGTGCTGTAGGCTTTTTGCCTCCCGCTCCGCCCGCCTTCTCCTTTACTCGCCCGCGGCGGGGTCGCCGGCTCCGCCCCCGCCGGGCCCCGCTGCAGGCCCCACCTCCTCAGGCCCCTCCCACCACGGCGCGCGCCGGCGGGGTCGCTCCCCGCCGGCCCGGCCGGCCAGGCGGCCAGAAGGCGGCCCTGGAAGGCAGGCGCACCCCAGACGCTCCCGGGGTGGCTGGCCCGGACCCAGACTCCGCCGCGGGCCCAGTTGCCGTCCTTTCGGCCCGCGAGCCCCTCGACCTGCACCTGGCCGCCCCCACCGGCGCCCAGCCCCGGCGCCGCCACCTGTGTGCCGGTGTGTCCCTCCACAGCTCCCTCTGACAAAAGCCCCCCCCCACCCCGCCCCTCTGGCGTGTCACCGCGGCCGGGTGCGGGAGCGGGATCGAGGGCAGGGGCCGCTTCCCCGGGCCTGCCGGCCACCAGGGGCGGGGTCCTGAGCTCGGCGGGGGGTGTGGGGGCAAGGGTGGCCTTGCCGGGGCTGAGGGGCCGTGGCGACTCAATGGTGGCTCCCGGTGGCTTCGGGCCAGCTGCTGTCGGGCAGGAGGGCCGGCCCGGGCTGCGGCCGGGCTGCGCCTAGGGCCGCGTGGGCGGGCAGGGCCGATGCCCAAGGGACCGCGGGCCCCGGGCCCTGAAGCCTCCGGGGCCACGTCCCTGTGAGCGACGTGCGGGATCTTGGGCGGGGCGCCAAGCGCCGAAGGGTTTGCTGGGTCACGGCCGCCCTGGGCTGGGAGGTGGTCGCCAAACCCTCCGCCGCCGCCCGATACCCGAGACCTCCGTTGCCCCTGCCTGGGCGGGCGAGGGGGCCCTGCCGGGGCGGGCCGGCCGCCAGGCTGGCGTTAAGGCGCCAGCGCCAGCGAAACTGGGCCTCAAGAGGCCGCCCGCGGCCCCCCGCCCCCGTCTACGGCCATACCACCCTGAACGCGCCCGATCTCGTCTGATCTCGGAAGCTAAGCAGGGTCGGGCCTGGTTAGTACTTGGATGGGAGACCGCCTGGGAATACCGGGTGCTGTAGGCTTTTTGCCTCCCGCTCCGCCCGCCTTCTCCTTTACTCGCCCGCGGCGGGGTCGCCGGCTCCGCCCCCGCCGGGCCCCGCTGCAGGCCCCACCTCCTCAGGCCCCTCCCACCACGGCGCGCGCCGGCGGGGTCGCTCCCCGCCGGCCCGGCCGGCCAGGCGGCCAGAAGGCGGCCCTGGAAGGCAGCCGCACCCCAGACGCTCCCGGGGTGGCTGGCCCGGACCCAGACTCCGCCGCGGGCCCAGTTGCCGTCCTTTCGGCCCGCGAGCCCCTCGACCTGCACCTGGCCGCCCCCACCGGCGCCCAACCCCGGCGCCGCCACCTGTGTGCCGGTGTGTCCCTCCACAGCTCCCTCCGACAAAAGCCCCCCCCCACCCCGCCCCTCTGGCGTGTCACCGCGGCCGGGTGCGGGAGCGGGATCGAGGGCAGGGGCCGCTTCCCCGGGCCTGCCGGCCACCAGGGGCGGGGTCCTGAGCTCGGCGGGGGGTGTGGGGGCAAGGGTGGCCTTGCCGGGGCTGAGGGGCCGTGGCGACTCAATGGTGGCTCCCGGTGGCTTCGGGCCAGCTGCTGTCGGGCAGGAGGGCCGGCCCGGGCTGCGGCCGGGCTGCGCCTAGGGCCGCGTGGGCGGGCAGGGCCGATGCCCAAGGGACCGCGGGCCCCGGGCCCTGAAGCCTCCGGGGCCACGTCCCTGTGAGCGACGTGCGGGATCTTGGGCGGGGCGCCAAGCGCCGAAGGGTTTGCTGGGTCACGGCCGCCCTGGGCTGGGAGGTGGTCGCCAAACCCTCCGCCGCCGCCCGATACCCGAGACCTCCGTTGCCCCTGCCTGGGCGGGCGAGGGGGCCCTGCCGGGGCGGGCCGGCCGCCAGGCTGGCGTTAAGGCGCCAGCGCCAGCGAAACTGGGCCTCAAGAGGCCGCCCGCGGCCCCCCGCCCCCGTCTACGGCCATACCACCCTGAACGCGCCCGATCTCGTCTGATCTCGGAAGCTAAGCAGGGTCGGGCCTGGTTAGTACTTGGATGGGAGACCGCCTGGGAATACCGGGTGCTGTAGGCTTTTTGCCTCCCGCTCCGCCCGCCTTCTCCTTTACTCGCCCGCGGCGGGGTCGCCGGCTCCGCCCCCGCCGGGCCCCGCTGCAGGCCCCACCTCCTCAGGCCCCTCCCACCACGGCGCGCGCCGGCGGGGTCGCTCCCCGCCGGCCCGGCCGGCCAGGCGGCCAGAAGGCGGCCCTGGAAGGCAGCCGCACCCCAGACGCTCCCGGGGTGGCTGGCCCGGACCCAGACTCCGCCGCGGGCCCAGTTGCCGTCCTTTCGGCCCGCGAGCCCCTCGACCTGCACCTGGCCGCCCCCACCGGCGCCCAGCCCCGGCGCCGCCACCTGTGTGCCGGTGTGTCCCTCCACAGCTCCCTCTGACAAAAGCCCCCCCCCACCCCGCCCCTCTGGCGTGTCACCGCGGCCGGGTGCGGGAGCGGGATCGAGGGCAGGGGCCGCTTCCCCGGGCCTGCCGGCCACCAGGGGCGGGGTCCTGAGCTCGGCGGGGGGTGTGGGGGCAAGGGTGGCCTTGCCGGGGCTGAGGGGCCGTGGCGACTCAATGGTGGCTCCCGGTGGCTTCGGGCCAGCTGCTGTCGGGCAGGAGGGCCGGCCCGGGCTGCGGCCGGGCTGCGCCTAGGGCCGCGTGGGCGGGCAGGGCCGATGCCCAAGGGACCGCGGGCCCCGGGCCCTGAAGCCTCCGGGGCCACGTCCCTGTGAGCGACGTGCGGGATCTTGGGCGGGGCGCCAAGCGCCGAAGGGTTTGCTGGGTCACGGCCGCCCTGGGCTGGGAGGTGGTCGCCAAACCCTCCGCCGCCGCCCGATACCCGAGACCTCCGTTGCCCCTGCCTGGGCGGGCGAGGGGGCCCTGCCGGGGCGGGCCGGCCGCCAGGCTGGCGTTAAGGCGCCAGCGCCAGCGAAACTGGGCCTCAAGAGGCCGCCCGCGGCCCCCCGCCCCCGTCTACGGCCATACCACCCTGAACGCGCCCGATCTCGTCTGATCTCGGAAGCTAAGCAGGGTCGGGCCTGGTTAGTACTTGGATGGGAGACCGCCTGGGAATACCGGGTGCTGTAGGCTTTTTGCCTCCCGCTCCGCCCGCCTTCTCCTTTACTCGCCCGCGGCGGGGTCGCCGGCTCCGCCCCCGCCGGGCCCCGCTGCAGGCCCCACCTCCTCAGGCCCCTCCCACCACGGCGCGCGCCGGCGGGGTCGCTCCCCGCCGGCCCGGCCGGCCAGGCGGCCAGAAGGCGGCCCTGGAAGGCAGCCGCACCCCAGACGCTCCCGGGGTGGCTGGCCCGGACCCAGACTCCGCCGCGGGCCCAGTTGCCGTCCTTTCGGCCCGCGAGCCCCTCGACCTGCACCTGGCCGCCCCCACCGGCGCCCAACCCCGGCGCCGCCACCTGTGTGCCGGTGTGTCCCTCCACAGCTCCCTCCGACAAAAGCCCCCCCCCACCCCGCCCCTCTGGCGTGTCACCGCGGCCGGGTGCGGGAGCGGGATCGAGGGCAGGGGCCGCTTCCCCGGGCCTGCCGGCCACCAGGGGCGGGGTCCTGAGCTCGGCGGGGGGTGTGGGGGCAAGGGTGGCCTTGCCGGGGCTGAGGGGCCGTGGCGACTCAATGGTGGCTCCCGGTGGCTTCGGGCCAGCTGCTGTCGGGCAGGAGGGCCGGCCCGGGCTGCGGCCGGGCTGCGCCTAGGGCCGCGTGGGCGGGCAGGGCCGATGCCCAAGGGACCGCGGGCCCCGGGCCCTGAAGCCTCCGGGGCCACGTCCCTGTGAGCGACGTGCGGGATCTTGGGCGGTGGCGCCAAGCGCCGAAGGGTTTGCTGGGTCACGGCCGCCCTGGGCTGGGAGGTGGTCGCCAAACCCTCCGCCGCCGCCCGATACCCGAGACCTCCGTTGCCCCTGCCTGGGCGGGCGAGGGGGCCCTGCCGGGGCGGGCCGGCCGCCAGGCTGGCGTTAAGGCGCCAGCGCCAGCGAAACTGGGCCTCAAGAGGCCGCCCGCGGCCCCCCGCCCCCGTCTACGGCCATACCACCCTGAACGCGCCCGATCTCGTCTGATCTCGGAAGCTAAGCAGGGTCGGGCCTGGTTAGTACTTGGATGGGAGACCGCCTGGGAATACCGGGTGCTGTAGGCTTTTTGCCTCCCGCTCCGCCCGCCTTCTCCTTTACTCGCCCGCGGCGGGGTCGCCGGCTCCGCCCCCGCCGGGCCCCGCTGCAGGCCCCACCTCCTCAGGCCCCTCCCACCACGGCGCGCGCCGGCGGGGGTCGCTCCCCGCCGGCCCGGCCGGCCAGGCGGCCAGAAGGCGGCCCTGGAAGGCAGCCGCACCCCAGACGCTCCCGGGGTGGCTGGCCCGGACCCAGACTCCGCCGCGGGCCCAGTTGCCGTCCTTTCGGCCCGCGAGCCCCTCGACCTGCACCTGGCCGCCCCCACCGGCGCCCAACCCCGGCGCCGCCACCTGTGTGCCGGTGTGTCCCTCCACAGCTCCCTCCGACAAAAGCCCCCCCCCCACCCCGCCCCTCTGGCGTGTCACCGCGGCCGGGTGCGGGAGCGGGATCGAGGGCAGGGGCCGCTTCCCCGGGCCTGCCGGCCACCAGGGGCGGGGTCCTGAGCTCGGCGGGGGGTGTGGGGGGCAAGGGTGGCCTTGCCGGGGGCTGAGGGGCCGTGGCGACTCAATGGTGGCTCCCGGTGGCTTCGGGCCAGCTGCTGTCGGGCAGGAGGGCCGGCCCGGGCTGCGGCCGGGCTGCGCCTAGGGCCGCGTGGGCGGGCAGGGGCCGATGCCCAAGGGACCGCGGGCCCCGGGCCCTGAAGCCTCCGGGGCCACGTCCCTGTGAGCGACGTGCGGGATCTTGGGCGGGGCGCCAAGCGCCGAAGGGTTTGCTGGGTCACGGCCGCCCTGGGCTGGGAGGTGGTCGCCAAACCCTCCGCCGCCGCCCGATACCCGAGACCTCCGTTGCCCCTGCCTGGGCGGGCGAGGGGGCCCTGCCGGGGCGGGCCGGCCGCCAGGCTGGCGTTAAGGCGCCAGCGCCAGCGAAACTGGGCCTCAAGAGGCCGCCCGCGGGCCCCCCGCCCCCGTCTACGGCCATACCACCCTGAACGCGCCCGATCTCGTCTGATCTCGGAAGCTAAGCAGGGTCGGGCCTGGTTAGTACTTGGATGGGAGACCGCCTGGGAATACCGGGTGCTGTAGGCTTTTGCCTCCCGCTCCGCCCGCCTTCTCCTTTACTCGCCCGCGGCGGGGTCGCCGGCTCCGCCCCCGCCGGGCCCCGCTGCAGGCCCCACCTCCTCAGGCCCCTCCCACCACGGCGCGCGCCGGCGGGGTCGCTCCCCGCCGGCCCGGCCGGCCAGGCGGCCAGAAGGCGGCCCTGGAAGGCAGGCGCACCCCAGACGCTCCCGGGGTGGCTGGCCCGGACCAGACTCCGCCGCGGGCCCAGTTGCCGTCCTTTCGGCCCGCGAGCCCCTCGACCTGCACCTGGCCGCCCCCACCGGCGCCCAGCCCCGGCGCCGCCACCTGTGTGCCGGTGTGTCCCTCCACAGCTCCCTCTGACAAAAGCCCCCCCCCCACCCCGCCCCTCTGGCGTGTCACCGCGGCCGGGTGCGGGAGCGGGATCGAGGGCAGGGGCCGCTTCCCCGGGC
The DNA here is from genome assembly GCF_963455315.2 of Globicephala melas. Classification (NCBI taxonomy): domain Eukaryota; kingdom Metazoa; phylum Chordata; class Mammalia; order Artiodactyla; family Delphinidae; genus Globicephala; species Globicephala melas. Next base: position 1,350 of record NW_027207479.1, on the reverse strand, counting down.
CTGCCGGCCACCAGGGGCGGGGTCCTGAGCTCGGCGGGGGGTGTGGGGGCAAGGGTGGCCTTGCCGGGGCTGAGGGGCCGTGGCGACTCAATGGTGGCTCCCGGTGGCTTCGGGCCAGCTGCTGTCGGGCAGGAGGGCCGGCCCGGGCTGCGGCCGGGCTGCGCCTAGGGCCGCGTGGGCGGGCAGGGCCGATGCCCAAGGGACCGCGGGCCCCGGGCCCTGAAGCCTCCGGGGCCACGTCCCTGTGAGCGACGTGCGGGATCTTGGGCGGGGCGCCAAGCGCCGAAGGGTTTGCTGGGTCACGGCCGCCCTGGGCTGGGAGGGTGGTCGCCAAACCTCCGCCGCCGCCCGATACCCGAGACCTCCGTTGCCCCTGCCTGGGCGGGCGAGGGGGCCCTGCCGGGGCGGGCCGGCCGCCAGGCTGGCGTTAAGGCGCCAGCGCCAGCGAAACTGGGCCTCAAGAGGCCGCCCGCGGCCCCCCCGCCCCCGTCTACGGCCATACCACCCTGAACGCGCCCGATCTCGTCTGATCTCGGAAGCTAAGCAGGGTCGGGCCTGGTTAGTACTTGGATGGGAGACCGCCTGGGAATACCGGGTGCTGTAGGCTTTTTGCCTCCCGCTCCGCCCGCCTTCTCCTTTACTCGCCCGCGGCGGGGTCGCCGGCTCCGCCCCCGCCGGGCCCCGCTGCAGGCCCCACCTCCTCAGGCCCCTCCCACCACGGCGCGCGCCGGCGGGGTCGCTCCCCGCCGGCCCGGCCGGCCAGGCGGCCAGAAGGCGGCCCTGGAAGGCAGCCGCACCCCAGACGCTCCCGGGGTGGCTGGCCCGGACCCAGACTCCGCCGCGGGCCCAGTTGCCGTCCTTTCGGCCCGCGAGCCCTCGACCTGCACCTGGCCGCCCCCACCGGCGCCCAACCCCGGCGCCGCCACCTGTGTGCCGGTGTGTCCCTCCACAGCTCCCTCCGACAAAAGCCCCCCCCACCCCGCCCCTCTGGCGTGTCACCCGCGGCCGGGTGCGGGAGCGGGATCGAGGGCAGGGGCCGCTTCCCCGGGCCTGCCGGCCACCAGGGGCGGGGTCCTGAGCTCGGCGGGGGGGTGTGGGGGCAAGGGTGGCCTTGCCGGGGCTGAGGGGCCGTGGCGACTCAATGGTGGCTCCCGGTGGCTTCGGGCCAGCTGCTGTCGGGCAGGAGGGCCGGCCCGGGCTGCGGCCGGGCTGCGCCTAGGGCCGCGTGGGCGGGCAGGGCCGATGCCCAAGGGACCGCGGGCCCCGGGCCCTGAAGCCTCCGGGGCCACGTCCCTGTGAGCGACGTGCGGGATCTTGGGCGGGGCGCCAAGCGCCGAAGGGTTTGCTGGG